>NC_052307.1:81324565-81646344 GCF_016432855.1 Salvelinus namaycush
ATGTTTGTCCTAGTACAGCATGTTTGACCCAATGCAACATGTTTGTCCTAGTACAGCATGTTTGACCTAATGCAACATGTTTGTCCTAGTACAGCATGTTTGACCTAATGCAACATGTTTGTCCTAGTACAGCATGTTTGACCTAATGCAACATGTTTGTCCTAGTACAGCATGTTTGACCCAATGCAACATGTTTGTCCTAGTACAGCATGTTTGACCCAATGCAACATGTTTGTCCTAGTACAGCATGTTTGACCTAATGCAACATGTTTGTCCTAGTACAGCATGTTTGACCTAATGCAACATGTTTGTCCTAGTACAGCATGTTTGACCTAATGCAACATGTTTGTCCTAGTACAGCATGTTTGACCTAATGCAACATGTTTGTCCTAGTACAGCATGTTTGACCTAATGCAACATGTTTGTCCTAGTACAGCATGTTTGACCTAATGCAACATGTTTGTCCTAGTACAGCATGTTTGACCTAATGCAACATGTTTGTCCTAGTACAGCATGTTTGACCTAATGCAACATGTTTGTCCTAGTACAGCATGTTTGACCTAATGCAACATGTTTGTCCTAGTACAGCATGTTTGACCTAATGCAACATGTTTGTCCTAGTACAGCATGTTTGACCTAATGCAACATGTTTGTCCTAGTACAGCATGTTTGACCTAATGCAACATGTTTGTCCTAGTACAGCATGTTTGACCTAATGCAACATGTTTGTCCTAGTACAGCATGTTTGACCTAATGCAACATGTTTGTCCTAGTACAGCATGTTTGACCTAATGCAACATGTTTGTCCTAGTACAGCATGTTTGACCTAATGCAACATGTTTGTCCTAGTACAGCATGTTTGACCTAATACAACATGTTTGTCCTAGTACAGCATGTTTGACCTAATGCAACATGTTTGTCCTAGTACAGCATGTTTGACCTAATGCAACATGTTTGTCCTAGTACAGCATGTTTGACCTAATGCAACATGTTTGTCCTAGTACAGCATGTTTGACCTAATGCAACATGTTTGTCCTAGTACAGCATGTTTGACCTAATGCAACATGTTTGTCCTAGTACAGCATGTTTGACCTAATGCAACATGTTTGTCCTAGTACAGCATGTTTGACCTAATACAACATGTTTGTCCTAGTACAGCATGTTTGACCTAATGCAACATGTTTGTCCTAGTACAGCATGTTTGACCTAATACAACATGTTTGTCCTAGTACAGCATGTTTGTCCTAGTACAGCATGTTTGACCTAATACAACATGTTTGTCCTAGTACAGCATGTTTGACCTAATACAACATGTTTGTCCTAGTACAGCATGTTTGACCTAATGCAACATGTTTGTCCTAGTACAGCATGTTTGACCTAATACAACATGTTTGTCCTAGTACAGCATGTTTGACCTAATGCAACATGTTTGTCCTAGTACAGCATGTTTGACCCAATACAACATGTTTGTCCTAGTACAGCATGTTTGACCTAATGCAACATGTTTGTCCTAGTACAGCATGTTTGACCCAATACAACATGTTTGTCCTAGTACAGCATGTTTGACCCAATACAACATGTTTGTCCTAGTACAGCATGTTTGACCTAATACAACATGTTTGTCCTAGTACAGCATGTTTGACCCAATACAACATGTTTGTCCTAGTACAGCATGTTTGACCTAATGCAACATGTTTGTCCTAGTACAGCATGTTTGACCTAATGCAACATGTTTGTCCTAGTACAGCATGTTTGACCCAATACAACATGTTTGTCCTAGTACAGCATGTTTGACCTAATGCAACATGTTTGTCCTAGTACAGCATGTTTGACCTAATGCAACATGTTTGTCCTAGTACAGCATGTTTGACCTAATGCAACATGTTTGTCCTAGTACAGCATGTTTGACCTAATACAACATGTTTGTCCTAGTACAGCATGTTTGACCTAATGCAACATGTTTGTCCTAGCACAGCATGTTTGACCTAATGCAACATGTTTGTCCTAGTACAGCATGTTTGACCTAATGCAACATGTTTGTCCTAGTACAGCATGTTTGACCCAATGCAACATGTTTGTCCTAGCACAGCATGTTTGACCTAATACAACATGTTTGTCCTAGTACAGCATGTTTGACCTAATGCAACATGTTTGTCCTAGTACAGCATGTTTGACCTAATGCAACATGTTTGTCCTAGTACAGCATGTTTGACCTAATGCAACATGTTTGTCCTAGTACAGCATGTTTGACCTAATGCAACATGTTTGTCCTAGTACAGCATGTTTGACCCAATGCAACATGTTTGTCCTAGTACAGCATGTTTGACCTAATACAACATGTTTGTCCTAGTACAGCATGTTTGACCTAATGCAACATGTTTGTCCTAGTACAGCATGTTTGACCTAATGCAACATGTTTGTCCTAGTACAGGCATGTTTGACCTAATGCAACATGTTTGTCCTAGTACAGCATGTTTGACCTAATGCAACATGTTTGTCCTAGTACAGCATGTTTGACCCAATACAACATGTTTGTCCTAGTACAGCATGTTTGACCTAATGCAACATGTTTGTCCTAGTACAGCATGTTTGACCTAATACAACATGTTTGTCCTAGTACAGCATGTTTGACCTAATGCAACATGTTTGTCCTAGTACAGCATGTTTGACCCAATACAACATGTTTGTCCTAGTACAGCATGTTTGACCTAATGCAACATGTTTGTCCTAGTACAGCATGTTTGACCCAATGCAACATGTTTTCCTCGTACAGAGCCCTCAGTAATTATTGGGACAGTGCATAATTTTCTCTTCTTTGGGCTCTAAACTCCAAAACTTTGGATTTGAAACAATGACTATGCTGTTAAATTGCAGACTGTCAGCTTTAATTTGAGGGTATATTCATCCATGTTGGGTGAACCGTTTAGAAACATGGCACTTTTTGTACACAGTCAGGCTGTGACCGTCCCTTCATTTTAAGGGACCAAAAAAATATACAGTACATGGCGCTGCTTCAAGCTCTGCCACGGAGGATTTTGTTAACCCTGGGAGGACTTAGAGCTGGCCGAGAAGGCAGACAGCTTGCTTAGCTGTGCCCAACTCATGCTTGGGAGTGGCACATCTAGTGCCAGATACTCCATCATGACTCACATCCCATCATGTCACCAGCACCATCCATTGTGAAGCATCTTTCAACAGGGCTCAGATGAGCTTTCCAGAGAAAAGCCATCCAGCGCAAGAAGATCCAGAACGGGCCAACTAAAAGATGCTGAGCTGCACCTTTTACCTCATGTGAGGTGGACACCTCCAATCGCAGGGCTGCTCTTTCATGCGAGAGCTGCAATGTGAATTCCTTCATTAAGTACAGAGAGCGTTTGAGCGTTTCATATTAGAATCTGGAACGTGGACTTCTCCGCCACTTATAGGTGTACCAACGAAGGTTGATTTACAGAGAGGTGGGGGGGAGCTGCCGTCTCGCCATGTGGATTTGGTTCAAACTCAATCTGCTGGCCCAGCATCTTGGCCTGTGGGTAACAGTCATGCCCTGGAGCGTTATGACTGTTACCCACACACAGACCAGCATGGCAGACGCTGTGAGGTGGCCATGTGTGTGGAGATGAAGTCTTTCACATCTTCCCTGAAAGCCCCCCGTGTCTATGTTTGACAAAATGTAGAAGAGTTATTTTGTTCAGCATTGTGTAGCGCTGTGTGTGATGCATCCAAGTCCCAGGTCACATTATGGGCGTTGCATGGATCCTTTTAAAGGGCATCAGCATCCCTTCTCATGAACTGAAACCTGACCATAACGCTGATTGCCCTTTGAGTAGCACGAAGCTCCATCAAGTCCTGTGTGAGGATCCATTCTAGCAGGCGTTGCACCCCTGGCTGTTCATAGTGCACCCGTGGGTTGTCTCTCCATCAGGGGGGCTGCGGTGGAGCTCCTGCAGCTTGGTGCTGGGCCAAAAGCAGAGGCTGGCCGTTCGGGCCTGTGGTTTATTTATCTGGGCAGAAGAGCCGGTACACAGGAAACCCGGCAAGACTCCGGCCTAGCTTTAGGAGCTGCTGATATTACTGGGAATATTAAATTGCTCTGCCACGTTAGGGGTTTGAAATGGAAACTGGATCCCCTCCCCGTCTCACGCTTTCACCTCCACTCTTTCCATCTCTCACTTATTCTCTCACTATGTTGTTCTTTTTGCTCTCTCTTTTTCTTGGTAGGAAGTACAGCAAAGCTGCTCTGTGATGGTATCTGGGATAGTTTGCTTTATATAACGAGCTCAAAGACATCAAAGTGCCGGCTAGTGGAGTCATTTGTGTATATGTGTATTTAAGACGGCACTCCAGGAAACATTATGAAAACCCATATGGGAAAGAATTCAAATACACCACCTGCTGTGAAAAATTATAGCTTTCAGCACCATTTCCATTTCCACCATTTAGCAGCATTTTTAATTTCAGCTTAATTAATATACTTGTTGACTCCCTCCGGATAATATTTTGTGGGGAGATCAAAGAACAGCTGAACATGTGAACCTTTCATGCAACAGGAAATGAACAATGTGGGGAACATGTCAATATTTAGATTGAACGGTATACTGTACAGTGATGGTAGCCATGAATGGATGTTTTCTCCAACCAGAACATATCGTTTATGAACGTGTCATTCAATTTGTCAGGAAACAATGTGATGCCTTATCAACAACTGAACCATTTAGCAATAACGTATGCTAGATATACAGTGCCTTCGGAAAGTATTCAGACCCCTTGTCTTTTCCACATTTTCTTAGGTACAAGCCTTATTCTAAAATTGATTACATTGTTTCTTTTCCTCATCAATCTACACACAATACACCATAATGACAAAGCAAAAACTGATTTTTAGAAATTTTTGCTAATATTATACAACATTTTTAAACTGAAATATCACATTTACATAAGTATTCAGACCTTTTACTCAGTACTTTGTTGAAGCACCTTTGGCAGTGATTACAGCCTTGAGTCTTCATGGGTATGACGCTACAAGCTTGGACACCTGTAATTGGGGAGTTTCTCCCATTCATCTCTGCAGATCCTCTCAAACTCTGTCAGGTTGGATGTGGAGCGTTGCTGCATAGAAACCCAGAGATGTTTCATCGGGTTCAAGTCCGTGCTCTGGCTGGACCACTCAAGGACATTCAGAGACTTGTCCCGAAGCCACTCCTGCATTGTCTTGGCTGTGTGCTTAGGGTTGTTCTCCTGTTTTAAGGTTAACCTTCGCCCCAGTCTGAGGTCCTGAACGCTCTGGAACAGATTATCATCAAGGATCTCTCTGTACTTTGCTCCGTTCATCTTTGCCTCGAACCTGACTAGTATCCCAGTCCATGCCGAGGGAAAAACATCCCCACAGCATGATGCAGCCACCACCATGCTTCACTGGAGGGATGGTGCAAGGTTTCCTCCAGACGTGACTCTTGGCATTCAGGCCAAAGTGTTCGATCTTGGTTTCATCAGACCAGAGAGTCTTTAGGTGTCTTTTGGCAAACTCCAAGCAGGCTGTCATGTGCCTTTTTGTCACGATCGTCGTACAAGAGAGACCAAAGCGGAGCGTGAGTAGAGTTCCACATAATTTTAATCAACTGAAACTCACCAAACCAACCAACCAACCAACCAACCAACCAACCAACCAACCAACCAACCAACCAACCAACCTAAACGTGAAGCTACAGGTGTGCACTCAGGCAACTCAATGTAGACAAGATCCCACAACACAAACGAGGAAATGGCTACCTAAATATGATCCCCAATCAAAGACAACGATAAACAGCTGTCTCTGATTGGGAACCATATCAGGCCAACATAGACATACAAAACCCCTAGACATACAACACCCCTAGACATACAAAAACTCTAGACATACAAAAACTAGCGTACGCACCCTAGTCACACCCTGACCTAACCAAAATATATAGAAAAACAGAGATATCTAAGGTCAGGGCGTGACACTTTTAGTGAGGAGTGGCTTCCGTCTGGTCACTCTGATTTGTGGAGTGCTGCAGAGATGGTTGTCCTTCTGGAAGGTTCTCCCATCTCCACAGAGGAACTCCCTGACCAAGGCCCTTTCCCCCCTATTGCTCAGTTTGGCCAGGCTGCCCGCTCTAGGAAGATTCTTGGTGGTTCCTGTCACGTATACTCCCTCTCCGGCGCTTGAGGTCAACAGGCTGCTCATTATTACGCACACCTCTCACCATCGTTACGCGCACCAGCGCCTCATCAGACTCACCTGGACTCCATCACCTGCCTGATTACCTTCCCTATACATGTCACTCCCTTTGGTTCTTTCCCCAGGCGTTATTGTTTCTGTTCCAGTGTTCATGTCTGTACGCTACCTGTGTTTCTTGTTTTGTTCTATGTTCATTTCTTTATTAAATACACTCCCTGAACTTGCTTCCCGACTCCCAGCGTACATGTTACAGTTCCAAACTTCTTCCATTTAAGAATGATGGAGGCCACTGTGTTCTTGGGGACCTTCAATGCTGCAGAAATGTTTTGGTATCCTTCCCCAGATCTGTGCCTCGACACTTGGTATTTGGTATTTTATTAGGATCCCCATTAGCTGTTGCAAAAGCAGCAGCTACTCTTCCTGGGGTCCACACAAAACATGAAACATAATACAGAATGACATAATACAGAACATCATTAGACAAGAACAGCTCAAGGACAGAACTGCATGCATTTAAAAAAAAAAAGGCACACGTAGCCTACATATCAATACATACAAACAAACTATCTAGGTCAAGTAGGAGAGAGGCGTTGTGCCACAATCCTGTCTCGGAGCTCTACGGACAATTCCTTTGACCTCATGGCTTGGTTTTTGTTCTGACATGCACTGTCAGCTGTGGGAGCTTATATACAGTGCCTTGCAAAAGTATTCACCCCCTTGGCATTTTTCCTATTTTGTTGTATTACAGCCTGTAATTGAAATTGATTTTTATTTGGATTTCATGTAATGGACATACACATAATAGTCCAAATTGGTGAAGTGAAATGAAAAAAATAAGTTGTTTTAATTATTTATTTATTTTTTACATTTAAATGGAAAAATGTTGAGTGCTTAAGTATTCACCCCCTTTCCTATGAAGCCCCTAAATAAGATCTGGTGCAACCAATTACCTTCAGAAGTCACATAATTTGTTTTAAAAAAGTCCACCTGTGTGCAATCTAAATGTCACATGATCTGTCACATGATCTCAGTATATCTACACCTGTTCTGAAAGGCCCCAGAGTCTGCAACACCACTAAGCAAGGGGCACTACCAAGCAAGTGGCACCATGAAGACCAAGGAGCTCTCCAACCAGGTCAGGGACAAAGTTGTGGAAAAGTACAGATCAGGGTTGGGTTATAAAAAATATCAGAAACTTTGAACATCCCACGGAGCACCATTAAATCCATTATTATAAAATTGAAAGAATATGGCACCACAACAAACCTGCCAAGAGAGGGCCGCCCACCAAAACCCACAGACCAGGCAAGGAGGGCATTAATCAGAGAGGCAACAAAGAGACCAAAGATAACCCTGAAGGAGCTGCAAAGCTCCACATCGGAGATTAGAGTATATGTACATAGGACCACTTTAAGCCGTACACTCCACAGAGCTGGGCTTTACGGAAGAGTGGTCAGAAAAAAAGCCATTGCTTAAATAAAAAAAATAAGCAAACACGTTTGGTGTTCGCCAAAGGGCATGTGGGAGACTCCCCAAACATATGGAAGAAGGTACTCTGGTTAGATGAGACTAAAACTGAGCTTTTTGGCCATCAAGAAAAATACCATGTCCCCAAACCCAACACCTCTCATCACCCCGAGAACACCATCCCCACAGTGAAGCATGGTGGTGGCAGCATAATGCTGTGGGTATGTTTTTCATCGGCAGAGTCTGGGAAACTGGTCAGAATTGAAGGAATGATGGATGGCGCTAAATACAGGGACATTTTTGAGGGAAACCTGATTCAGTCTTCAAGAGATTTGAGACTGGGAAGGAGGTTCACCTTCCAGCAGGACAATGACCCTAAGCCTACTGCTAAAGCAACACTTGAGTGGTTTAAGGGGACACTTTTAAATGTCTTGGAATGGCCTAGTACACCAGCGGAACCCATTGAACTTGAAGGAACTAGAGCAGTTTTGCCCTGAAGAATGGGCAAAAATCCCAGTGGCTAGATGTGCCAAGCTTATAGAGACATACCCCAAGAGACTTGCAGCTGTAATTGCTGAAAAAGGTGGCTCTACAAAGTATTGACTTTGGGGTGGTGAATAGTTATGCACGCTCAGATTTCCTGTTTTTTAAAACTTATTTCTTGTTTGTTTCACAAGAAAAAATATTTAGCATCTTCAAAGTGGTATGTTGTGTAAATCAAAAGATACAACCCCCCCAAAAAATGTATTTTAATTACAGGTTGTAAGGCAACAAAATAGGAAAAATGCCAAGGGGGTGAATACTTTCGCAAGCCACTGTAGACCGCTGTGTGCCTTTCCAAATCATGTCCAATAAATTGATTTTACCACAGCTGGACTCCAATCAAGTTGTAGAAACATCTCAAGGATGATCAATGGAAACAGGATGCACCTGAGCTCAATTTTGAGTCTCAGAGCAAAAGGTCTGAATACTTATGTAAATAAGGTTTTTCTGTTTTTTTGTTTTGAAAACATTTGCAAACATTTCTAAAAACCTATTTTTGCTTTGTCATTATGGAGTATTGTGTGTAGATTGTTGAGGAAATTGTTTTATTTAATACATTTTAGAATAAGGCTGTAACGTAACAAAATGTGGAAAAATCAAGGGATCTGAATACTTCCCGAAGGCCCTGTATATATACTCTTGTATAATTTCTCTTGACAGAGCAGCAACATCTGTTGGCAGAATATACTAGTGAGATATATATATTTTGGAGGATTATAAAGATATTTTTTCTGCAGTTGCAGTGCTCTCATTAGATTTCAATTAATCAGCTGCCTTGAAAGCAGAGGGAATCTCCTTTAAAAGTGTCAATGTGAAAAATCAAACTGTTTTAAAGAGCGAACCATGACAGTACTATATTTCAAGGGAAATGGTTATTCTCCTGACTTTGACTTTGATACTCTTCTTTCATGGTATTGAATCCCAACGGTTAACTGCATCTCGCAAGTGAATAATGTTTCTTTCAAATGTATAGCCTACTTTCAATGAAAACATTTTTTATAATCATTTTAACTACTAGGGTCAGGATGATACCAGTATCGTGAAACTCCTTAGTACCGTGACAAAGAAACAAAACACAAAGTGGATTTAATTTCTTTAGGAAAACAGTCCTAATGTTGAAAACAAACATCATTATGATGTCATCCAGAGTCGCCTGTATTTATTTTCTATCTGTAGCTCACAATATTTTACATACAACAGGTTTTTAAAGGACCGAAGAGTTTGGTCTGGTTCGTGTTTACATTTTTGGCATGGAAAAAATATTGTGATAATGGTATTGTCCTGGCCCTACTAACTATCAGTACCAGCAATTGAATAACGAGTTCCAATCCATTTCACACGTTTGTCCAATACACACTTTTCTCTGTCAAGGCCCTTTGTCCATCAAATGGAAAAAATGTATTTGGCAATTTTCTGCTTCTAACTATTTATTTAATATATCAGCTCTCCATACTGCTCTAATCTTGGTAAAAAAATGATTAGCAAAACACAACAGAACCATACCTGAACTGCTGCTCGCATACTCTCTGAACCGTTGGTTTGCCTCTCAGCGCTGAAGCTAACCCAACGTTGACCTTCTATGTCAGTTGTTATGAAACAATATATGTGTTATGTCGCCTCATAAACTTTGTTGGTGCTTTTACGTTGTGATCTCAGTAAGAAAATATATTTCCCACTGAGAATAAAGGATCACTTGACTTGACCCTCAGAACAGATTGTAAAGCTGTATAAGGAGGACTGAGAGTGGGGTTTAGGGTATTCAAAATAGGCCCTACTGTGTTGACGTAAGAGAAGGGGGGGCTTGTCCTGGGGTCTGTTTTTGTGTGCTCTATGAAATCCATCTCTTCAGCTCACTGGGTTGGGTTCTGACTGCTCACCGGGTTGGGTTCTGACTGCACACTGGGCTGGGTTCTGACTGCACACTGGGCTGGGTTCTGACTGCTCACTGGGCTGGGTTCTGACTGCTCACTGGGCTGGGTTCTGACTGCTCACTGGGCTGGGTTCTGACTGCTCACTGGGCTGGGTTCTGACTGCTCACTGGGCTGGGTTCTGACTGCACACTGGGCTGGGTTCTGACTGCTCACTGGGCTGGGTTCTGACTGCACACTGGGCTGGGTTCTGACTGCTCACTGGGCTGGGTTCTGACTGCTCACTGGGCTGGGTTCTGACTGCTCACTGGGTTGGGTTCTGACTGCTCACTGGGCTGGGTTCTGACTGCTCACAGGGTTGGGTTCTGACTGCTCACTGGGCTGGGTTCTGACTGCTCACTGGGCTGGGTTCTGACTGCACACTGGGCTGGGTTCTGACTGCACACTGGGCTGGGTTCTGACTGCTCACTGGGCTGGGTTCTGACTGCTCACTGGGCTGGGTTCTGACTGCACACTGGGCTGGGTTCTGACTGCTCACTGGGCTGGGTTCTGACTGCTCACTGGGTTGGGTTCTGACTGCTCACAGGGTTGGGTTCTGACTGCACACTGGGCTGGGTTCTGACTGCTCACTGGGATGGGTTCTGACTGCACACTGGGCTGGGTTCTGACTGCTCACTGGGATGGGTTCTGACTGCTCACTGGGATGGGTTCTGACTGCACACTGGGCTGGGTTCTGACTGCTCACTGGGTTGGGTTCTGACTGCTCACTGGGCTGGGTTCTGACTGCTCACTGGGATGGGTTCTGACTGCACACAGGGTTGGGTTCTGACTGCTCACTGGGCTGGGTTCTGACTGCTCACTGGGATGGGTTCTGACTGCTCACCGGGTTGGGTTCTGACTGCTCACCGGGTTGGGTTCTGACTGCTCACAGGGATGGGTTCTGACCGCTCACGGGGTTGGGTTCTGACTGTGATTTATTTTTTTCAAGTAATAATATGTCATTAAGCGTGATGACTTTTAAAGCTCTCTCTTTCTTTCTGTGGGTCCTTCTCCATTTCTCTCTCTATTTCCTGCTCTACTTTCAAGGAAGAGAGTTATATCACTGTCATCACAAGCTGGCTCATAGCCCTTTACCTCAGACAAGAAGAATTGCAGTGAAATGTAAATCCCAACATGAACCCTGACCTTACAGTAGCCAAGAAGTCTGACTTCCACTGTATATAATATAGAGACAAAGTGGGGTGAGACCTGAGACCAGTGAAACGAAGACACTGTATACAGCTGGAGATGAAGGAGAAGATAGATGAATGAAGAGCCAGATTGAAAGTTATGTTGACGAAGATTATGTTTTCCGTCCTGCTCTCTCTTCTCTGTCAAGAAGATCTACTCATGTCTTCCATCTCCTCAACAAACGTTTGCTTGCTGCTTGCCGATGGAAATAAAGAATCCACATGATGTTGTTTTCATTAATAAGCCATTTTGGGTAACTTGGTGACAGCGAGAAAAGCTGAAAAAGTATCGTCACTGATACGCGTTTTAATTTAATCCAGAAGGGAATTGCGTTTTCCCATAATGCTCTTAGTGGCCAGAGGAAGTGAGGAGAATGAATCTACACCATCACAAATCCGGTCTGTCTTTTGATCAGTTCCCATAGTTGTGTTTGCGGTCCTTTGATTTTGTTCTTTGTGATGAATTTGTCTTGTCTGTGAATTATGGTTCCCACGTGGTCTAATCAGGGTTTCACCACAGTGCTTAAACACTCTGCTCAACTTCTACCAGAAATAAACAGCTGGGAAGGCACGTGGGTTGCAATTATGGATCTTTCTCAGCTCAGCACCTGTGGTAGATCTCTAAATCTGATCTCACGTACAGAAAGAAATTAAGGCGGTCGAATTTGACTGGGAATGGAATTCCCTACCCTGATGTGAGCATCGTACAGTCAATGGTCAGTCATCCTCTGATTGTCACCCTGACCGTAGAGAGCTTTTTATGTCTCTATTTTGGTTTGGTCAGGGTGTGATTCGGGTGGGCGTTCTATGTTCTTTTTTCTATGTTTTGTATTTCTTTGTTTTGGCCGGGTATGGTTCTCAATCAGGGACAGCTGTCTATCGTTGTCTCTGATTGGGAACCATACTTAGGTAGCTTTTCCCCACAGGGTTTTTGTGGTTAGTTAATTTCTGTTCAGTGTTTTCACCTTACAGGACTGTTTCGGTTATTCTCTTGTTTATTTTTGTTCTAGTGTTCAGTGTTAATAAAACAAGCATGAACACTTACCACGCTGCGCTTTGGTCCGATGATTCCTCTTCTTCAGACGACGACAACTGTTACACTGATGAAGAGTGATCTGCCAATCAGAGGGCTGCTGCCTGGCATCAGTATTCTAGATACCATCTCCAGCCTTTATGCCGTTAAGCAAGGCACTCAGTGTGTTTGTCTCGGGGTGTTGGTAGAAAACAAATAGATTCCTTTACGTTTCCTCAGAATAGGACAATAAGGTATGCTTCTGTTCTTCTTGTCGTAAAGTCTTGTCTTAGCCAAGTACAATGGCAATAACCTTAAATAAGTGTTATTCAGTGTAGATCAGTGCTATTGTGTAAATGGCCTGACTTCAGTGTTACATTCAGTGCTACATAATGTTGGCATCTAGTAAAAGGAAATCTATTTTGGGATTTGTTTCATTAGTCCATTGTTGATGTAGTTCCAAAATGTTTTGCAATGTCAGCAATCAAGTTTTAAAGACATACTGTACATCTCAAAATACAGAAATACAGCAGGTATGATGCATTTTGTATACCGGCCATATTTCTGTACTTAAAGAAAATAAGTAGAGTTTTCCTTTAATATACTTTGTATACAGTATGTCCATTTAAATGAGCAGGATGGAAATATCCATGTAAGCTGCTACGTGATTTCAACATCCAGTCTTCTACACTATAACGTGAATGATCAACTTCAATATAGCTACTACCGCTTATCCTCACACAAAACCTTCAGCCATCCATCCACCCCTTTCAATATGACTACTACCGCTTATCCTCACACAAAACCTCCAGCCATCCATCCACCCCTTTCAATATGACTACTACCGCTTATCCTCACACAAAACCTTCAGCCATCCATCCACCCCTTTCAATATGACTACTACCGCTTATCCTCACACAAAACCTCCAGCCATCCATCCACCCCTTTCAATATGACTACTACCGCTTATCCTCACACAAAACCTTCAGCCATCCATCCACCCCTTTCAATATGACTACTACCGCTTATCCTCACACAAAACCTCCAGCCATCCATCCACCCCTTTCAATATGACTACTACCGCTTATCCTCACACAAAACCTTCAGCCATCCATCCACCCCTTTCAATATGACTACTACCGCTTATCCTCATACAAAACCTCCAGCCATCCATCCACCCCTTTCAATATGACTACTACCGCTTATCCTCACACAAAACCTCCAGCCATCCATCCACCCCTTTCAATATGACTACTACCGCTTATCCTCACACAAAACCTCCAGCCATCCATCCACCCCTTTCAATATGACTACTACCGCTTATCCTCACACAAAACCTTCAGCCATCCATCCACCCCTTTCAATATGACTACTACCGCTTATCCTCACACAAAACCTCCAGCCATCCATCCACCCCTTTCAATATGACTACTACCGCTTATCCTCATACAAAACCTCCAGCCATCCATCCACCCCTTTCAATATGACTACTACCGCTTATCCTCACACAAAACCTCCAGCCATCCATCCACCCCTTTCAATATGACTACTACCGCTTATCCTCACACAAAACCTCCAGCCATCCATCCACCCCTTTCAATATGACTACTACCGCTTATCCTCACACAAAACCTCCAGCCATCCATCCACCCCTTTCAATATGACTACTACCGCTTATCCTCACACAAACCCTCCAGCCATCCATCCACCCCTTTCAATATGACTACTACCGCTTATCCTCACACAAAACCTTCAGCCATCCATCCACCCCTTTCAATATGACTACTACCGCTTATCCTCACACAAAACCTCCAGCCATCCATCCACCCCTTTCAATATGACTACTACCGCTTATCCTCACACAAAACCTCCAGCCATCCATCCACCCCTTTCAATATGACTACTACCGCTTATCCTCACACAAAACCTTCAGCCATCCATCCACCCCTTTCAATATGACTACTACCGCTTATCCTCACACAAAACCTTCAGCCATCCATCCACCCCTTTCAATATGACTACTACCGCTTATCCTCACACAAAACCTTCAGCCATCCATCCACCCCTTTCAATATGACTACTACCGCTTATCCTCACACAAAACCTTCAGCCATCCATCCTCCCCTTTCAATATGACTACTACCGCTTATCCTCACACAAAACCTTCAGCCATCCATCCACCCCTTTCAATATGACTACTACCGCTTATCCTCACACAAAACCTTCAGCCATCCATCTACCCCTTTCAATATGACTACTACCGCTTATCCTCACACAAAACCTTCAGCCATCCATCCACCCTTTCCACCCACCCTCACGCAGACCGAGCAATGTCAATCAAACTCAGTGACAGACAGCTCCTACAGTGTAAAATATCTGCTTGCCTTTTAGGACAAGGCTCTGTTTACAGTGAGCTAGGAGATCAGGGAGAGAGGGGTAAGGCCAGGGCTCTTCACAGGCATGAGGGGAATGGAAACAATTATCATTCTGACATGACATCCCGAGACCTCCATGGCTATGTTTGTTTCTGTACGAGATACTTAAGGTACTGGAGTCCAGGTGTCATGGTCTAGAGATATTCCTAGGGAAAATCCTATAGTTTTATTGGATCAGAGGTATCAGCGGTAGCCTGTTTTCAACAGCACCTTAGAGGCTGCTGCCTATATACATAGACTTGAAATCACTGGCCACTTTAATAATGGAACACTAGTCACTTAAATAATATTGACATATTTTGCATTACTCATCTCATTTGTATATAATCTATTCTATTCCATTCTACTGTATTTTAGTCTATCCAACATTCCTAGTCCAAATATTTATATATTTTTAATTCCATTCCTTTACTTTAGATTTGTGTGTATTGTTGTGAAATGGTTAGATATTACTCTTTAGATATTACTGCACTGTTGGAGCTAGAAACACAAGCATTTCGCTACACCCGCAATAACATCTGCTAAACATGTGTATGTGACCAATACAATTTGACTTGATTTGAATCTGGAGACAAGACAAACACCCTCTCTGGCATGTTATCTCTGTATCCTTCTCACACGGTGGCTACACAGTCAGCATCAAAATGGCCGCCTTCCGGCTAATTACAGCTGTGATGCTCTTGGTACCGCTGGGTGAAAGTCTCAAACCCACACATGTCCTGTTTCTGATGAAACTCCCATCTATCGCTTCGAGTTTGTGTAACTTGGCTGATGTTAATGTTCTAACCAGCATGATATCTTTCTGCTGCACTTCAGGTCACAGGCAAAAAACAACCGTTTTCTTCGGAAGTGTCTGTCGTAGCCAGTAAATATAATGTGCTGTCCAAGCATGCTATTAATGGCATGTGTTTGCCTTGCTGTGTCTGTTTCCAGGGCTCCATGATGGTTTCAACATTGACACCAAGAATCACAGGATCATCAAGGGTCCCAAGCAGGCCCAATTTGGATACACTGTGCAGCAGCACGTTGCCGGGGGACAAAAGTGGTAAGACGATTATTTACATTTTATACAACGGGTGGGTCAAATCCTGAATGCTAATTGGTTAAAACTGCATTCCAGCCGATGTCTATTCCACAAGTTAACACCGGCTATTTATATGACGTTAAAATGCCTATTTACTCTGTTCCATCTGACTGCACAATCCACTGTCTCATCAGCCCAGCCAAGCAATTTATAAACTTGATCTCCACCATTAAAAGCATCTAGAGCTCACATTTCTTTTAGACTGACATTTTGTATTAACCTTGCTGTCTGTCTCTCCAAAATTTGCAACATTGTTTCAATATTCATATTCGATCTCCAGCTGTACCATAGTAATGAGGTCCATATAGTACTGTCTCAGAATCTAAAAGACGAGGTGAATTTCAAACAATCCCCAGAGTGACTACTGAGAGAATCTGTTTGGGTGCATTGTTTTAACTATTCCGAGGTAACAACCTCCTCACGCTCCTCACGATGGTTAAAGTCAGGTAAAAGATGAAGTCGTTTTACTGTTCAACGTCTCCAAGTGCTGACACATACAGCATTGTTACTGTCTGTCTCGGGACTCTGGAGCCAGACAGGGAGATGTATCCGTTTCACTGCCAGGAAAGATAGCGAGCCATTTCTCCTGTAGTGTGGATTTGCCTGTCATGATTTGTGCCTTGCAACACAAATTTAGCTCCTGAGCCGGACTTTTCACATTCATCATATTACCTCATAGCAGACCCTGACTGGTTATAAACACTGTTATTAGGCCAACTGGCACTGCGGTGATGGGGATTCATCGCTGGCATACTTTGTACGTCTGCTGGCCAGGGTTACACTGGAGCGATGCCCAGTACCAGCTGTGTGTGCTGCTGTGCACGCACACACACACACACACACACACACACACACACACACACACACACACACACACACACACACACACACACACACACACACACACACACACACACACACACACACACACACACACACACACACACACACACACACACATTTATCCACATTCTTTCATTTAATTTAGACTTGTGAAACCAGGTATGTGCTCTTGCATGTCATAATTTTGTTTATTACCAATGTGCAAATACATAGAGTCAGTGGGAAACAGAGCACACAAGGTGTACAACATAGCTAGATAAACAAACACAAATACTAAAATACATAAAGAAGAAGAAAAAAAATATATTGGGTCCAAATAAGACATAACTTAAGCTATTGAGTCTTTTGATAGTTTTGAATTCATTAATCAGGAGTCTTTTTGCCCCTTATACATTTCAATGTATCAATCCTTTTTGAAAAACAATAAGCAAAGGCTTTGTTTTTATGCATTTACTTTTATGAATATAAAATGTACCAAAAATAAGTAGAACATTCAATAGAAAATTCTATGTTCTTATCTTCCATTATTATACAGAACGTTACGTTATATCTATTAAACTGGGTTATTGGAAAGATTTTTGTTTCTAACCAGACATACATGTTTTTTTTATACCGGCTGTATTTCTGTATTTTTTAAGTGATATATCTTAAACACTTGATTTCTGTCATAATTTTTTTTTTTGGGGGGGGGGGGGGGGGGGTTGTGTTGCTGTAAACACAAATAAAAACCAAATGGTCTGTTAAAATTTCTGAGTCACAAACACATTCCCCTTGTCTAACACATTCCCCTTGTCTAACACACTCCCCTTGTCTAACACACTCCCCTTGTCTAACACACTCCCCTTGTCTAACACATTCCCCTTGTCTAACACATTCCCCTTGTCTAACACATTCCCCTTGTCTAACACATTCCCCTTGTCTAACACATTCCCCTTGTCTAACACACTCCCCTTGTCTAACACATTCCCCTTGTCTAACACACTCCCCTTGTCTAACACACTCCCCTTGTCTAACACACTCCCCTTGTCTAACACACTCCCCTTGTCTAACACACTCCCCTTGTCTAACACACTCCCCTTGTCTAACACACTCCCCTTGTTTAAATACGTTCCCCTTGTCTAACACACTCCACTTGTCTAACACACTCCCCTTGTCTAACACACTCCCATTGTCTAACACACTCCCCTTGTTAACCTTGTTTACCTGCAATATTTGATACAGTATCATGTATCATTTTAGAATCCCAAAAACGTTTTAAAAGCCTAACTTTGCAAAAGTGAAAAGGACAAACATAATTTGCAATAAGGATCACGTGAGATCACTGAGTACAGATTTCTCAATACAATGGCACCAGTGTGTATACAGTCCCATGATGAGATGGATATGGTATTTTATGTCTGTGCATGACAACTCACCCATGCTCTCTTGGTGTGTGTGTGTGTGTGTGTGTGTGTGTGTGTGTGTGTGTGTGTGTGTGTGTGTGTGTGTGTGTGTGTGTGTGTGTGTGTGTGTGTGTGTGTGTGTGTGTGTGTGTGTCTGCGCTGCAACGAGACAGGAGTGGAAGCTGTACATGTTACCATGGTGCTAGTTGGAGCTACAAGATGAAGAAGAGCGATTGCAGTTGACAAGCGCAGTATAGTAGAGCGTATGTGACACTGGACTCAGAGGGGTTTAATCAGATGTTCTGATAGAGAATGAAATGGCAGGCCAACCATGTCAGACAAGCATCACAATATAAAGAACATATTCTTAGTCGACAAGATCGACATGCTAACTTAGCCTTATGCTTGGGACACTGTCAGGCACAAAACCCACAGAAACACTGAAAATCCAGTGTATTTATGGCGTAGAACGCTGCTCAGCCTACCATGACTACTTGTCCCATAGAAAAAGATCTGATGAAGTTGACATGTGAGGAATATGGCTCTCAAGAGTGGACTCACACGTCTACGGTAACTGTCCGCTGAGACAGATAAACACAGACATAATGGAATGAGGCACAGCGACTTTGGCTGTGTTCTTTATAAACAAATGGCTACAGGCGTAATACAGTTTGGAATGGGATTCATGGAAGTCCTTCCAGGGTTTACAGCATTTCATATTCCAATACTGTTTTACAAGTATAATGCTGTGAAACTATATTCAAAATTACTTTTTGTTAAACTGAGGAAACTTTTGTTGGGATTACCTAGAAAAGACATGGTTTATCCTTCGCTCGGGGGTTACGCTAAAACATCAGCGATTGTTCCACATTAACTACACATTAGTTACACGTTAATAAAGGCTGAATAACACTGTAATAACATGTTAATAAAGGCTGAATAACACTGTAATAACAAACTCTAACCACTATGACCCACTTCCCTACTATAGAGACTCTCTTAAGGCTCTCACACATCGCATCAAATGTGTCTCTAACGTTCGTCATGCTGCATGCTGTTTTAGGTACCATCCACTGTAGACATCTAAACTCCTAAATTTGTCACGGGATTCTACATGTAAAATCTGTGAGCACTCTGTTCACAAATTACCTTCAGAGGTGCTAAGAACTCTCAGCCAGCAAACGCTATTGGTGCGTCTGAGGCCTTAGGGCCCGGTAGCAGCTCCCAGGCCGGCCCACAGCCGACCCTGTCAGTTACTGATTTCAGGAGCATAGCGGGGGAGTGTTTTAATGGTGATGGTTGGAGGGAAGTTGGCAACACTAGCTAGTCAGCTGTGGTTTGTGAAGCAAAGGAGTCCAAGGATATGAAGGGAGTGTGTGAGCTTCCCTCTGCTTCATCGTGAGGCAAAAGACAGAATTCTTCCATCTGTTCAGTCTTCAGTAGCCTGAAGACTGCTTCACGTCATCTTAGTGTGTCAGCCAGGGTGACGGAGCAGAATTGAACCTCACAACTGTTGCCAGCATAGTTAATCAATAAAATGGTGGCAGCATTGCTTAGGTTTGATTTGATTAATTGCACATGTATCTTGAGGAAACATTTGCTGTCACTGATCTTTGTATTTGCTAGCCCATGAGACACAAATATGACTAGCTAACACTGGATGTCTACAAACTTCTACAATGATTGTCCTACATAACTACACGCCGTTAGAGACACAGCTGTTACCTTATGTGAGACACTGACCTCAGTGCAACATTTGCAACATACAGTGCTTGATGATTTAATACAGTCATCTCTTTAAAGGATTGTAACATTGTATCCAATTGTTTTTCTTCTTCTTCTTCTGCTTCTTCTTCTTCCTCATGGTGGTTGGCAATCTCTCTTGGCTTTCAGTAACGTCCACTAGATATATAGTGTTGGGTAGATATCCACTAGAGTACTTTTGGGTGTCCGGGAAAATGTATGGAGTAGAAAGTACATTATTTTCTTTATGAATGTAGTGAAGCAAAAGTAAAAGTTGCCAAAAATATAAATAGTAAAGTACAGATACTCCCAAAAACTACTAAAGTAGTGCTTTAAAGTATTTTTACTTAAGTACTTCACACCAGTGGGAAGACATCCACTAGATGGCTAGTGTTGGGTAGATGTCCACTAGATAGATAGTGTTGGGTAGATGTCCACGAGATAGATAGTGTTGGGTAGACGTCCACTAGATAGATAGTGTTGGGTAGACATCCACTAGATAGATAGTGTTGGGTAGATGTCCACTAGATAGATAGTGTTGGGTAGACGTCCACTAGATAGATAGTGTTGGGTAGACGTCCACTAGATGGCTAGTGTTGGGTAGACGTCCACTAGATGGCTAGTGTTGGGTAGATGTCCACTAGATAGATAGTGTTGGGTAGACGTCCACTAGATAGATAGTGTTGGGAAGACATCCACTAGATGGCTAGTGTTGGGTAGACGTCCACTAGATAGATAGTGTTGGGTAGACGTCCACTAGATAGATAGTGTTGGGTAGATGTCCACGAGATAGATAGTGTTGGGTAGACGTCCACTAGATAGATAGTGTTGGGTAGACATCCCCTAGATAGATAGTGCTGGGTAGACGTCCACTAGATAGATAGTGCTGGGTAGACGTCCACTAGATGAATAGTGTTGGGTAGACATCCACTAGATAGATAGTGTTGGGTAGACGTCCACTAGATAGATAGTGTTGGGTAGACGTCCACTAGATAGATAGTGTTGGGTAGACGTCCACTAGATAGATAGTGTTGGGTAGACGTCCATTAGATAGCTAGTGTTGGGTAGACGTCCCCTAGATGAATAGTGCTGGGTAGACGTCTCCTAGATAGATAGTGTTGGGTAGACGTCCACTAGATGAATAGTGTTGGGTAGACGTCCACTAGATAGATAGTGTTGGGTAGACGTCCACTAGATGAATAGTGTTGGGTAGACGTCCACTAGATGAATAGTGTTGGGTAGACGTCCCCTAGATAGATAGTGTTGGGTAGACGTCCCATAGATGAATAGTGCTGGGTAGATGTCCACTAGATGAATAGTGTTGGGTAGACGTCCACTAGATGAATAGTGTTGGGTAGACATCCACTAGATAGATAGTGTTGGGTAGACGTCCACTAGATAGATAGTGTTGGGTAGACGTCCACTAGATGAATAGTGTTGGGTAGACGTCCACTAGATGAATAGTGTTGGGTAGACGTCCCCTAGATAGATAGTGTTGGGTAGACGTCCCATAGATGAATAGTGCTGGGTAGATGTCCACTAGATGAATAGTGTTGGGTAGACGTCCACTAGATGAATAGTGTTGGGTAGACATCCACTAGATAGATAGTGTTGGGTAGACGTCCACTAGATAGATAGTGTTGGGTAGACGTCCACTAGATGAATAGTGTTGGGTAGACGTCCACTAGATGAATAGTGTTGGGTAGACATCCACTAGATAGATAGTGTTGGGTAGACGTCCACTAGATAGATAGTGTTGGGTAGACGTCCACTAGATGAATAGTGTTGGGTAGACATCCACTAGATAGATAGTGCTGGGTAGACGTCCCCTAGATGAATAGTGCTGGGTAGATGTCCACTAGATGAATAGTGTTGGGTAGACGTCCACTAGATAGATAGTGTTGGGTAGACGTCCACTAGATGGATAGTGTTGGGTAGACGTCCACTAGATAGATAGTGTTGGGTAGACATCCATTAGATAGATAGTGCTGGGTAGACGTCCACTAGATAGATAGTGCTGGGTAGACGTCCACTAGATAGATAGTGTTGGGTAGACATCCACTAGATAGATAGTGTTGGGTAGACGTCCTCTAGATAGATAGTGTTGGGTAGACATCCACTAGATAGATAGTGCTGGGTAGACGTCCACTAGATGAATAGTGTTGGGTAGACGTCCACTAGATGGATAGTGTTGGGTAGACGTCCATTAGATAGATAGTGCTGGGTAGACGTCCACTAGATGAATAGTGTTGGGTAGACGTCCACTAGATAGATAGTGTTGGGTAGACGTCCACTAGAAAGATAGTGTTGGGTAGACGTCCACTAGATGAATAGTGTTGGGTAGACATCCACTAGATGAATAGTGTTGGGTAGACATCCACTAGATAGATAGTGTTGGGTAGACATCCACTAGATAGATAGTGTTGGGTAGACGTCCTCTAGATAGATAGTGTTGGGTAGACATCCACTAGATAGATAGTGTTGGGTAGACATCCACTAGATAGATAGTGTTGGGTAGACGTCCACTAGAAAGATAGTGTTGGGTAGACGTCCACTAGATGAATAGTGTTGGGTAGACATCCACTAGATGAATAGTGTTGGGTAGACATCCACTAGATAGATAGTGTTGGGTAGACATCCACTAGATAGATAGTGTTGGGTAGACATCCACTAGATAGATAGTGTTGGGTAGACTTATCAGCGATGTGTGCTACTCAGGAATCCACTCTCTGGTCACTAGGCAGTGGGTAAGCTGGCCTGTGTTTAGTCCAAGACCCCCAGCACCCGGACCACTGCCCCAGATATCAATCAGCTGAAACCTGAACGCAGCAGCAGGCTTGTGATGTGGGAAGCAGACCCCCAGTTAACACAGCTCGCATTGTGCAAATGTCACGGGTCTCAGTCTTGGCCTTTTTTCAAGGAGTGATGAATGAGTCTGTGATGCCAGGAATTCAGCGGGTAGTGAAGGTTTGAAAAGGGGTACTGAAGTTGAGTTTTTTCAATGTTGACATGTGTCTTTGATGTAGCAGACGGCTACCCGTTGGAAAACCGTGTGTGTTCACCAATGTCATGACACTTTTGTGGAACACTGTGGCACCGTGGGTGACCTAAGAGGTGAGACTTTCACTGTTCTTATAGGTGTTACTGTGTACACTGTCTGTGTGTCTGTCTATGTGTCTATGTGTCTGGCTGTCTGGCTGTCTGTCTATGTGTCTGGCTGTCTGGCTGTCTGTCTATGTGTCTGGCTGTCTGTCTATGTGTCTGGCTGTCTGGCTGTCTGTCTATGTGTCTGTCTATGTGTCTGGCTGTCTGTCTATGTGTCTGGCTGTCTGTCTATGTGTCTGTCTGTCTGTCTGTCTGTCTGTCTGTCTGTCTGTCTGTCTGTCTGTCTGTCTGTCTGTCTGTCTGTCTGTCTGTCTGTCAAACAAGGACAGCACCTGTCAATGGACGTTTGAAGGATGCCTCAACACTTTAGTGTCCGTTCACTGTAAGGTTAAAAGACTTATGGAAAGAGACGGTCCCACTTTATGTGGATAGTCCCATGTAGATACTCCACAGATGGTCACACTATCAACAAACTATCTGTTGATGATAAGCAACTGCTTGGACTTGGTTAGAAAGAGTTGCTATTGCAAAATATCCTCTGTGTTATATCACTTTCTGAAGAAACGATAGATTGAAAAAAAACTGAAGTCAGCAGACACACTATGAAGATTCCCAAGATACTGTAAGAAGTAATGCTTTTTTTCCACAGAAACTCCACAGAAAACCCATTATTCCATAGACACTTTATTGCATTGTCCCAAGATGGGTTATTGCTCAAGCCAGTCTACTGGCACATACTGTAGAGATCAGGTAGTGCTATTTTCTACTGTTAGTCCTCAGGAAGGCAATCTCTGAACTTTCTGGGTCATAAAAGGCCATGGTCATTATCAAGCTGAGTGAAACTGTGATGTTGTTCCTCTCCAAATACCAAGCTGAGCTTTCAAGAAAATCAGACAGCTCTTTGTAAGACTGGAAAAAGTCGACAGAGCTATGGTATTTGGCATAGACGCTTATGGGCAATGTCAGTAATTGTTACAATTTAAATTCCTTTGAATGCTCCCGTGAACTGAAAGTCTTTGAGGGGAATCCATCATGTTGCAAATCACATGATTTGGAAAACAATGGAGCTGAGAGCTTATAATGACTCTCCATAATTCAATATCTAGTTAAAACACACTGCTAACATGGGGAAAGGTTGCCATTTCAAGAATGGCTGTTTGTCCCACGTGTCCGTCCAGGATTGTTTGAAGACTAGCCCCATGTGAGAGCGCTGCGGGGAGAAATGGGCACATGTACCAGTTTCTCCTCTACACCTCCATACCTCCAACTCTCGTTTCTTTCTGTTTGTTTTCCTGCCATGGCACCGAGTCGCTCCAGCTGAGACTAGACATTTCACCTTGGCGTGGTCACGGGTCACGCAACACTTGGAGATGCAGGGAGTCTAAGAAGTTCTTCAGCTTTTCCTCAGGCGCTCCTCAGCCAATCCTCAGCCAATCCACAGCCAATCCTCAGCGGTTCAGTTGAAATACTGTTGCCTGTTATCTGAACCTTCAGCTTTCATTGAAAGTTGAACCTGATGCTGTTGAAGCTGAAGGACAAAGCTAAGGACTTGACAAGCATGAGTATACTGTATAGTTTTTGACACCCGCATTGTGTGAACGCTATGGACCTTCTGCAATATTCCACGTTGAGTAAGCTTTTAAGTCCAGGACTATGCTTAATCTGGTTCTGGGAAACCTACGTATCTTATTTAAAGTTGGACTAGACATCTTGGTTGAAAGATGTTCTTCTTACCGCAGAGTTATTAGGTTATGTAATGACTTGACAGAGCTCTTATGAAACATAGAGTGCAAGTTGCTGAGTGCTTTTGGGATTGGCAAATTTGGACCAAAGCCATTCAGATCCTGTCTACGTACACCACATGGAATGTGATGAGAGAGCAATGTCATTGAAGTTGCACGCAGTCTCGTGTTAAGGGCAGAGGTACAGTTTCGTAGCATAAACGTTTCTCCTTCCTCCTCCAAATGTGAAAGATATTAGCGCATTAATGTCTTCAGCTCTGGTATGGCGCTTCCACAAACCCCAAATCCTGCATTCCTCAGTAACTGTGAGAGAATACATCCCGGCGTCCATTTAGGGTCAGGTTATTTTGTTTATACCAGCATGACCTTATCCTCAATGATGGTACATGGCTGACCTTGATGAATGTTCAGCGATGATTGTTTTAACAGCTCTTCATGAAACTGACTGGGAGTTAAAGGAGACCTTCAAGTTAAAGGGAAACAATGGGTCCCATTTCTCTGAAGGTAGCTGTGTCCCAGCCTGAACTTTCCCAGTCTACAGTATCACTCCGTGCCAGAGGACAGCAGTAACTTCAGCAATAATCCTGATATTAATAGCTATGAAAATAGGAGCACTGCCGGAGCTCCAGAGGTGAAAATCATTTCCAGAGTCTGTGAGACTTGGACAGTTGATCCCAGACACAGTCCCCTCGCCACTAGTTTGTGTCTCAGCCTGGCTGCCATAGACTGCGTGTGCAGCCCAGTTAACAGCTTCACTCCTTGGCTATGATCTGAATTGTTGCACATATTTTTCTATTTATATCTCTCTCTCTCTTTTCAATACAAATAAATGCACTTGGGACATTTGATCGTTTTTGAAGGAAGTTGAGTAATCTTTTCGTTTTGAGTCTTATTTCTCGACATTTCCTACATAAACATTTTCCTACTTTCTACATTAAGTCATTTAGCAGATGCTCTTATCTAGAGCATCTTACAGTTAGTGCATTCATCATATGATAGCTAGGTGGGACAACCACATACCTCAGTCAGAGTAAGTATACTGAACAAAAATATAAATGCAACATGCAACAATTTCAACGGTTTTACTGAGTTACAGTTCATATACAGAAATCAGTCAATTGAAATAAATTCATTAGTCCCTAATCTATGGATTTCACAGGACTGGGTAGGAGCGCCGCCATGGGTGGGGCAGGGAGGGTATAGGTCCACCCATTGGGGAGCCAGGCCCAGCCAATCAAAACAAGTTTTTCCTCCACAATAAAATGGCTTTATTACAGATATAAATACTCATTTTCATCAGCTGTCCAGTCACAGACAATCCCACAGGTAAAGAAGCAGGATGTGGAGGTCCTGGGCTGGCATGGTTACACGTGGTCTGTGGTTGTGAGGCCGGTTGGACGTACTGACAAATTCTCTAAAACGACGCTGGAGGTGGCTTATAGTAGAGAAATTAACATTCAATTCACTTGTAACAGCTCTGGTGGACATTCCTGCAGTCAACATTCCAATTGCATGCTCCCTCAACTTGAGACATCTGTGGCATTGTATTGTGACAAAACTGCACATTCGAGTGGCCTTTTGTCCCCAGCACAACTTGCACTTATGTAATGATCATGCTGTTTAACTTCTTGATATGCCACACTTGTCAGGTGGATGGATTATCTTTGCAAAGGAAACACGCTCACTGAAAGGGATGTAAACAAACTTATGCACAAAATCTGAGAGAAATAAACTTTGTGCGTATGGAACATTTGTGATAATGTTTTTCAGCTCATGAAACATGGGACCAACACTTTACATGTTGCATTTATATTTTTTGTTCAGTATACACTTTTCCTCAAAGTAGCTATCAGAAAAGTCAGTGCTAGTAAGGTACCTTATTCAAACATTCAAAGATTCTGTTTCAGTTGACATGACCTGCACTTATGATACCAGTGTTACGCACACCTCTTGGAGGGAACGCAACACCCTGCTACACTCAACTCCCCGTGGAGTGAAAGAGGTATGTGATTGTAGGTGCGAGTAAGGATGAGAGGCAGAGAATATTACCATTTACTGGGAATTTATTTCCTTAACACGGGTATATGTATGCCCGCAGGCCTCTTGCCTAAGCACTCCCAAGGTGCCTCCTCCTCCCCCCTGGGAACAAATGAAACAGAATACAAACTTAAAGTGAACAAGTTCAATCATCAAAAACACAGTCCTATTGGCACACACATACCTCAGAAGTAGCAGCTACAAAATACTTTCACCAAAACTGTCTCTGCGCAACAACCAACACAGGACATCCAAGAAGCACTCGCTTCCTGACAAAGGAACACTGGCTTGTCAAGCTACAGAAGGAGTCGGAAATTGCAGACAGCTGTATCTCCTGACTAGAGGGCGGGGTCAGAACACCAATCTGAAATGGGGCCAACCAATCAACTGCTTTGGACTTCAGGAAGCCATTTCCTGAAATACACACATTCAAACACATACAACCCATAACAGAAACATGGGAACGTAACACCAGTTTACTACTTGAATATTGTACGATGTCATAATCTCAAGAAACCTATCATAGTAGTTTTAGATGACCAAGGATGTTGATGTCAAGTGTCATGTTTTGTTTAGGTAACCATTACACCACCATTATGTATACCATACCACTAAAATGTTACCTCATGGAACAATGTGATGGAGACATGTTTTAAAACTACAGAGGTTTATGTGGTTGACCCATAACTCCAGGCAGTAAATTGATGGAGGTCTGGTTTTGCTATAAAGGGGTGTCAAGTGTTGGCAAGTAGCCTAGCGGGTCAAATCTGCCGATGTGTCCTTGAGCAAGGCACTTAACCCTTATTGGATAAGAACACCTGCTAAATGACTAACATGTAAATGTTAAATGTAAATGTGGTCCCTTCCCTTTGGGACACCTCTGACCTGGTGAGTGAATTGCTCCTGTGCATGCCACTATCCTGAGTAGCCCAGGTGGTAAGGGTAGGTAACAACACATCCGCCATGCTGATCCTCAACACGGGGGCCCCTCAAGGATGCGTGCTCAGTCCCTTCCTGTCCTCCCTGTTCACTCATGACTGCACGGCCAGGCACGGCCAGGCACAACTCCAACACCATCATTAAGTTTGCAGATGACACAACAGTGTCTGCCTGATGAGATGAGACAGCCTATTGGGAGGACGTCAGAGACCTGACCGTGTGGTGCAACGACAAAAACCTCTCCTTCAACGTGATCAAGACAAAGGAGATTATTGTGGACTACAGAAAAAGGAGTACCGAGCACGCCCTCATTCTCATCCACGGGCTGTAGTGGAGCAGGTTGAGAGCTTCAAGTTCCTAGTAGTCCACAATAATCTCCTTTGTCTTGATCACTTTGAAGGAGAGGTTGTTGTCCTTGCACCCACACGTTGACTCTGTACCGGTACCCCCTGTTTATAGCCTCGCTATTGTTATTTTACTGCTGCTCTTTAATGATATATTACTTTTATTTGTTACTTTTTTTAAGGTATTTTCTTAAAACTGCATTTTTGGTTAGGGGCTTGTAAATAAGCATTTCACTGTAAGGTCTACAACAGTTGTATTCGGCGCATGTGGCAAGTACAATTTGATTTGATTTTGATTTGATTTGTCTTGGGCTACATATGATTCTTGTGTTGACAGCTTAGGTTACTTTTAGAAGCTCTTGTAAAACAATATAACAATATAATGCCTGATGGTAATCATGTGTTGGTGTCTGATCTAAAGATATCATATGCTAAACTTTGAGATCTGTGTTGGTGTCTGATCTAAAGATATCATATGCTACACTTTGAGATCTGTGTTGATGTATGAGGAGTATCAGGTGAAGTTTGTCATCACCTATAAGAACTTAATGTACCAAGACAATGTGTTGAAAGGTGAAACGTCAAGAGATAATCAAGAACACCATCTGCGTTTTGTGTTTTCATCCTGTCACATAAACGTCTTGGCAACAGTCTCTTGTTCCTACCCAAGAATACAAAGAGCCCTTCTATCTCAGATACCTGACGTAAACACAGAGTGTTTTAAATGCTCCACCACATTAAGTCATCGAAAGCCTTCACTGACATCTACGATATTTACAAGATCATCCTGACCTGACACTGATGTCAAACCCCAAAGTCAAGTGACAAACTATCTTCCCCTGAGCTCTACGTCATGACCAAAGAACGCAGAGCCTGCTTGTGTTTCAGCCAAGGAGAACGCATGGTGACCCATGGTCAAAGAACATGTGGGTAGTGTTTAGCCCCTTGGAAGTCATTCAGTCACACGTGTGTATCCGTCTAGCCGGTATGACAATTTCTCTATCTACCTCTTGCCTTCTCTTTCTCTGTGTGTGTGTGTGTGTGTGTGTGTGTGTGTGTGTGTGTGTGTGTGTGTGTGTGTGTGTGTGTGTGTGTGTGTGTGTGTGTGTGTGTGTGTGTGTGTGTGTGTGTGTGTGTGTGTGTGTGTGTGTGTGTGTGTGTGTGTGTGTGTGTGTGTGAGAGAGAGAGAGAGAGAGAGAGAGAAGGAGAGGTTTAGAGACAGCAAAAGAGAGAGGACTAGAGAGAGTCTGCGGTCAGAGGAGAAGTTAACATGCTGAGAGAGAGAGAGAGAGAGAGAGAGAGAGAGAGAGAGAGAGAGAGAGAGAGAGAGAGAGAGAGAGAGAGAGAGAGAGAGAGAATCTTCCGAGGGTCAATGTGGAGTGGATCCAGTGTTTATAGGCCAGTGTGTTTATGTGCGTGTCAGTCTGGGGTCAGAGGAGAAGTCAACTTGCTCCCACAGGAACACAGCCAGTCACAAACAAGGAAGATCACGAATGTTTCAAATACCTGCTCTGATACTCACTGGGTGTGTGTTTGTTGAGTTAGCAAAGACATTCCAGTCAGATAAATCGGTGTAGCAGAGTTTAAATGCCATCTCTTTCACACCATTATTTCTTATCAGATGAAACATCATTAGGAGAAGTGCCTTCAATGTTATCACTATGTTTTTACAACGTCACAACTAATACTATTACAGTTTTTTTCAATTGTTTAAGCACAATTTTGAAAACAGGGCCCGGTTTGTCAAAACACTACACACAATTAGCACAACCCTACACCAAAGTAGCACAACACTTCAGATCATTTGCAAAATGGAACACTTTTGTCAAAACTATACACGACTTCATAAAAATGATATTTTGTTACCATACGAAACACACACATTTCATATGACTTCAATCTTTTTGAACCAGTTACACACTGCTGTTGCTAACCTAAAACACTTTTAGCAAGTCTAATTGTCAGTGATTAGAGTAGTGTAAATGAAGTACACAGAGAAAGTGCAACTATACAAACACTACACAAGACCAACGCTGCAGACTGAGGAAAATATCATTTATTTCTCTCCATATACCCAAATCAGTCAACATGTCAACATGGAGAATCACAACAAAACATGTCCCAGTTTTCATGCTACTACAGTAGTGTGCATAACACTGTTAGCTCAGCAAACAACAGACAAACTTAAAATACTGTATCCAGTACAGGTTACAATTACAGTAAATAACAACAACAACAAACATAAAAAATTATCAGAAAAAAACTGACAATATTGTACAGAAAATACTACAGTAAACATACTATACATTATCTCTTCGCCTAGCTGGATCTGGCCAGAGAATTTCATCATCACAAGCAATATCATCATTAGCCAGACAACGCGGGAAGAACCGTCTTGAATGTCGAATCCATCCTTGCACAGCTGCGCCGTCGACTTGGTCACAGGCGTCCTCCATGGCCTGAATGAGGGGTACCTGAGCCTGGGGCTGGAGATCGTAAACCTTCCACCGCCATGCAGAGAAAAACTCTTCGATAGGGTTTAGAAACGGAGAGTATGGTGGAAGGTATAGTACTGTCAACTGTGGATGGTGTTGAAACCAGTTCTGGACCAAAGCAGAGCGGTGGAATGACACATTGTCCCAGAAGACCGTGTATTGCATCTGGTGCATTTCATTACCTACTGTGACGATGTGGTGCAATCGGTCCAAAAATGAGAGAATGTGAGGTGTGTTGTAAAGGCCCATTTTGGCATGATAGAGGACAACCCCATGCTGTGAAATGGCAGCGCAAAGGGTGATGTTACCCCCACGTTGCCCTGTGACATTGATTATATTGGTTGAAGGCATTTTGGTTGAAGGCAGGTGAACCTACCTCCTGCATTTTTATAGTACTTAAACCTGATTGGTGTGTCTACAATTTAGCAATCATGTGTTTGTGCAACTGATGGCTGTGTTTAACAGATTGGCTCATAGGTGTGGTAATTTGACAGTCAGTGCTTTTGAATTGCAAGGAAGTGACATTATGATATACTTCTGTGTCTGATGTATACAAGTGTGTTTAGTGTTTTGCAAATCACTGTGTGTAATGTTTTGCAAATAGTGTGAAGCTGACAATGTGCTTACAGTTGTGCAAATCTAGCCTTGTGTTTTGCTCCTTGAGTGTAAGGTTTTGCTAATTGTGGGAAAAGTTAAATTGTAGTGTGTCAGCAATCGTAAAAAACTGTAATACAAAACAATTATAATATGCAATTCAGTTTTGGGGGATTTCGACTGTCTTGTTTTATGTTTCCCAGGTTATTGGTGGGCGCTCCATATGAAACCAATGGTCACCACCAGACAGGGGATGTGTACAAATGCCCATTGGGCAAACGGTCCAACGGCAGCTGCTCCAAACTCAACCTAGGTACAGTATAACTATCAACTCTCACAGACTTGACATGTGCCTATTGTGCCTCATGAGACTGATGTGTGTGTGTGTGTGTGTGTGTGTGTGTGTGTGTGTGTGTGTGTGTGTGTGTGTGTGTGTGTGTGTGTGTGTGTGTGTGTGTGTGTGTGTGTGTGTGTGTGTGTGTGTGTGTGTGTGTGTGTGTGTGTGTTGTAGCCATTAGAGTGTGTGCATATACGCCTTATATGTGTGTTCATAGGTTGTGTGAGAGTGGAATCTGGAGACCATGCTGTTCATTCCACCTTCAACAGTTTATGTACATTTCCACGTCTGTATCCTCCAAGGCATCACACCACACTTCCACATGTTTCCTTAGATGAGACCTATCTGTACTGTGTTGTACAGAGAGACACAGCAAGATGTGTGAACTAGCTGGCAGATATTGTATGGTGTAGACACTGCTGCACCTGGCTTGACAACTTTAACCAGAAGCTCCTTTCCTGCAGTCAAATGATCAAATCGCCCTCTAATGGCCTCACGGGTGGAATGTTGTTAATATTTTTCATAATTTCATAATTAATAAACATATTTTTTTTTAAACCTGCTGAAAATCTGCTGTTTTAATATAATAAAAAATATATATATAAAGTGTCATATTGGGATGCAAAGACATTTCAACTCTATATCTGACATGTTACATTTGTCTTCTTTCAAGCCCATAACCATGTGTGTGAAGTGTCTACTTTTGTTTCAGACTAGATTTGTTTAAGAAACTCTGTGTGTGACCCTGATTTAGCCCACTGTAGTAAAATGCTCTGCACACTGCCTCAAAGGACAGGTGTTTGGTCCTTTAGTTGGGAGATCTAGCATCATCTTCTGAACTGCCATGTGTAGTCAGTGGGTTTGCAGAAGCTTGTGAAGCGACTTTGCCACAGGTACATTGCGGAAGTGAAAAATATATGCAAAATTCTTCAAAATCTGTAGAAACATCAAGCTGTTAGAATAAACATTGTTTTTTCTTTGACACTGTCTTTTCTTGTTCCTCAAGGAAGGATATCTCTGACCAATGTCGCCGAGCGAAAAGACAAGATGAGGCTGGGGATGACGCTGACAACCAACCCCAAAGACAATAGCTTTGTGGTTAGTGATGAACACACAGTCTATCAAAAGTATGGTGCCATTATGTGTGGTTTCCACAGAGACTAACTTGGTGGTCAATTTCAGGGGTATGTGAAGAACAGCGGAGGCTGCTGAGAGGAACAGCTCATAGTAATGTCTGGAACGGAGCGAATGGAATGGCATTAAACCATGGGTTTGATGTATGCGATACCATTCCACCCATTCCGCTCCAGCCATTACCACGAGCCCGTCCTCCCCAATTAAGGTGCCACCAACCTCCTGTGATGAAGAACCACATTTCGTTTTTCTGATGACCTTTTCATCCAACGTAGGCCCATGGTACACGCTACATGTCTCAAGGGTTCTTGCTGTGCTGAATGTGTTTTCTTGTGTGTTGTATAGGTCTGTGGACCCCTATGGTCCTACGAATGTGGCAGCTCATACTACAGCACTGGGATCTGCTCTCGAGTCAACGCCAGCTTCAAGTTCTCCAAAACCATCGCTCCAGCCTTCCAGAGTAAATACACAGCACGCCCCTTTCCTGTCTGCCAATGTTTTATGGATCTTCTTCCATAAGTATAAAGTCATTATTGATTCTAATGCATTAGACTGTTTGACATTGTTTTATGGATCTTCTTCCATAAGTATAAGTCATGATTGATTCTAATGCATTAGACTGTTTGCCATTGTTTTATGGATCTTCTTCCATAAGTATAAAGTCATTATTGATTCTAATGCATTAGACTGTTTGCCATTGTTTTATGGATCTTCTTCCATAAGTATAAGTCATTATTGATTCTAATGCATTAGACTGTTTGCCATTGTTTTATGGATCTTCTTCCATAAGTATAAAGTCATTATTGATTCTAATGCATTAGACTGTTTGCCATTGCTCAACCGTAAAGGTTGCATTGATGGTGCAGTTCAGACATTACTGTGTGTCTTTCTCTGCTAGGGTGTGAGACCTACATGGATATAGTGATCGTTCTGGATGGTTCCAACTCCATCTACCCCTGGACGGAGGTGCAAGCCTTTCTTATCAACATTCTACAGAAGTTCTACATTGGACCAGGCCAGATACAGGTGAGTTATGGGAAATGTGTTGCTCTGGCTAACCTGGTTGAATTGCCTGTTATGTCCCAGTTTTCCTGATTCAACTCCAGGTCTGGAGTGCCAAAGGATGACGTTGTCTGAGTCCATGTTGCTGATTAGTAGAATGAAAACCAGACGTGATTTGTCCCTCCAGACCTGGAGGTAAACAGCCCTGTTATAATGTATGTGCGTGATATTGTTCAGGTTGGAGTGGTGCAGTATGGGGAGAAGGTGGTGCATGAGTTCCATCTGAATGACTACAAGTCGGTGGAGGAGGTGGTGAAGAGAGCGAGCAACATCCACCAGAGAGGCGGAGAGGAAACCAACACGGCACTCGGCATCAACGTCGCTCTGTAAAACTCCCTAACTGATATGAAACTACATCAGCAATATCCCTAATATTGAATCAGTATACTGTAGTGTTGACATTTCTCTATCTATTGTATCTCACAACAAGTACAACTATAATGACATACAGTAAATGATTGTACATGACACTAGGTAATAGTAATAGAAGACTATAAAAAAAACGTTAAATACTGTATTTGTTACCTTATTCTGGGTTATTACTCAAATCCCACTTTTTGGCTATAAACTTTGAACCTTTCAAATATGAATTTAATAAATCACATGCCACAGCTCAGAAGCATTCAAGCGAGGAGCCCGACGAGGCGCCAAGAAGGTGATGATCGTGATCACTGACGGGGAGTCACATGACAGCCCTGACCTTCAACAGGCCATCGAGGACAGCGAGAAGGATGGTATCACCCGATATGCCATCGCTGTGAGTCACCCTCTCGTCTCCTTCCTGTCCTCTCTCCTGCTACGCCATCACTGTGAGTCACCCTCTCTGTCTCCTTCCTGTCCTCTCTCCTGCTACACCCTCGCTGTGAGTCACCCTCTCTGTCTCCTTCCTCTCTCCTGCTACGTCATCGCTGTGAGTCAACCTCTCTGTCTCCTCCCTGTCCTCTCTCCTGCTGCGTCATCGCTGTGAGTCACCGTCTCTGTCTCCTTCCTGTCCTCTCTCCTGCTACGCCATCGCTATGAGTCAACCTCTCTGTCTCCTTCCTGTCCTCTCTCCTGCTACGCCATCGCTGTGAGTCACCGTCTCTGTCTCCTTCCTGTCCTCTCTCCTGCTACGCCATCACTGTGAGTCACCCTCTCTTACTCCTTCCTGTCCTCTCTCCTGCTACGCCGTCACTGTGAGTCACCCTCTCTGTCTCCTTCCTGTCCTCTCTCCTGCTACACCATCGCTGTGAGTCACCCTCTCTGTCTCCTTCCTGTCCTCTCTCCTGCTACGTCATCGCTGTGAGTCACCCTCTCTGTCTCCTTCCTGTCCTCTCTCCTGCTATGCCATCGCTGAGTCACCCTCTCTGTCTCCTTCCTGTCCTCTCTCCTGCTACGTCATCACTGTGAGTCACCCTCTCTGTCTCCTTCCTGTCCTCTCTCCTGCTATGCCATCGCTGAGTCACCCTCTCTGTCTCCTTCCTGTCCTCTCTCCTGCTACGTCATCACTGTGAGTCACCGTCTCTGTCTCCTTCCTGTCCTCTCTCCTGCTACACCATTGCTGTGAGTCACCCTCTCTGTCTCCTCCCTGTCCTCTCTCCTGCTATGCCATCGCTGAGTCACCCTCTCTGTCTCCTTCCTGTCCTCTCTCCTGCTACGCCATCGCTGAGTCACCCTCTCTGTCTCCTTCCTGTCCTCTCTCCTGCTACGTCATCGCTGTGAGTTACCCTCTCTGTCTCCTTCCTGTCCTCTCTCCTGCTATGCCATCGCTGAGTCACCCTCTCTGTCTCCTTCCTGTCCTCTCTCCTGCTATGCCATCGCTGAGTCACCCTCTCTGTCTCCTTCCTGTCCTCTCTCCTGCTACGCCATCGCTGAGTCACCCTCTCTGTCTCCTCCCTGTCCTCTCTCCTGCTACACCATCACTGTGAGTCACCCTCTCTGTCTCCTTCCTGTCCTCTCTCCTGCTACACCATCACTGTGAGTCAACCTCTCTGTCTCCTTCCTGTCCTCTCTCCTGCTACACCATCACTGTGAGTCAACCTCTCTGTCTCCTTCCTGTCCTCTCTCCTGCTACGCCATCGCTGAGTCACCCTCTCTGTCTCCTTCCTGTCCTCTCTCCTGCTACACCATCACTGTGAGTCAACCTCTCTGTCTCCTTCCTGTCCTCTCTCCTGCTATGCCATCGCTGAGTCACCCTCTCTGTCTCCTTCCTGTCCTCTCTCCTGCTATGCCATCGCTGAGTCACCCTCTCTGTCTCCTTCCTGTCCTCTCTCCTGCTATGCCATCGCTGAATCACCCTCTCTGTCTCCTTCCTGTCCTCTCTCCTGCTATGCCATCGCTGAGTCACCCTCTCTGTCTCCTTCCTGTCCTCTCTCCTGCTATGCCATCGCTGAGTCACCCTCTCTGTCTCCTTCCTGTCCTCTCTCCCTTGTTTAAGTTTTTCCACTGCCGTTGCTCTAATGTCCAAAAGTTATCAAAATGTCATTAACCACTAAATGTGAACATAACTGGAGACAGCTGGTCATTTTTGGAAGCATGAAGTAATGTTACGGTAGCTAGTAAAGAGAGAAGGAGTGGTAACTAACTAGCTAACTGACAATAAGTGAATTTTTCCACCCCACATTTAACTAGCTAGCTAACGTTTGTATTTTGTTATTTATTATGGATCCCCATTAGCTGCTGCCAAGGAAGCAGCTACTCTTCCTGGGGTCCAGCAAAATTAAGGCAGTTAAACAATTTAAAAAACATTACAATACATTAACAACAGATTTCACAACACATTAAGTGTGTGTCCTCAGGCCTATACTCTACTACTGTCACACCCTGAACGTAGATTGCTTTGTATGTTTCTATTTTTTGTTTGGTCAGGGTGTGATGTGGGTGGGCATTCTATGTTTGTATGTCTAGGTTTTGTATTTCTATGTTTTGGCCTGGTATGGTTCCCAATCAGAGGCAGCTGTCTATCGTTGTCTCTGATTGAGAACCATACTTATGTAGCCTGTTTTCCCACTGTTAGTTGTGGGTGGTTATTTTCTGTTTAGTGTTTGTATCACCTGTCAGAACTGTTTCGGTTACTCCTTTTGTTATTTTGTAGTTAGTGTTCAGTTTCGAATAAATAATATGAACACGTATCACGCTGCACCTTGGTCCTCACCTTCTTCTTCTGAATGCCGTGACAACTACCACATATCTACAACACAAAATCTATGTGTACGTGTGTGTATAGTGCGCATGTTATCGCGTGTGTGTATCCATGTGTCTGTGCCTATGTTTGTGTTGCTTCACAGTCCCTGCTGTTCCATAAGGTGTATTTTTAAATTAAATTTTACTGCGTGCATGAGTCACTTGATGTGGAATAGAGTTCCATGTGGTCATGGCTCTATATAGTACTGTTTAACTGACAGATAGAAAGTAGAATTGCTACAGTTATTAAATGTATTTACAGTTAAGTCAGCTGCTGCTTCTACTCTCTTTAGCTAACTACCATAATACTGCTTCGTGCCTCCATAATGACAAGGTGGCTACAATTACTGAAGTACGATGTTCATTTTTCTGGTTTGGGACATGTACACTTTCAACACACATTGGGATGTGACTTCACGGATGTGATGTGAGCTTCACCAGTGCTCCAAAGAGTACAGAGGTTTACACGGAACCCAAACCGTTTAACCCAAACCGTTTGCGCGCGTGCGCCATCGTGCATAAATGTATTTTGTCCCCCCACACCAAACGCGATCACTACACGCAGGTTAAAATATGAAAACAAACACTGAACCAATTACATTAATTTGGGGACAGGTCGAAAAGCCTTAAACCTTTATGGCAATTTAGCTAGCTAGCTTGCACTTGCTAGCTAATTTGTCCTATTTAGCTAACTTGCTGTTGCTAGCTAATTTGTCCTGGGATATAAACATTGAGTTGTTATTTTACCTCGAATGCACAAGGTCCTCTACTCCGACAATTAATCCACACATAAAACAGTCAACCGAATCGTTTCTAGTCATCTCTCCTCCTTCTAGGCTTTTTCTTCTCTTGACTTTACATTATGATTGGCAACTTTCATATATTAGGTGCATTACCGCCACCGACCTTGTTTGTCTTTCAGTCACCCACGTGGGTATAACCAATGAGATGGCACGTGGGTACCTGCTTCTATAAACCAATGAGGAGATGGGAGAGGCAGGACTTGCAGCGCGATCTGCGTCAGAAATAAAAAGGAGTTCTATTTTGGCCCTTGGCAACGCAGACAGTCGTTTGCGAGCAGAGTGGGTGCAATAATTGAATAACATAGATTTCTAAATTTATTTTGCGCACCCGACGCGAGCGGTGTTGTCAGGGTATTAGACAGAGCCTAAACTGTTTAGTGCCCTCTCAAAACGTATATACACAGCCAGCCAAGTGGTTGAAGGTGTGAATGATCTTTCCAAGCCCACAGAACACTTTGGTTGAGATCGCTTTGGCATGGGGTTCTCCTGAGCTTATTCAGCCCATAGATGATGAGGTGAGGGGCCCCGTCAAACCAGGCCATGGGCATCTAAGAAGAGAAGGGAGGTGCTGAGTTCATTTGGTTGCTGACAGTTGGAATTTGTGACAGCAGGCAGCAGGGACACAGTCCACCAAACGATTGGAAGTTGGAACCACCCTTCTCTGGTTAAACTTCTAAGTCTATCTAAAGTGTGCCAGTTTCCCTTTTGGTTTGTGTGGGCAACAGGATTGTTGAGTCACAGTTCATAAGTGAGATGGCTCTATAGTAGGGCACTCTACAACAAAGTCTGGGGATTGATGTCTCTGTCTGGTTGTCACCAGGTGCTTGGCTACTACAACCGGCGTGGAATCAACCCAGAGGCATTCCTGAATGAAATCAAGTATATCGCTAGTGACCCCGATGACAAGCACTTCTTCAAGGTGACTGATGAGTCTGCCTTGAAGGACATTGTGGACGCGCTTGGGGATAGGATCTTCAGTTTGGAAGGTATTCCATATAACGCTGTGTAACAACCATCTGTAAACCACAAACTAGACCCAACTCATTTCCTTTTCCTGTACTCAAAGAAAACAATTCCTCCTGCTGAACTCACCTGGTCTTCCTCTACAGGGACCAGTAAGAACGGGACGGCATTTGGCCTCCAGATGTCTCAGGCTGGCTTCTCTTCACACTTCGTGGAGGTGAGTCTCACCACTGCTGCCAGTATACCCTCCCCCATGTACCAGTCTTCCTGTTTTCTACTGTAGCTGACATCACCATCCTCCCCCATGTACCAGTCTTCCTGTTCTCTACTGTAGCTGACATCACCATCCTCCCTCATGTACCAGTCTTCCTGTTCTCTACTGTAGCTGACATCACCATCCTCCCTCATGTACCAGTCTTCCTGTTTTCTACTGTAGCTGACATCACCATCCTCCCTCATGTACCAGTCTTCCTGTTCTCTACTGTAGCTTCATCACCATCCTCCCTCATGTACCAGTCTTCCTGTTCTCTACTGTAGCTGACATCACCATCCTCCCCCATGTACCAGTCTTCCTGTTCTCTACTGTAGCTGACATCACCATCCTCCCTCATGTACCAGTCTTCCTGTTCTCTACTGTAGCTGACATCACCATCCTCCCCCATGTACCAGTCGTCATGTTCTCTACTGTAGCTGACATCACCATCCTCCTCATGTACCAGTCTACCTGTTCTCTACTGTAGCTGACATCACCATCCTCCCCCATGTACCAGTCTTCCTGTTTTCTACTGTAGCTGACATCACCATCCTCCCTCACGTACCAGTCTTCCTGTTCTCTACTGTAGCTGACATCACCATCCTCCCCCATGTCCCAGTCTTCCTGTTTTCTACTGTAGCTGACATCACCATCCTCCCCCATGTACCAGTCTTCCTGTTTTCTACTGTAGCTTCATCACCATCCTCCCCCATGTACCAGTCTTCCTGTTTTCTACTGTAGCTGACATCACCATCCTCCCCCATGTACCAGTCTTCCTGTTTTCTACTGTAGCTGACATCACCATCCTCCCCCATGTACCAGTCTTCCTGTTTTCTACTGTAGCTGACATCACCATCCTCCCCCATGTACCAGTCTTCCTGTTCTCTACTGTAGCTGACATCACCATCCTCCCTCATGTACCAGTCTTCCTGTTCTCTACTGTAGCTGACATCACCATCCTCCCTCATGTACCAGTCTTCCTGTTTTCTACTGTAGCTGACATCACCATCCTCCCTCATGTACCAGACTTCCTGTTTTCTACTGTAGCTGACATCACCATCCTCCCTCATGTACCAGTCTTCCTGTTTTCTACTGTAGCTGACATCACCATCCTCCCTCATGTACCAGTCTTCCTGTTTTCTACTGTAGCTGACATCACCATCCTCCCCCATGTACCACTCTTCCTGTTCTCTACTGTAGCTGACATCACCATCCTCCCCATGTAGCAGTCTTCCTGTTTTCTACTGTAGCTGACATCACCATCCTCCCTCATGTACCAGTCTTCCTGTTTTCTACTGTAGCTGACATCACCATCCTCCCTCATGTACCAGTCTTCCTGTTCTCTACTGTAGCTGACATCACCATCCTCCCTCATGTACCAGTCTTCCTGTTCTCTACTGTAGCTGACATCACCATCCTCCCCATGTAGCAGTCTTCCTGTTTTCTACTGTAGCTGACATCACCATCCTCCCTCATGTACCAGTCTTCCTGTTTTCTACTGTAGCTGACATCACCATCCTCCCTCATGTACCAGTCTTCCTGTTCTCTACTGTAGCTGACATCACCATCCTCCCTCATGTACCAGTCTTCCTGTTCTCTACTGTAGCTGACATCACCATCCTCCCTCATGTACCAGTCTTCCTGTTTTCTACTGTAGCTGACATCACCATCCTCCCCCATGTACCAGTCTTCCTGTTTTCTACTGTAGCTGACATCACCATCCTCCCTCATGTACCAGTCTTCCTGTTTTCTACTGTAGCTGACATCACCATCCTCCCTCATGTACCAGTCTTCCTGTTTTCTACTGTAGCTGACATCACCATCCTCCCTCATGTACCAGTCTTCCTGTTTTCTACTGTAGCTGACATCACCATCCTCCCCCATGTACCAGTCTTCCTGTTCTCTACTGTAGCTGACATCACCATCCTCCCTCATGTACCAGTCTTCCTGTTTTCTACTGTAGCTGACATCACCATCCTCCCCCATGTACCAGTCTTCCTGTTTTCTACTGTAGCTGACATCACCATCCTCCCCCATGTACCAGTCTTCCTGTTCTCTACTGTAGCTGACATCACCATCCTCCCTCATGTACCAGTCTTCCTGTTTTCTACTGTAGCTGACATCACCATCCTCCCTCATGTACCAGTCTTCCTGTTTTCTACTGTAGCTGACATCACCATCCTCCCTCATGTACCAGTCTTCCTGTTTTCTACTGTAGCTGACATCACCATCCTCCCTCATGTGCCAGTCTTCCTGTTTTCTACTGTAGCTGACATCACCATCCTCCCCCACGTACCAGACTTCCTGTTTTCTACTGTAGCTGACATCACCATCCTCCCTCATGTACCAGTCTTCCTGTTCTCTACTGTAGCTGACATCACCATCCTCCCTCATGTACCAGTCTTCCTGTTCTCTACTGTAGCTGACATCACCATCCTCCCTCATGTACCAGTCTTCCTGTTCTCTACTGTAGCTGACATCACCATCCTCCCTCATGTACCAGTCTTCCTGTTCTCTACTGTAGCTGACATCACCATCCTCCCTCATGTACCAGTCTTTCTGTTCTCTACTGTAGCTGACATCACTATCATCCCCCATGTACCAGTCTTCCTGTTCTCTACTGTAGCTGACATCACCATCCTCCCTCATGTACCAGTCTTCCTGTTTTCTACTGTAGCTGACATCACCATCCTCCCCATGTACCAGTCTTCCTGTTTTCTACTGTAGCTGACATCACCATCCTCCCCCATGTACCAGTCTTCCTGTTCTCTACTGTAGCTGACATCACCATCCTCCCCCATGTACCAGTCTTCCTGTTCTCTACTGTAGCTGACATCACCATCGATCCCTCATGTACCAGTCTTCCTGTTTTCTACTGTAGCTGACATCACCATCCTCCCCCATGTACCAGTCTTCCTGTTTTCTACTGTAGCTGACATCACCATCCTCCCCCATGTACCAGTCTTCCTGTTTTCTACTGTAGCTGACATCACCATCCTCCCCAATGTACCAGTCTTCCTGTTCTCTACTGTAGCTGACATCACCATCCTCCCCCATGTACCAGTCTTCCTGTTTTCTACTGTAGCTGACATCACCATCCTCCCCCATGTACCAGTCTTCCTGTTTTCTACTGTAGCTGACATCACCATCCTCCTCATGTCCCAGTCTTCCTGTTTTCTACTGTAGCTTCATCACCATCCTCCCCCATGTACCAGTCTTCCTGTTTTCTACTGTAGCTGACATCACCATCCTCCCCCATGTACCAGTCTTCCTGTTTTCTACTGTAGCTTCATCACCATCCTCCCCCATGTACCAGTCTTCCTGTTTTCTACTGTAGCTGACATCACCATCCTCCCCCATGTCCCAGTCTTCCTGTTTTCTACTGTAGCTGACATCACCATCCTCCCCCATGTACCAGTCTTCCTGTTTTCTACTGTAGCTGACATCACCATCCTCCTCATGTCCCAGTCTTCCTGTTTTCTACTGTAGCTGACATCACCATCCTCCTTCATGTACCAGTCTTCCTGTTTTCTACTGTAGCTTCATCACCATCCTCCCTCATGTACCAGTCTTCCTGTTCTCTACTGTAGCTGACATCACCATCCTCCCTCATGTACCAGTCTTCCTGTTTTCTACTGTAGCTGACATCACCATCCTCCCCTATGTACCAGTCTTCCTGTTTTCTACTGTAGCTTCATCACCATCCTCCCCTATGTACCAGTCTTCCTGTTTTCTACTGTAGCTGACATCACCATCCTCCCCCATGTACCAGTCTTCCTGTTTTCTACTGTAGCTGACATCACCATCCTCCCTCATGTACCAGTCTTCCTGTTCTCTACTGTAGCTGACATCACCATCCTCCCTCATGTACCAGTCTTCCTGTTCTCTACTGTAGCTGACATCACCATCCTCCCTCATGTACCAGTCTTCCTGTTTTCTACTGTAGCTTCATCACCATCCTCCCCCATGTACCAGTCTTCCTGTTTTCTACTGTAGCTGACATCACCATCATCCCTCATGTACCAGTCTTCCTGTTCTCTACTGTAGCTGACATCACCATCCTCCCCATGTACCAGTCTCCTGTTCTCTACTGTAGCTGACATCACCATCCTCCCCCATGTACCAGTCTTCCTGTTTTCTACTGTAGCTGACATCACCATCCTCCCCCATGTACCAGTCTTCCTGTTCTCTACTGTAGCTGACATCACCATCCTCCCTCATGTACCAGTCTTCCTGTTCTCTACTGTAGCTGACATCACCATCCTCCTCATGTACCAGTCTTCCTGTTTTCTACTGTAGCTGACATCACCATCCTCCCTCATGTACCAGTCTTCCTGTTTTCTACTGTAGCTGACATCACCATCCTCCCCCATGTACCAGTCTTCCTGTTTTCTACTGTAGCTGACATCACCATCCTCCCTCATGTACCAGTCTTCCTGTTCTCTACTGTAGCTGACATCACCATCCTCCCCCATGTACCAGTCTTCCTGTTTTCTACTGTAGCTGACATCACCATCCTCCCTCATGTACCAGTCTTCCTGTTCTCTACTGTAGCTGACATCACCATCCTCCCCCATGTACCAGTCTTCCTGTTTTCTACTGTAGCTGACATCACCATCCTCCCTCATGTACCAGTCTTCCTGTTTTCTACTGTAGCTGACATCACCATCCTCCCTCATGTACCAGTCTTCCTGTTCTCTACTGTAGCTGACATCACCATCCTCCCCCATGTACCAGTCTTCCTGTTTTCTACTGTAGCTGACATCACCATCCTCCCTCATGTACCAGTCTTCCTGTTCTCTACTGTAGCTGACATCACCATCCTCCCTCATGTACCAGTCTTCCTGTTCTCTACTGTAGCTGACATCACCATCCTCCCCATGTACCAGTCTTTCTGTTCTCTACTGTAGCTGACATCACCATCCTCCCTCATGTACCAGTCTTCCTGTTCTCTACTGTAGCTGACATCACCATCCTCCCCATGTACCAGTCTTTCTGTTCTCTACTGTAGCTGACATCACCATCCTCCTTCATGTCCCAGTCTTCCTGTTTTCTACTGTAGCTGACATCACCATCCTCCCCTATGTACCAGTCTTCCTGTTCTCTACTGTAGCTGACATCACCATCCTCCCCCATGTCCCAGTCTTCCTGTTTTCTACTGTAGCTGACATCACCATCCTCCCTCATGTACCAGTCTTCCTGTTCTCTACTGTAGCTGACATCACCATCCTCCCCCATGTACCAGTCTTCCTGTTTTCTACTGTAGCTGACATCACCATCCTCCTTCATGTACCAGTCTTTCTGTTTTCTACTGTAGCTGACATCACCATCCTCCCCCATGTACCAGTCTTCCTGTTTTCTACTGTAGCTGACATCACCATCCTCCTTCATGTCCCAGTCTTCCTGTTTTCTACTGTAGCTGACATCACCATCCTCCCTCATGTACCAGTCTTCCTGTTTTCTACTGTAGCTGACATCACCATCCTCCCCCATGTACCAGTCTTCCTGTTTTCTACTGTAGCTGACATCACCATCCTCCCCCATGTACCAGTCTTCCTGTTCTCTACTGTAGCTGACATCACCATCCTCCCTCATGTACCAGTCTTCCTGTTCTCTACTGTAGCTGACATCACCATCCTCCCTCATGTACCAGTATTCCTGTTTTCTACTGTTTTCTACTGTAGCAGACATCACCATCCTCCTTCATGTCCCAGTCTTTCTGTTCTCTACTGTAGCTGACATCACCATCCTCCCTCATGTACCAGTCTTCCTGTTTTCTACTGTAGCTTCATCACCATCCTCCCCTATGTACCAGTCTTCCTGTTTTCTACTGTAGCTTCATCACCATCCTCCCCCATGTCCCAGTCTTCCTGTTTTCTACTGTAGCTGACATCACCATCCTCCTTCATGTACCAGTCTTCCTGTTTTCTACTGTAGCTGACATCACCATCCTCCCCCATGTACCAGTCTTCCTGTTCTCTACTGTAGCTGACATCACCATCCTCCTTCATGTACCAGTCTTCCTGTTTTCTACTGTAGCTGACATCACCATCCTCCTTCATGTACCAGTCTTCCTGTTCTCTACTGTAGCTGACATCACCATCCTCCCTCATGTACCAGTCTTTCTGTTCTCTACTGTAGCTGACATCACCATCCTCCCCCATGTACCAGTCTTCCTGTTCTCTACTGTAGCTGACATCACCATCCTCCCCCATGTACCAGTCTTCCTGTTCTCTACTGTAGCTGACATCACCATCCTCCCCCATGTACCAGTCTTCCTGTTCTCTACTGTAGCTGACATCACCATCCTCCCTCATGTACCAGTCTTCCTGTTTTCTACTGTTCTCTACTGTAGCTGACATCACCATCCTCCCTCATGTACCAGTCTTTCTGTTCTCTACTGTAGCTGACATCACCATCCTCCCCCATGTACCAGTCTTCCTGTTCTCTACTGTAGCTGACATCACCATCCTCCCCCATGTACCAGTCTTCCTGTTCTCTACTGTAGCTGACATCACCATCCTCCTTCATGTACCAGTCTTCCTGTTCTCTACTGTTCTCTACTGTAGCTGACATCACCATCCTCCCCCATGTACCAGTCTTCCTGTTCTCTACTGTTCTCTACTGTAGCTGACATCACCATCCTCCCCCATGTACCAGTCTTCCTGTTCTCTACTGTAGCTGACATCACCATCCTCCCTCATGTACCAGTATTCCTGTTTTCTACTGTTCTCTACTGTAGCTGACATCACCATCCTCCCTCATGTACCAGTCTTCCTGTTCTCTACTGTAGCTGACATCACCATCCTCCCCCATGTACCAGTCTTCCTGTTCTCTACTGTTCTCTACTGTAGCTGACATCACCATCCTCCCCCATGTACCAGTCTTCCTGTTCTCTACTGTAGCTGACATCACCATCCTCCCTCATGTACCAGTCTTCCTGTTTTCTACTGTTCTCTACTGTAGCTGACATCACCATCCTCCCTCATGTACCAGTCTTTCTGTTCTCTACTGTAGCTGACATCACCATCCTCCCCCATGTACCAGTCTTCCTGTTCTCTACTGTAGCTGACATCACCATCCTCCCCCATGTACCAGTCTTCCTGTTCTCTACTGTAGCTGACATCACCATCCTCCCCCATGTACCAGTCGTCCTGTTCTCTACTGTAGCTGACATCACCATCCTCCTTCATGTACCAGTCTTCCTGTTTTCTACTGTAGCTGACATCACCATCCTCCCCCATGTACCAGTCTTCCTGTTTTCTACTGTAGCTGACATCACCATCCTCCCCCATGTACCAGTCTTTCTGTTCTCTACTGTAGCTGACATCACCATCCTCCCCCATGTACCAGTCTTTCTGTTCTCTACTGTAGCTGACATCACCATCCTCCCCCATGTCCCAGTCTTCCTGTTTTCTACTGTAGCTGACATCACCATCCTCCCTCATGTACCAGTCTTTCTGTTCTCTACTGTAGCTGACATCACCATCCTCCCCCATGTCCCAGTCTTCCTGTTTTCTACTGTAGCTGACATCACCATCCTCCTTCATGTCCCAGTCTTTCTGTTCTCTACTGTAGCTGACATCACCATCCTCCCCCATGTACCAGTCTTTCTGTTTTCTACTGTAGCTTCATCACCACCCTCCTTCATGTACCAGTCTTCCTGTTTTCTACTGTAGCTTCATCACCATCCTCCCCCATGTCCCAGTCTTCCTGTTTTCTACTGTAGCTGACATCACCATCCTCCTTCATGTCCCAGTCTTTCTGTTCTCTACTGTAGCTGACATCACCATCCTCCCCCATGTACCAGTCTTTCTGTTTTCTACTGTAGCTTCATCACCATCCTCCTTCATGTACCAGTCTTCCTGTTTTCTACTGTAGCTGACATCACCATCCTCCCTCATGTACCAGTCTTCCTATTTTCTACTGTAGCTGACATCACCATCCTCCCTCATGTACCAGTCTTCCTGTTTTCTACTGTAGCTGACATCACCATCCTCCCTCATGTACCAGTCTTCCTGTTTTCTACTGTAGCTGACATCACCATCCTCCCCTATGTACCAGTCTTCCTGTTTTCTACTGTAGCTGACATCACCATCCTCCCTCATGTACCAGTCTTCCTGTTTTCTACTGTAGCTGACATCACCATCCTCCCCTATGTACCAGTCTTCCTGTTCTCTACTGTAGCTGACATCACCATCCTCCCTCATGTACCAGTCTTCCTGTTTTCTACTGTAGCTGACATCACCATCCTCCCCCATGTACCAGTCTTCCTGTTTTCTACTGTAGCTGACATCACCATCGATCCCTCATGTACCAGTCTTCATTTTTCTCTTTCTTTCTTTCTACTTTCTCCATCTGCGTCCCAGATTCAGGTTTGCTGATGCAATAGCTTTGATTTTCCAGTTCCACGCCACAGTTGAAGCACAACCTGACTAGGGAACAATAAATATATCCCTTTTTCTTAAAACAATAAATAGGGAAACTGCAGCTGGGTGACAGGGATGGCTGGAAATTCCATCCTCCAGAAGGCTGGATTCCAGGGATAGCACTTCTCAACAAACACAACCCGAGTGTTGAGAGTAGGATCACTTATTGGAAAGACTTCGGGAGCCTTAATAAAGGAGAAAAACTGTCCCAAAAGACCAGATGGTTTTGTTGAATGTGGAGTGTGCCAGCTTGATTCTGCTCAAGTCCTACATACCCAGACATCCTATTCTCCAATGCAGTCCAGCTAGCCAGAGATCTATATGTTTGTTTATTGCTATGGCTTCCTCCAACTCAGAGTAATAATGTTGAAAAGGGATTCCCAGGTGTAAGGCATTGTTTCACACCCAGTTGTGTGTGCAAATGGCCGCAGGTTGGACGATGATAATGGACATGTTCCAGGTAGTCTTTATTGCAGATATTCAGATCTCAACAAGCATGAAGAGGTGTATAGTGGGGATTATTTGGGGCTACATCACCATGGAAACAGTGTGCACCACCACTAAAACAGATACCCACAGAGTCTAGCACCACACAGCTGTCAAAAACTGACGTAGGGTCAGTCTGTGAATCAGTCGCTCAGCGAGCTAGACGTTTTCATATCCCAGGAAGTGGTCGAGAAGTAGTCCATGAGGGTTCCGTCAGTCGTATGCTAACTGGTAGCTAACCTTTGGAAAATGTTCCGTCTGCGTATTATGCGTGGCAGAGGAGGGACTAGATTAGCCTCGGGGAACACTGTAATTATACAACTGACATGTATTCAAAGTAGGATGAACAAATGTCCACCGCCAGCCCATATGCTGTCTTCTTCTCCCGTGCTTGTCTTCTTCTCCCGTGCTTGTCTTCTTCTCCCGTGCTTGTCTTCTTCTCCCGTGCTTGTCTTCTTCTCCCGTGCTTGTCTTCTTCTCCCGTGCTTGTCTTCTTCTCCCGTGCTTGTCTTCTTCTCCCGTGCTTGTCTTCTTCTCCCGTGCTTGTCTTCTTCTCCCGTGCTTGTCATCTTCTCCCGTGCTTGTCTTCTTCTCCCGTGCTTGTCTTCTTCTCCCGTGCTTGTCTTCTTCTCCCGTGCTTGTCTTCTTCTCCCGTGCTTGTCTTCTTCTCCCGTGCTTGTCATCTTCTCCCGTGCTTGTGGTTACTGGTTGGTTACTGGTGACAGTGTTTTCTTCTTTTCTGATGACACAGACCCAAAAATGCCCCTACTATAACGTATTATAATGATGAACCTGTAACGTTTCTCATCAACATTCTTTCATATTACATTGTGTGGTGCATACAGATGATGGAACACGTGTTTATGTGTGAGAGACAGAGTGTTTGGCTAACACTTGAATCATTTAAAGGACCCATGCAAGCTTAACTTATTATCCTCTCAAATGTCTCCAATGGCTTTTAAATCAATTTGGGAGGAGAACGAAGGAAAATATAATGAATGTGGGTAGGCAGACTTACGTTTTGACTGATTTATTGTTTATTAAGCTATTGTTGGCAGAACGCGTGAACGGTCATCAGACTCTTAAAGTTTCTGCAAAAATATCCTTGCTGGAGTCTGGGGACTAGAGGGAGGCTGGGGACTAGAGGGAGTCTGGGGACTAGAGGGAGTCTGGGGACTAGAGGGAGGCTGGGGACTAGAGGAAGTCTGGGGACTAGAGGGAGGCTGGGGACTAGAGGGAGGCTGGGGACTAGAGGGAGGCTGGGGACTAGAGGGAGGCTGGGGACTAGAGGGAGGCTGGGTACTAGAGGGAGGCTGGGAATTGTAGCCTGGGAGGAAGGATGAGGAAGGATGATTTGATTTAGAGAGAAAGGGTTTATTTATCATCATCATCATCATTCTGTGTACTCATCACCTTCTCCATTTTTCCATCATTGCCTGCTGAACCAATGGCAATACACGCACGTACGCGCACACGCACGCACACACAAACACAAACACACACAATCTGTTTTTATGTTCACACTAAGTGCCTGTCTCCTGTCTGTCCCTAAAGGATGGGATCCTGGTGGGGGCACCGGGGGCCTACGACTGGAATGGAGCCGTCCTGAAGGAGACCCGACAGGGGAAGGTGGTTCCACCCAAGTCCTCCTACTCACAGGAATTCCCAGAGGAGCTGAAGAACCATGGCGCCTACCTAGGTGAGGGAGGAATTGACGATCTAAAGGATTGGTCACAGAGGTGTTTGGTTTGGGTAGATTGATAGACTCCTTCCCTGATCCTCTCTCTGCCCTTCTTCTTCTCTCTGTCCTTCATCCTCTTTCTGTCCTTCATCCTCTCTCTGTCCTTCATCCTCTCTCTGTCCTCCATCTTCCATCTATCCCGCTCCTTCTCTCTCTCTGGATAGACATGTGGCAGGCACAGTGGTTTAGCAGCAGACCTCGCTGCAGCCCTCTCTATAAACCACTGCACCCCATCACACTGCACCCCATCCCACTGCACCCCATCACACTGCACCCCATCCCACTGCACCCCATCACACTGCACCCCATCACACTGCACCCCATCACACTGCACCCCATCCCACTGCACCCCATCCCACTGCACCCCATCACACTGCACCCCATCCCACTGCACCCCATCACACTGCACCCCATCCCACTGCACCCCATCACACTGCACCCCATCCCACTGCACCCCATCCAACTTCACCCCATCCCACTGCACCCCATCCCACTGCACCCCATCATACTGCACCCCATCACACTGCACTCCATCCCACTTCACCTCATCCCACCCCGTCCCACTCCACCCTACCACCACTCCTCCTGCCTGTAAGGCCCTCTGCTTTTCCCATCAGCCACTGGCTGGCCTGCATGCCTGCCCACGGAAGCCATTCCAGCCTCATTAGGAATATAGGGCAGAGGCATGGGTCTGGACATGCTCACTGACAGAGGGGTGGGGAAATGGGGAGGAGGAAGAGAGAGAGAATAAGGAGATAGAGAAAAGACACAGAAAGGATTACTGTCCTCATACGAGAGAGCGAGAGAGAGATAGACAGAGATAGCGAGAGAGAGAGAGATAAAGAGAGAGAGTTAGAGAGAGAGAGAGAGAGAGAGAGAGAGAGAGAGAGAGAGAGAGAGAGAGAGAGAGAGAGAGAGAGAGAGAGAGAGAGAGAGAGAGTTAGAGAGAGAGAGAGAGACTTGGCTTCACCCTAGTGAGTCAATGTGGTTCAATGCAGGCCATTGAACTTTGTTTCTAAACGAAGCTGATAGGATAGTTGCTTTTTATCAATCAGGTCTGGCTCATGCAGTTCATACAACCCAACCAGAGGAATTACAGTGGCCTATGGTGAACACACACACACAGACACACACACTGGTATGCCTTTATTTGGCCCATTTGATGGTGATGTTGTGCAGAGAAGAGAGAGTGGGTTTCACCACACACCGTAACAACTAGCTGACATTCCTGCCAGACATTATATGAGGAACAGGCTTTGTGCTCCAGGGAGAAAGAAGCAGTGGAAACAGTTGAAGACAACTGGGCAATCCAAGGTGAACATCAGAGGTCAACACAGAGTGAAGCTGTGACAGATAGGAGAACTTTAGGCTGAGTTAGCAATGATGACAATCCTCTATCACTGGGTTTAGTGAATACTCTGGCTTTCAGTCAGGAAGGATTCAATCATTTGGACTCAACAAGGGTGTGTGTGTGTGTGTGTGTGTGTGTGTGTGTGTGTGCGTGTGTGTGCGTGTGTGTGTGTGTGTGTGTGTGTGCGTGCGTGCGTGCGTGCGTGCGTGCGTGCGTGCGTGCGTGCGTGTCTGTGTCTGTGTCTGTGTCTGTGTCTGTGTCTGTGTCTGTGTGTGTGTGTGTGTGTGTGTGTGTGTGTGTGTGTGTGTGTGTGTATGTTCAGGTTACACAGTAACATCGGTGGTGTCGGCCAGGAATGGTCGACTGTATGTGGCAGGGGCACCGCGGTTCAACCATACTGGCAAGGTCATCATCTTCACCCTGAAGAACACTGGCAACCTCACCATCCTGCACTCCCTCAAAGGACAACAGGTAGACTCAACAACTGGGCTTCCCAAATTCTCTTTTTAACTGGGACCCTAACACATGTCTACCACCTATTTGATTGACACAACACTAAGTCCTAAACTCCAACCATACACTGAACAGTTACACAGAGTGGTATAACACACACTGACATTACTCTCCCTTTAAAAGACATATGAAGACCATCCAAGACCCTGATAGACCCTGATAGTCCCTTATTCTCAATCTGGCTCTCCCATTACCATCTGAGTCCACCATGACAGTAGTCCTTCCAGTCCTTTAGTCAATCTGGAAACCCAGCCAGGACACAGCATCCATGATAGTCTGCGCTACTGGTGCTTCTAAGACCTGGGCCAAATGGAGTCTAGACAGCCTTCCCACGCCCCCATGTAGCCAACAACATTACACAGATCCCATGTGTTTCCCATCCCATTCCCGTCCCCCTTAATTCAAAACACACACATTCCAAATCTACATTGTGAATAAAAATAGAAAAACAAGCTTCCAGCTACAGTAAACACCAGCTAAGAGGATACTAAAGACAAGAGGCAGAGAGATCCATAACAACACCAGCTAAGAGGATACTAAAGACAAGAGGCAGAGAGATCCATAACAACACCAGCTAAGAGGATACTAAAGACAAGAGGCAGAGAGATCCATAACAACACCAGCTAAGAGGCTACTAAAGACAAGAGGCAGAGAGATACATAACAACACCAGCTAAGAGGATACTAAAGACAAGAGGCAGAGAGATCCATAACAACACCAGCTAAGAGGATACTAAAGACAAGAGGCAGAGAGATCCATAACAACACCAGCTAAGAGGATACTAAAGACAAGAGGCAGAGAGATCCATAACAACACCAGCTAAGAGGATACTAAAGACAAGAGGCAGAGAGATCCATAACAACACCAGCTAAGAGGATACTAAAGACAAGAGGCAGAGAGATCCATAACAACACCAGCTAAGAGGATACTAAAGACAAGAGGCAGAGAGATACATAACAACACCAGCTAAGAGGATACTAAAGACAAGAGGCAGAGAGATCCATAACAACACCAGCTAAGAGGAGACTAAAGACAAGAGGCAGAGAGATCCATAACAACACCAGCTAAGAGGATACTAAAGACAAGAGGCAGAGAGATCCATAACAACACCAGCTAAGAGGATACTAAAGACAAGAGTCAGAGAGATCCATAACAACACCAGCTAAGAGGATACTAAAGACAAGAGGCAGAGAGATCCATAACAACACCAGCTAAGAGGATACTAAAGACAAGAGGCAGAGAGATCCATAACAACACCAGCTAAGAGGATACTAAAGACAAGAGGCAGAGAGATCCATAACAACACCAGCTAAGAGGATACTAAAGACAAGAGGCAGAGAGATACATAACAACACCAGCTAAGAGGATACTAAAGACAAGAGGCAGAGAGATCCATAACAACACTCATTGAGAGGAACAGACCTGGGTTCAAATACTATTTGACATCATTTCAAAGACTATAGCTGGGCTTGACTGAGCTCGCCTGATGCAATGGAACCAATGGAATAGTTCCAAAAGTGTAAATCATTGGCAGTCCAGATAGGCTAAAGAAAACGTTAAACGTGTTTGAAAAGTTCAAATGGCATCTGAACCCAGGTCTGGTTGTTGCATTGAGATAAAAGGCTGGGTTGTTTTGCAGAGCCAATTAGCCTCTATGGGGAAACATCTGGGTCTGTTAGCTGAACGATGATGATGACTGGAATGCTATGCTAATGAACGCTAATGACGTTTGCTGGGGGGTTTTAATGATGTGGTCAAGACACGTGTGAAGGATGTGGTGAAGGATGTGTGAAAAACATGTGAAGGACGTGTGAAGGATGTGTGAAGGACGTGTGAAGAACGTGGTGACTGTGGGGATCTTAATGATCTCAGTTGGTTAGCATGGTGCTTTTAGAGCCTGATGTGCCAGCTGGAGTAATGGGTTCCATTCCCACATGGGCCACATCTACTGAGTATGAAATACACTGTGTTTACTCTGGAGGAAAGTGTCTAAATAACCAGACGATGATATTATTGTTGTTGATCCAGGGTGCTGATTGGTTGTGTGGTTATATTTCAGATTGGGTCGTACTATGGGAGTGAGATCTCCCCGGTGGATATAGATGGTGACGGAGTAACAGACAACCTACTGGTGGCAGCGCCCATGTTCTTCAGTGGAGGCTGGGAGAAGGGCAAGGTGTACATCTACAGAGTGACTGAGCTGGTGGGCACACACACACACACACACACACACACACACACACACACACACACACACACACACACACACACACACACACACACACACACACACACACACACTCACAGATGTACGAATGCTCACACACACACACGTCACACTCGTGTGCACACATACACACTCACTTACACACACGCCCCAGATCCCGTTACCAAACACACTTAAAAGCAGGTCAGCACAGAAACACCTCGATCAGAACACATAGAGCCAAACTATCCCTATGCCTTGTATTTACATTATAACACATCAGACCAGAGACCAGACCTTCCAGAGCCTTGATTAGGGTTAGTTAACCCACTGGCACAACATCAACAGTCTACCAGACTTTGGGCACCTGCTGTCACACAGATGAAATGAACAGCCTCCCTCCCTGCGCCAGCACGCCATCTTCATTAGAGTCTTCGTTGGTTAGTGTACAAGTGCACCGTGAACTCAGTAGGAAAGCATTCACTACTTCAAACTGAATTAACAGCCTGTTATTTGGAGAAGAAAGGGGGCTTCTTAATAGGTGGAAATGACTGCAGAGGAATTCCTGTAGTTTTGAGACTCTCTCTCTCTGTGTGTGTCTCTCTCTCTCTCTGTGTCTCTCTCTCTCTCTGTGTCTCTCTCTCACTGTGTGTCTCTCTCTCATTCTGTGTCTCTCTCTCTCACTCTGTGTCTCTCTCTCTCACTCTGTGTGTCTCTCTCTCTCTGTCTCTCTCTCTCACTCTGTGTCTCTCTCTCTCTGTGTCTCTCTCTCTCACTCTGTGTCTCTCTCTCTCACTCTGTGTCTCTCTCTCTCACTCTGTGTCTCTCTCTCTCTGTGTGTCTCTCACTCTGTGTGTCTCTCACTCTGTGTCTCTCTCACTCTGTGTCTCTCTCACTCTGTGTCTCTCTCTCTCTCTGTGTCTTTCTCTCTCACTCTGTGTCTCTCTCTCTCTGTGTCTCTCTCTCACTCTGTGTCTCTCTCTCTCTCTGTGTGTGTCTCTCTCTCTCTCTGTGTCTCTCTCTCTCTCTGTGTCTCTCTCTCACTGTGTGTCTCTCTCTCATTCTGTGTCTCTCACTCTGTGTCTCTCACTCTGTGTGTCTCTCACTCTGTGTCTCTCACTCTGTGTCTCTCACTCTGTGTGTCTCTCACTCTGTGTGTCTCTCACTCTGTGTGTCTCTCACTCTGTGTGTCTCTCACTCTGTGTGTCTCTCACTCTGTGTGTCTCTCACTCTGTGTGTCTCTCTCTCTCTCATTATATTATATTATGAGGGGGACCTGACTGATAAGGGCTTGATCATTAGGGTTCCCCAAACAAGAAAAAAAGACGAGGGATCCCCCAACTAAGGACACAAAAGGGGTGTTGTGTCTAAAAGCAATTGAATGTTTAGGTTCAAAATAAGTGACAGAGAGGTGGCCTTCCATTCTACCAATAAGCCCCCATAGGCCACTGTGGAATGACTGTGATGGTCTCACCACCTCACCACAAATCACCATATGTTTCAAATGTTCCCCACTGAATATGATCCTCCCCCCTCTCTCGCTTGCTCACACACACACACACACACACACACACACACACACACACACACACACACACACACACACACACACACACACACACACACACACACACACACACACACACACACACACACAGTAGCACGGCACCCTGTCCTCCTCTTTCCTTTAAAAAGACAACTGAAAAAAACAAGTGATCTAAGGTTTCAGCCGTCTATAGGCTGTAGATTAGGGAGAAAGATGAGACAGCCTGGAGAGTGATAACGTCTATAGGCTGTAGATTAGGGAGAAAGATGAGACAGCCTGGAGAGTGATAACGTCTATAGGCTGTAGATTAGGGAGAAAGATGAGACAGCCTGGAGAGTGATAACGTCTATAGGCTGTAGATTAGGGAGAAAGATGAGACAGCCTGGAGAGTGATAACGTCTATAGGCTGTAGATTAGGGAGAAAGATGAGACAGCCTGGAGAGTGATAACGTCTATAGGCTGTAGATTAGGGAGAAAGATGAGACAGCCTGGAGAGTGATAACGTCTATAGGCTGTAGATTAGGGAGAAAGATGAGACAGCCTGGAGAGTGATAACGTCTATAGGCTGTAGATTAGGGAGAAAGATGAGACAGCCTGGAGAGTGATAACGTCTATAGGCTGTAGATTAGGGAGAAAGATGAGACAGCCTGGAGAGTGATAACGTCTATAGGCTGTAGATTAGGGAGAAAGATGAGACAGCCTGGAGAGTGATAACGTCTATAGGATGTAGATTAGGGAGAAAGATGAGACAGCCTGGAGAGTGATAACGTCTATAGGCTGTAGATTAGGGAGAAAGATGAGACAGCCTGGAGAGTGATAACGTCTATAGGCTGTAGATTAGGGAGAAAGATGAGACAGCCTGGAGAGTGATAACGTCTATAGGCTGTAGATTAGGGAGAAAGATGAGACAGCCTGGAGAGTGATAACGTCTATAGGCTGTAGATTAGGGAGAAAGATGAGACAGCCTGGAGAGTGATAACGTCTATAGGCTGTAGATTAGGGAGAAAGATGAGACAGCCTGGAGAGTGATAACGTCTATAGGCTGTAGATTAGGGAGAAAGATGAGACAGCCTGGAGAGTGATAACGTCTATAGGCTGTAGATTAGGGAGAAAGATGAGACAGCCTGGAGAGTGATAACGTCTATAGGCTGTAGATTAGGGAGAAAGATGAGACAGCCTGGAGAGTGATAACGTCTATAGGCTGTAGATTAGGGAGAAAGATGAGACAGCCTGGAGAGTGATAACGTCTATAGGCTGTAGATTAGGGAGAAAGATGAGACAGCCTGGAGAGTGATAACGTCTATAGGCTGTAGATTAGGGAGAAAGATGAGACAGCCTGGAGAGTGATAACGTCTATAGGCTGTAGATTAGGGAGAAAGATGAGACAGCCTGGAGAGTGATAACGTCTATAGGCTGTAGATTAGGGAGAAAGATGAGACAGCCTGGAGAGTGATAACGTCTATAGGCTGTAGATTAGGGAGAAAGATGAGACAGCCTGGAGAGTGATAACGTCTATAGGCTGTAGATTAGGGAGAAAGATGAGACAGCCTGGAGAGTGATAACGTCTATAGGCTGTAGATTAGGGAGAAAGATGAGACAGCCTGGAGAGTGATAACGTCTATAGGCTGTAGATTAGGGAGAAAGATGAGACAGCCTGGAGAGTGATAACGTCTATAGGCTGTAGATTAGGGAGAAAGATGAGACAGCCTGGAGAGTGATAACGTCTATAGGCTGTAGATTAGGGAGAAAGATGAGACAGCCTGGAGAGTGATAACGTCTATAGGCTGTAGATTAGGGAGAAAGATGAGACAGCCTGGAGAGTGATAACGTCTATAGGCTGTAGATTAGGGAGAAAGATGAGACAGCCTGGAGAGTGATAACGTCTATAGGCTGTAGATTAGGGAGAAAGATGAGACAGCCTGGAGAGTGATAACGTCTATAGGCTGTAGATTAGGGAGAAAGATGAGACAGCCTGGAGAGTGATAACGTCTATAGGCTGTAGATTAGGGAGAAAGATGAGACAGCCTGGAGAGTGATAACGTCTATAGGCTGTAGATTAGGGAGAAAGATGAGACAGCCTGGAGAGTGATAACGTGCATGGCTGATGACGGCCTAAAATACTTGGCTCCTATACTTTCTTAATGCTGAGAGATTGTACCTTTTTCCAGACTGGGGGGAAACCTAATTCTATTCTAAGGTACATATATTTTCAGACTGACTTTCCACCCACTGTGAATACTCAAAGTTCCCCAGAAACATCCCTAAAGAAACATCCAGAAGCCTTGTTTGCCTTTGATCATGTGACACTCGGATGAAACACCCATCCCTCATGTTGACAATGTTTTTGGGAAATCATATTTCCCCCTTGGGATAGAAAATGGGTTAGACCCTTCCTCTTGCGTGAGCGAAAACAATGCGGCTTGAGGTTTTCAGTTGATTTCAAATTCAAAACTCAAACTCCCCAGTTATTGTTTGTTAGTTACTTTTGGTCTATTTATGTAAACAAAAACAAAGCCTTCCAACATTTAGTTTACTTTCCTAAATGAATTTGGAATAACAAACGAATGCTTCTGTAAAGATTGAAGGGGAAAGTTTAAGACAACAATGTCTCTATGTCTCATTATGAGTTGTGTAAATAAATGGAGGACTGTCCATTTGAGGGAGATCATCGATGGATGACTGAGATATCCCAGAAGCCTGGGGGGTGGGGCTACCCGGCCGCAGCACAGGAGATAACAGATTTAGAACTTAACTCCATTTCCTTAGCCACAACGTCTGTTTTTGATGAATTCCCCTTGTGCATATGTTTTTCAAGGTTTTTTAACCAAAGACTCTTTAAGTACAGAGTAACAAAGAGAATCCTACCAACCAATAGGAGAAACATTGGCAAATACATAGTTGAATAGACATGCACATGACACATGACACAACCTTTACCTACAGTACACTCTATCCCATGTAGCAGAAATATTCCAAAATGACATCATCCTATCCTATTTCCTTCTTCAGAATCGTTTCGTTCTGGAGGGAGCGTTGGAGATCCAGGACCGTGGTCAGAACGCTCGGTTCGGCTCCTCGCTGGCCCCGGTCCCTGACCTGAACGGGGACGGCTTCAACGACGTGGTGGTGGGGGCCCCGCTGGAGGACGACCATAGAGGAGCTATCTACGTCTTCTTCAGCCAACGCAACAGGATTCTGCGGAAATACAAACAGAGGATAGCTGCGTTAGACATGGCCAGTGGCCTGCGCTACTTTGGCCGTAGTATCCATGGCAGTATGGACATGGACGAGGATGGGCTGGTGGACTTGGCCGTGGGCTCCCTGGGGGCAGCCGTGCTTCTATGGTAGGTCACTTAGATATTAACAAGTGTTCTACTGTTCCTCTGCTAGGTCACTTAGATATTAACAAGTGTTCTACTGTTCCTCTGGTAGGTCACTTAGATATTAACAAGTGTTCTACTGTTTCTCTGGTAGGTCACTTAGATATTAACAAGTGTTCTACTGTTTCTCTGGTAGGTCACTTAGATATTAACAAGTGTTCTACTGTTTCTCTGGTAGGTCACTTAGATATTAACAAGTGTTCTACTGTTTCTCTGGTAGGTCACTTAGATATTAACAAGTGTTCTACTGTTTCTCTGCTAGGTCACTTAGATATTAACAAGTGTTCTACTGTTTCTATGGTACTGTATGTATGTGGAGCATATAATCAACCACATTTATGATCATAACACTGTGTATGGTTCATCTTCAGGTCTCGCAGTGTCGTCCGAATTCACGCCAACATCAGGTTTGAACCCAGCAAGATCAACATCTTTGTGAAGGACTGTGAGAGGGGAGGCAAGGACGTGACCTGCATATCAGCCGTAGTGTGTCTAAACGTCACCGCCCGGACAGCCATACCTCCTACACAGGAAGTGGGTGAGTGTTCAAAAGTGACCAATTAAGTCACGTTATAGACTATAATGTAGCCTGCATCCTTCTACTGATTACAGCTTCAGTGCAAAAGATGTCAGATTGACTCCAACTACCGTGAGATATTGCTGATGTTGCTAAACTCTTTCTCTGCACTTCTCATAATATGGGTTCTGTTGAAGCCGCCCACAGCTTACTGCTTTTATGGGGATGAGAACTAAACAAATAAAACTGGATTCATCTTAATGGATGTAATAGCCCAGTGGAGCCACAAAGCCTTTTTTCTATTCAGGAAGAAGTTTATTCACTGTTGTTCCTTCACTGTACAGTCAGCAGAGGACATCATTGTCTTTCAGGCAAAACTGACATCTTGATTAACTCTACTGTTGATCTCCTACTGTTCTATGTTTAGAGAAATGCTTAGCCTTTCCAAGCCTGTTCTATGTTTAGAGAAATGCTTAGCCTTTCCAAGACTGTTCTATGTTTAGAGCAAAGCTTAGCCTTTCCAAGCCTGCTACGCATTGGCTAAGGATCAAGTCAGCACTAGAAGTAATGCAGTTCAGAGATTCATAGTTGAAATCATGATCCAAACGTGTATTGCTCAATGTCTCTGCTTGGTTGTTGTTGAGTCAGTCAGACCGCTCTGTTGTTGGCTCACTAAGTGAACGGGTGATGGCTTCTTGCCCCAGAGCAGAGCCACAGGAAAATGTTTCCTCGCTATCACTGACAGTTTAGGATATCATTCCATCTGCCAAACACATATGCTGCAGGCTACAGAGCGGTTACGGACATGCTATGCCAACGGCTACATCTGATGAGAACTGATCTGGATTATCCTAGCCTCTGACTGTTAATTAGCCAAGCATTCTGTATGTAAATTGCCCTCCGAATAGTATGTATTCTGTCCACTCTACTCATTGAATTTTTATGGTGGCAATATAATCAGGCTGATGGTTGTCAGGCTGCGGATAACCCAACATGGCTACCCCACACTTCTGCCGTGAGCCCGGAATCTCTCCGGAGACCGTTCCGGTTGCCGTGGCTCTGTGTTGAATCACCGACAGGGGCCCACCCGAGCTCTGACACAAGGTCTCTCTGGAGACCGTTCCGGTTGCCGTGGCTCTGTGTTGAATCACCGACAGGGGCCCACCCGAGCTCTGACACAAGGTCTCTCTGGAGACCGTTCCGGTTGCCGTGGCTCTGTGTTGAATCACCGACAGGGGCCCACCCGAGCTCTGACACAAGGTCTCTCTGGAGACCGTTCCGGTTGCCGTGGCTCTGTGTTGAATCACCGACAGGGGCCCACCCGAGCTCTGACACAAGGTCTCTCTGGAGACCGTTCCGGTTGCCGTGGCTCTGTGTTGAATCACCGACAGTGGCCCACCCGAGCTCTGACACAAGGTCTCCCTGGAGACCGTTCCGGTTGCCGTGGCTCTGTGTTGAATCACCGACAGGGGCCCACCCGAGCTCTGACACAAGGTCTCTCTGGTCACAATGTGTTTTAAAGGTTGAGGCCTGTTGGCTCAGGTTTTCCCCCTTGTGTGGGACTATAGGAGGCAGGCTAAGGAGGCATTGAGGCGTGGATGTTTCTGGTTAACCTCCCAACCTCCCGCCATCTTTGTCAAATATGTTAGACGGGCCAAACCAATAGGAAGAAGCCTCGGAAAGTTGTCTTGTCCTCCGCCGGGACGGTTGGACATTTAGGGGACACTGAACAGTGGGAACACATTGATTTGATTTCCCGTCATTACCATGTCTGGTCTAGTAACATCTGTCAGATGTGCTGCTGCTGCTGCTGGTGTTGCAAGTCTGTTGTGTTCGACTGTACAAGGAAGAATACACTTTGAGAAAAGAGATATCTCCAAATGTGCTTAAGGTAACCCGCCTTCAACTTTCAGCAGCATCTGTTGGAAATGGAAAGAGCATGTGTTCAACGTCCACTGAAGTAGCTAGCACCATTAATACATACAGTAGTTGCCGTGGTAACCAAACAAACAGACTTGCTAGTTTAGCTAACCAAACCATCAGTTCTAGCTTGCCATTATGAAAATTGAATTCAACAATGCCAATAATGTTTTCAATTGGACTTTCGGTTTTTAAAAGCAGCTCAAATATAGAACATGTAAGAATGAACTATAGCCATTGAATTCTACCGTGCAAATATACCATACGTTATAGGGAAATAATGCACACTCTAGAATGCCCTTCAAGCCAATCAGAAAGAAATTCAACAATGCCATGGTATAATGGAGAAAGTAGGTATGAGGTATGGGAGACCAGTGCACTCTCCAGTTGGCATGCTCAGTAGGGCAATGTGCATTAGCTCTGGATTTTATGGTATTTTCCCCAAGCTACTAAAGCGCGGTATAATAAATAACGTGCCTCTTAAACAGTGTGGGTTGGAAATGAATCACTTCCAAAGCCATATGGCTCAAGAGGTCTAGTCAACTCTCTCAACTCTGGAGTAGTCACTCATTCACATGTCCTCCACTGAGACGTTGTTTCAGTTCCTCGACGGTGGCTCTTGAATTTTTGTCCAAGTTCCTTTTTTGTAATGTAATCTGTGCTGCTTCTAGTCATTATTTTCTAGAAAATAAAGTACTGTAGTATAGAACATGTTTCCAACATTTATGCTCCCTCTTTCTTCGTCTCTCCAGCTATCACTTACAACACCACCATTGGGGAGCGCCGATTCAACCCCAGAGCCATAATGGAGGACCCTGATAAACTGCTGTTTCAAAACCTGACCCTGCTTTCTGGAGAGGAGACCTGTCAACACATCTACTTCCATGTCATGGTGAGCACTGACTGAACTCTAGCTGAATTCCTAATCAACATCTACGCTCTAACCTATCCGGTAGATCTGAGAATATTGGATAGGTGGAAGCAATATGACTACATTTACATACAGCCAATCAGAAGGTAAGACAGAGACTTGAGATGGTATTATCCAGAGCCATGTATTTAGATAATTGGGACTTTTAGAATTGTAAATATTATAATTCTAGACATTCAGTTGCATAGCAATATTGAAATATTCCCCCATGTAATGTTAATGGGGGGGGGGGGGGGGGGGGGGGGGGTGTAACATGGTCAATTCATAATGCAGAAGCCTCAATGTCTTGACAATCTAAATACATGCCTTTGGTTTAATCCTGTCATTGTAACGTTTCCTATTCTATCCTATCATTATAACGTTTCCTATCCTATCATTAGAACGTTTCCTATTCTATCCTATCATTATAACGTTTCCTATCCTATCATTAGAACGTTTCCTATTCTATCCTAACATTATAGCGTTTCCTATCCTATCATTAGAACGTTTCCTATCCCTCAGTGTGTTGTTATGGTTCATGATGTATGGTGTGATACAGTTGTAATAACACTGATCCTCCACACGTGTTGTTGATCCAGGAGACCACGGACTACGAGAGGCCCATCGTGTTCACTGTGGCGGTGGCACTGCAGCATCCCGACCAGGGCCCTGCGCTGGACGACACCTGGCCCACCACCGTCAGGACTGAGGTGAGACACACACATCTGACCCTTGACCCCTGACAATCAGCACTTCTTTAGCTCTTATGGAATCACTGATTAGAAATGTCTGGACAGGTAAAAAAAACATTTGCTGGAACCCTTCCAGTCATGTCTAATCAGTGATCACTTCAAGGAAGCGATGAAGAAAGGAAGCGCTTTGAGCGGGTCACATGACTGCTTGACCTGACCACTAACCAGTCATCTCCTTGTTTAGCTCTTAGTCTACAGCCTTGTGAGTGGTATTGAAGCGATTAAGGGGAAGATCCAGGGGCTTGAACCAGTGACACTATGGTTTGCAGGGCAAGCATAGTACTCGCTGTGCCATAAAGGTCCAGACCTCTTGGCACAGCCGTACTATGATATGGATGTCATTGTAACTGAGTATCGCTCGCTCTACTAGCTTCCCTTCTGGAATGGCTGTGATGAGGACGACCGCTGTATACCAGGCCTGTCCTTACAGAGTACAACTGACCTGCTGTCTTGGAGGTGAGCGCACACACACACACACACACACACACACACACACACACACACACACACACACACACACACACACACACACACACACACACACACACACACACACACACACACACACACACACACACACACACACCACACCCAGATCAGAATTGATTGCTTTCTCCCCCTCCCCCCCCCACAGGCAGTTCTGTGGGAATGCAGTCCACTCCAGGGGTGCGATGTGTCGACGTCTGTCCGAAGGAGGGACGGAGGGGTCAGAGCGAGTGATGGAGGGATCGAGGAGGAGGATGGTGGTGGACGTTCGTCTGGAGAACAGGGGAGAAAACGCCTACGGAGCCCGCCTCAACATCACCTACACTCCTAACCTGCGATTCTCTAGTCTCATAGTCAAGGTGATGATTCACAGTAGACAGTACATTGGATTTATAGACCACTATTCCAGGACCCAAAGACTATAGTGCAACAATACAGTCCAATAAATGGCAGTACAGCAGACAACAGTACAGCAGTACAGCAGACAACAGTACACCAGTACAGCAGACAACAGTACACCAGTACAGCAGACAACAGTACACCAGTACAACAGACAACAGTACACCAGTACAGCAGACAACAGTACACCAGTACAGCAGACAACAGTACACCAGTACAGCAGACAGCAGTACACCAGTAGAGCAGACAACAGTACACCAGTACAACAGACAACAGTACACCAGTACAACAGACAACAGTACACCAGTACAGCAGACAACAGTACACCAGTACAGCAGACAGCAGTACACCAGTAGAGCAGACAACAGTACACCAGTACAGCAGACAACAGTACACCAGTAGAGCAGACAACAGTACACCAGTACAGCAGACAACAGTACACCAGTACAACAGACAACAGTACACCAGTACAGCAGACAACAGTACACCAGTACAACAGACAACAGTACACCAGTACAGCAGACAACAGTACACCAGTACAGCAGACAGCAGTACACCAGTAGAGCAGACAACAGTACACCAGTACAACAGACAACAGTACACCAGTACAGCAGACAACAGTACACCAGTACAGCAGACAACAGTACACCAGTACAGCAGACAACAGTACACCAGTACAGCAGACAACAGTACACCAGTACAGCAGACAGCAGTACACCAGTACAGCAGACAACAGTACACCAGTACAGCAGACAACAGTACACCAGTACAGCAGACAACAGTACACCAGTACAGCAGACAACAGTACACCAGTACAGCAGACAACAGTACACCAGTACAGCAGACAACAGTACACCAGTAGAGCAGACAACAGTACACCAGTACAACAGACAACAGTACACCAGTACAGCAGACAACAGTACACCAGTACAGCAGACAACAGTACACCAGTACAGCAGACAGCAGTACACCAGTAGAGCAGACAACAGTACACCAGTACAGCAGACAACAGTACACCAGTACAGCAGACAACAGTACACCAGTACAGCAGACAGCAGTACACCAGTACAGCAGACAACAGTACACCAGTACAGCAGACAACAGTACACCAATACAGCAGACAACAGTACACCAATACAGCAGACAACAGTACACCAGTACAGCAGACAACAGTACACCAATACAGCAGACAACAGTACACCAGTACAGCAGACAACAGTACACCAATACAGCAGACAACAGTACACCAGTACAGCAGACACCAGTACACCAGTACAGCAGACACCAGTACAGCAGACAACAGTACACCAGTACAGCAGACACCAGTACAGCAGACACCAGTACAGCAGACAACAGTACACCAGTACAGCAGACAACAGTACACCAGTACAGCAGACAACAGTACACCAGTACAGCAGACAACAGTACACCAGTACAGCAGACAACAGTACACCAGTACAGCAGACAACAGTACACCAGTACAGCAGACAACAGTACACCAGTACAGCAGACAACAGTACACCAATACAGCAGACAACAGTACACCAGTACAGCAGACAACAGTACACCAGTACAGCAGACAACAGTACACCAGTACAGCAGACAACAGTACACCAGTACAGCAGACAACAGTACACCAATACAGCAGACAACAGTACACCAATACAGCAGACAACAGTACACCAGTACAGCAGACAACAGTACACCAGTACAGCAGACAACAGTACACCAGTACAGCAGACAGCAGTACACCAGTACAGCAGACAACAGTACACCAGTACAGCAGACAACAGTACACCAATACAGCAGACAACAGTACACCAATACAGCAGACAACAGTACACCAGTACAGCAGACAACAGTACACCAGTACAGCAGACAACAGTACACCAGTACAGCAGACAACAGTACACCAATACAGCAGACAACAGTACACCAGTACAGCAGACACCAGTACACCAGTACAGCAGACACCAGTACAGCAGACAACAGTACACCAGTACAGCAGACACCAGTACAGCAGACACCAGTACAGCAGACAACAGTACACCAGTACAGCAGACAACAGTACACCAGTACAGCAGACAACAGTACACCAGTACAGCAGACAACAGTACACCAGTACAGCAGACAACAGTACACCAGTACAGCAGACAACAGTACACCAGTACAGCAGACAACAGTACACCAGTACAGCAGACAACAGTACACCAGTACAGCAGACAACAGTACACCAGTACAGCAGACAACAGTACACCAATACAGCAGACAACAGTACACCAGTACAGCAGACAACAGTACACCAGTACAGCAGACAACAGTACACCAGTACAGCAGACAACAGTACACCAGTACAGCAGACAACAGTACACCAATACAGCAGACAACAGTACACCAATACAGCAGACAACAGTACACCAGTACAGCAGACAACAGTACACCAGTACAGCAGACAACAGTACACCAGTACAGCAGACAGCAGTACACCAGTACAGCAGACAACATTACACCAGTACAGCAGACAACAGTACACCAATACAGCAGACAACAGTACACCAATACAGCAGACAACAGTACACCAGTACAGCAGACAACAGTACACCAGTACAGCAGACAACAGTACACCAGTACAGCAGACAACAGTACACCAATACAGCAGACAACAGTACACCAGTACAGCAGACACCAGTACACCAGTACAGCAGACACCAGTACAGCAGACAACAGTACACCAGTACAGCAGACACCAGTACAGCAGACACCAGTACAGCAGACAACAGTACACCAGTACAGCAGACAACAGTACACCAGTACAGCAGACAACAGTACACCAGTACAGCAGACAACAGTACACCAGTACAGCAGACAACAGTACACCAGTAGAGCAGACAACAGTACACCAGTACAGCAGACAACAGTACACCAGTACAGCAGACAACAGTACACCAGTACAGCAGACAACAGTACACCAATACAGCAGACAACAGTACACCAGTATAGCAGACAACAGTACACCAATACAGCAGACACCAGTACACCAATACAGCAGACAACAGTACACCAGTACAGCAGACAACAGTACACCAGTACAGCAGACAACAGTACACCAGTACAGCAGACAACAGTACACCAATACAGCAGACAACAGTACACCAGTACAGCAGACACCAGTACACCAGTACAGCAGACACCAGTACAGCAGACAACAGTACACCAGTACAGCAGACACCAGTACAGCAGACACCAGTACAGCAGACAACAGTACACCAGTACAGCAGACAACAGTACACCAGTACAGCAGACAACAGTACACCAGTACAGCAGACAACAGTACAGCAGACAACAGTACACCAGTACAGCAGACAACAGTACACCAGTACAGCAGACAACAGTACACCAGTACAGCAGACAACAGTACACCAGTACAGCAGACAACAGTACACCAGACAACAGTACACCAGTAGAGCAGACAACAGTACACCAGTACAGCAGACAACAGTACACCAGACAACAGTACACCAATACAGCAGACAACAGTACAGCAGTACAGCAGACAACAGTACACCAGTAGAGCAGACAACAGTACACCAATACAGCAGACAACAGTACACCAATACAGCAGACAACAGTACACCAGTACAGCAGACAACAGTACACCAGTACAGCAGACAACAGTACACCAATACAGCAGACAACAGTACACCAGTACAGCAGACAGCAGTACACCAGTAGAGCAGACAACAGTACACCAGTACAGCAGACAACAGTACACCAATACAGCAGACAACAGTACACCAGTACAGCAGACAACAGTACACCAGTACAGCAGACAACAGTACACCAGTACAGCAGACAACAGTACACCAATACAGCAGACAACAGTACACCAGTACAGCAGACAGCAGTACACCAGTAGAGCAGACAACAGTACACCAGTACAGCAGACAACAGTACACCAATACAGCAGACAACAGTACACCAGTACAGCAGACAACAGTACACCAGTACAGCAGACAACAGTACACCAGTACAGCAGACAACAGTACACCAATACAGCAGACAACAGTACACCAGTACAGCAGACAACAGTACACCAGTACAGCAGACAACAGTACACCAGTACAGCAGACAACAGTACACCAGTACAGCAGACAACAGTACACCAATACAGCAGACAACAGTACACCAGTACAGCAGACAACAGTACACCAGTACAGCAGACAACAGTACACCAGTACAGCAGACAACAGTACACCAGTACAGCAGACACCAGTACACCAGTACAGCAGACACCAGTACAGCAGACACCAGTACACCAGTACAGCAGACACCAGTACAGCAGACACCAGTACAGCAGACAACAGTACACCAGTACAGCAGACAACAGTACACCAGTACAGCAGACAACAGTACACCAGTACAGCAGACAACAGTACACCAGTACAGCAGACAACAGTACACCAGTACAGCAGACAACAGTACACCAGTACAGCAGACAACAGTACACCAGTACAGCAGACAACAGTACACCAGTACAGCAGACACCAGTACACCAGTACAGCAGACACCAGTACAGCAGACAACAGTACACCAGTACAGCAGACAACAGTACACCAGTACAGCAGACAACAGTACACCAGTACAGCAGACAACAGTACACCAGTACAGCAGACAACAGTACACCAGTACAGCAGACAACAGTACACCAGTACAGCAGACAACAGTACACCAGTACAGCAGACAACAGTACACCAATACAGCAGACAACAGTACACCAGTACAGCAGACAACAGTACACCAGTACAGCAGACAACAGTACACCAGTACAGCAGACACCAGTACACCAGTACAGCAGACACCAGTACAGCAGACAACAGTACACCAGTACAGCAGACAACAGTACACCAGTACAGCAGACAACAGTACACCAGTACAGCAGACAACAGTACACCAGTACAGCAGACAACAGTACACCAGTACAGCAGACAACAGTACACCAGTACAGCAGACAACAGTACACCAGTACAGCAGACAACAGTACACCAATACAGCAGACAACAGTACACCAGTACAGCAGACAACAGTACACCAGTACAGCAGACAACAGTACACCAGTACAGCAGACAACAGTACACCAGTACAGCAGACAACAGTACACCAGTACAGCAGACAACAGTACACCAATACAGCAGACAACAGTACACCAGTACAGCAGACAACAGTACACCAGTACAGCAGACAACAGTACAGCAGTACAGCAGACAACAGTACACCAATACAGCAGACAACAGTACACCAATACAGCAGACAACAGTACACCAATACAGCAGACAACAGTACACCAGTACAGCAGACAACAGTACACCAGTACAGCAGACAACAGTACACCAGTACAGCAGACAACAGTACACCAATACAGCAGACAACAGTACACCAGTACAGCAGACAACAGTACACCAGTACAGCAGACACCAGTACACCAGTACAGCAGACACCAGTACAGCAGACAACAGTACACCAGTACAGCAGACAACAGTACACCAGTACAGCAGACAACAGTACACCAGTACAGCAGACAACAGTACACCAGTACAGCAGACAACAGTACACCAGTACAGCAGACAACAGTACACCAATACAGCAGACAACAGTACAGCAGTACAGCAGACAACAGTACACCAATACAGCAGACAACAGTACAGCAGACAACAGTACAGCAGACAACAGTACACCAGTACAGCAGACAACAGTACAGCAGACAAGTACAGCAGACAACAGTACACCAATACAGCAGAGTTGACTGCTCACAGAAGTCAGTGTGAAGATGACTTGGCCAGTCACCTATAGACTAGTACAGTCTGTCTATTGAAGAACACACTTTCCTCAAATGCAGTATGGAGTACTACTGCACCTGTTCTAGCCATATAGAATGTGATTATTCCTGAGGGAATTCAGGCTTGTCTTATGTAGAAGCTTGTCTTTCTCATTTTTCTCTCAGTCACTGAGTGTGTTTAATCTCTGTTTCCATCTCAGCACAACTCAGATATCAAGATAGAGTGTCGCAGTGAGGACAGACAGAGGCATGAGAAGACCTGCAACGTCAGCGCTCCCTTCATGAGAGCCAAGACTCAGGTGAGTGAGAGTCTCTTTAGTAACACGGGCATTCAAGGTAAACCACACTGAGACACAGTTCACCACAATGCACCATACCAGACCATTCTTCACCACAGGGTACCACAGCTGCTCTTAGTGGAGTACTGTAGCATATCATGGACCAGAATAGGCGACCATAGACGCAACAGTGCTTAACAGAACAGAAAACCAAAACAGTGGACCATTAAAGACCATAGTGAAGTAATACAGACCGTTTGCAACCACAGAGTTGATCAAGGTGCACCATGGTTAATCTATATGGGGTTGATCCTGGACATTTTACAATCAAGTCACCCACCTATCCCACGTACCCAACCCAACCATCTAAGAGTTACGGTAGAGTGTCCTTCCTGTCCCAACTCCCACCAAGAGGGCTGTCAGCAGTGTGCCCTCCGCACACCAATCTGGCAACCATCACCACCACTTTAATATTGTCAGTATTACTGTGCAACAGTTCTCCTTATCAAACACAGCCATAACAAAATATCAGCTACCATTCTTTTAATAAGATCAGTGATTGTTTTCATAAATTACATCTCACAGTAGATAACTGTGAAACAATGTTATTGATGGTTGCATTATGTAACTTTGTGACTTTTGGCTGTCACTTCTTGCGTGGAAACTTCAAACTCTTTGTACTGTTCCGTTTTTCTACTTTGCAGGCCACTAATGTCCCATTCTGCCCTTAAATCTGTGGACATTTTTAAGTTCATATATGAATCCAATTGTCCTCTGGGGCCAAGGGTTTGTTGTTAAATGACTAAACTGAATCAGTCTATTACAGTTGCTGAGAAGAGCGTAGAGATTTCAGCCATCGGTCTTTTATAATCAGGCCGAGATGATGAACATGATGCAGTAGTCTTGTTTAAGTATGTTATAGGAGTACGGTATTACGCATCACTGAATGAGAGGTCTAGAAGGAAATGACTGTTCAGTGTACATGGTAAAAGAGTTTAATGAATGTCTATCCAACACTGCATTGGACCATTGATGTATTGTAGTCTACAGAGGTTGCTTTCCTTTGCTTGGCGCATCAGACAGGATCAAATGAAGATAGATGCAGTATGAAGAGATACTTTAATGATATGTTCTGCTATATATTCCCCTATCTGATTGTCTGTTTCAACTTCCTGCCTGTTGTTTAGCTTCATTTTCCCCACTTATATCTTCCCTTCCCAGGCCTGTAATGACAACCACATTTATTAGTCTTTCCTGTCGGCTATATATTTTGTATTATATTGCATCGGGTTGTACTTTTTGAAAGAGCCATGTTTGAATCTACACTCTTAGAAAAAAAGGTGCTATCTAGAGCCTAAAGTGGTTCTTTAACTGCCCCAATAGGAGAACCCTTAGAAGAACCCTTTTAAGTTCCAGGTAGAACCATTTTGGGTTCCATGTAGAACCTTTTTTACATAGGGTTCTCTCTCCATCTGGCTGCCTGTACCCCTCCTCTCTCTCCATTCGGCCTCCTGTACCCCTCCACTCTCTCCATCCGGCCTCCTGTACCCCTCCTCTCTCTCCATCCGGCCTCCTGTACCCCTCCTCTCTCTCCATCCGGCCTCCTGTACTCCTCCTCTCTCTCCATCCGGCCTTGTGTACCCCTCCTCTCTCTCCATCCGGCCTCCTGTACCGCTCCTCTCTCTCCATCCTGCCTTGTGTACCCCTCCTCTCTCTCCATCCGGCCTTGTGTACCCCTCCTCTCTCTCCATCCGGCCTCCTGTACCGCTCCTCTCTCTCCATCCGGCCTCCTGTACCCCTCCTCTCTCTCCATCCGGCCTCCTGTACCCCTCCTCTCTCTCCATCCGGCCTCCTGTACCGCTCCTCTCTCTCCATCCGGCCTTGTGTACCCCTCCTCTCTCTCCATCCGGCCTCCTGTACCGCTCCTCTCTCTCCATCCTGCCTCCTGTACTCCTCCTCTCTCTCCATCCGGCCTTGTGTACCCCTCCTCTCTCTCCATCCGGCCTCCTGTACCGCTCCTCTCTCTCCATCCTGCCTCCTGTACTCCTCCTCTCTCTCCATCCGGCCTCCTGTACCCCTCCTCTCTCTCCATCCGGCCTCCTGTACCCCTCCTCTCTCTCCATCCGGCCTTGTGTACCCCTCCTCTCTCTCCATCCGGCCTCCTGTACCGCTCCTCTCTCTCCATCCTGCCTCCTGTACTCCTCCTCTCTCTCCATCCGGCCTTGTGTACCCCTCCTCTCTCTCCATCCGGCCTCCTGTACCCCTCCTCTCTCTCCATCCGGCCTCCTGTACTCCTCCTCTCTCTCCATCCGGCCTACTGTACCGCTCCTCTCTCTCCACCCGGCCTTGTGTACCCCTCCTCTCTCTCCATCCGGCCTTGTGTACCCCTCCTCTCTCTCCATCCGGCCTCCTGTACCCCTCCTCTCCCTCCATCCGGCCTTGTGTACCCCTCCTCTCTCTCCATCCGGCCTCCTGTAGCGCTCCTCTCTCTCCATCCGGCCTTGTGTACCCCTCCTCTCTCTCCATCCGGCCTCCTGTACCCCTCCTCTCTCTCCATCCGGCCTCCTGTACCCCTCCTCTCTCTCCATCCGGCCTTGTGTACCCCTCCTCTCTCTCCACCCGGCCTTGTGTACTCCTCCTCTCTCTCCATCCGGCCTACTGTACCCCTCCTCTCTCTCCATCCGGCCTCCTGTACCGCTCCTCTCTCTCCATCCGGCCTCCTGTACTACTCCTCTCTCTCCATCCGGCCTCCTGTACTACTCCTCTCTCTCCATCCTGCCTCCTGTACTCCTCTCTCTCCATCCGGCCTCCTGTACTACTCCTCTCTCTCCATCCGGCCTTGTATAACCCTCTCTCCCTCCCTCCTGCCTCAAGCCTTTCACGAGGTGCTGAATTTTCAGTTAAAAGTCTTGTCTGGTCTAGCTCCTCTCCAAAACACCAGTCTTCCTGATTGTCACTATTCTCTTGAAGAATGTCATCTAGAAACTGAGAGTTTTTCGGTGTAAGCATTAAGTTTAGGCTATGTGTTGTTCAAAGTTAAATCACACATTAAACTAAGAGATAATCACCAAATGATGTCAATTGTACTGGCTCCTAACCCATACAATGAACCAATCAGATTTAACCATGTGTAGCCTTCTTCCACATATCTATTAGCTACAATAACCACAGTGCCTTCTGATGACGTAGCTCTGATGTCATCGTAATGTATCCATGAGAACCTGGTTTAATGCCACAATGGCAACATGTAATGTAACCATGGCAACTTGGTTTGACTGGTTGAATCTGTGTTACAGTAAACACAAATTTGCTTAAATGCATTATTGCCCTTTATACGATGTACTACATACACCGACATCACATAGCCTCTAACTGCCTCACTAATATAAACATATCTCATCCAAACAGCCCTGTACAAACAAGTATCCAGACTAAACATGTGTCTATGCCCCTAAGCACTGAACATAGGAGTCTGATCTTCTCTGTATAGCTTTTTATATTCTGGTAGCCAGAAATAGAACCCCATGGCATGCCAGAGAACATTAGAACACATTCAGGCATTAAGTAACCTGGAGTCATCAACAGTAACAGTAACTCAACAGTAATTGCCTGAAATGCTTCTAGTAGCACAGAAAGACACTTCAAATGGAGATGTATTCTGTTCCAATGAAATATCTGGATAATCAAATGCATATATATATATAAAGGTCACACACACACACACACACACACACACACACACACACACACACACACACACACACACACACACACACACACACACACACACACACACACACACACACACACACACACACACACACACACACACACACACACACACACACACAGCGAGCAAGTAGTGGTCTCAGTAAACCAAACGTTTCATCCGCTCCATAATCCTCCCACCACATTACCCCACCAAGTCATTAGCGCAAATAATGGTCATCTCCTTGACAACAGAATTACCGCAGGATTATTTGCTTCATATTCTCTCCAACAGAACCCTTCTGAGGGATCTGATCTGGGGCCATGTTGGGGACCCTTCTGAGGGATCTGATCTGGGGCCATGTTGGGGGACCGTTCTGAGGGATCTGATCTGGGGCCATGTTGGGGGACCGTTCTGAGGGATCTGATCTGGGGCCAAGTTGGGGGACCCTTTTGAGGGATCTGATCTGGGGGCAAGTTGGGGGACCCTTCTGAGGGATCTGATCTGGGGCCATGTTGGGGGACCCTTCAAAAAAACAAAATGAATTAATCACCCACAGTCATTGTGTTTAGATGGGAACCAGACAGAGTCACAAGCCAGATGTTTTCTGTTCTGGTTGGGTCTCTTTAAAGTGTGGTCCTTAGCTAAGACTCCCAGTACACCACCCTAGCTGCAAAGCCAGCCCAGTGAAACCAGTAGTGTTCCCTGTAGAAGCTAGTCCAGTGAAACCAGCAGTATTCCCTGTAGAGAGCAGAGGCCAGCCCAGTGAAACCAGCAGTGTTCCCTGTAGAGGCCAGCCCAGTGAAACCAGCAGTGTTCCCTGTAGAGTGCAGATTCCAGCCCAGTGAAACCAGCAGTGTACCCTGTAGAGGCTGGCCCAGTGAAACCAGCAGTGTTCCGTGTTGAGGCCAGCCCAGTGAAACCAGCAGTGTTCTGTGTAGAGAGCAGAGGCCAGCCCAGTGAAACCAGCAGTGTTTCCTGTAGAGAGCAGAGGCCAGCCCAGTGAAACCAGCCGTGTTCCCTGTAGAGAGCAGAGGCCAGCCCAGTGAAACCAGCAGTGTTCCATGTATAGAGAGCAGAGGCCAGCTCAGTGAAACCAGCAGTGTTCCCTGTAGAGAGCAGAGGCTATCCCAGTGAAACCAGCAGTGTTCCCTGTAGAGAGCAGAGGCCAGCCCAGTGAAACCAGCAGTGTTCCCTGTAGAGAGCAGAGGCCAGCCCAGTGAAACCAGCAGTGTTCCCTGTAGAGAGCAGAGGCCAGCCCAGTGAAACCAGCAGTGTTCCCTGTAGAGAGCAGAGGCTATCCCAGTGAAACCAGCAGTGTTCCCTGTAGAGAGCAGAGGCCAGCCCAGTGAAACCAGCAGTGTTCCCTGTAGAGAGCAGAGGCCAGCCCAGTGAAACCAGCAGTGTTCCCTGTAGAGAGCAGAGGCCAGCCCAGTGAAACCAGCAGTGTTCCCTGTAGAGAGCAGAGGCTATCCCAGTGAAACCAGCAGTGTTCCCTGTAGAGAGCAGAGGCCAGCCCAGTGAAACCAGCAGTGTTCCCTGTAGAGAGCAGAGGCCAGCCCAGTGAAACCAGCAGTGTTCCCTGTAGAGAGCAGAGGCCAGCCCAGTGAAACCAGCAGTGTTCCCTGTAGAGAGCAGAGGCCAGCCCAGTGAAACCAGCAGTGTTCCCTGTAGAGAGCAGAGGCCAGCCCAGTGAAACCAGCAGTGTTCCATGTATAGAGAGCAGAGGCCAGCCCAGTGAAACCAGCAGGGTTTCCTGTAGAGAGCAGAGGCCAGCCCAGTGAAACCAGCAGTGTTCCATGTATAGAGAGCAGAGGCCAGCCCAGTGAAACCAGCAGTGTTCCCTGTAGAGAGCAGAGGCCAGCCCAGTGAAACCAGCAGTGTTTCCTGTAGAGAGCAGAGGCTAGCCCAGTGAAACCAGCAGTGTTCCCTGAAGAGAGCAGAGGCCAGCCCAGTGAAACCAGCAGTGTTCCCTGTAGAGAGCAGAGGCCAGCCCAGTGAAACCAGCAGTGTTTCCTGTAGAGAGCAGAGGCTATCCCAGTGAAACCAGCAGTGTTCCCTGTAGAGAGCAGAGGCCAGCCCAGTGAAACCAGCAGTGTTCCCTGTAGAGAGCAGAGGCCAGCCCAGTGAAACCAGCAGTGTTCCCTGTAGAGAGCAGAGGCCAGCCCAGTGAAACCAGCAGTGTTCCCTGTAGAGAGCAGAGGCCAGCCCAGTGAAACCAGCAGTGTTCCCTGTAGAGAGCAGAGGCTATCCCAGTGAAACCAGCAGTGTTCCCTGTAGAGAGCAGAGGCCAGTCCAGTGAAACCAGCAGTGTTCCCTGTAGAGAGCAGAGGCCAGCCCAGTGAAACCAGCAGTGTTCCCTGTAGAGAGCAGAGGCCAGCCCAGTGAAACCAGCAGTGTTTCCTGTAGAGAGCAGAGGCTATCCCAGTGAAACCAGCAGTGTTCCCTGTAGAGAGCAGAGGCCAGCCCAGTGAAACCAGCAGTGTTCCCTGTAGAGAGCAGAGGCCAGCCCAGTGAAACCAGCAGTGTTCCATGTAGAGGCCAGCCCAGTGAAACCAGCAGTGTTCCCTGTAGAGAGCAGAGGCCAGCCCAGTGAAACCAGCAGTGTTCCCTGTAGAGAGCAGATGCTATCCCAGTGAAACCAGCAGTGTTCCCTGTAGAGAGCAGAGGCCAGCCCAGTGAAACCAGCAGTGTTCCCTGTAGAGGCCAGCCCAGTGAAACCAGCAGTGTTCCCTGTAGAGGCCAGCCCAGTGAAACCAGCAGTGTTCCCTGTAGAGGCCAGCCCAGTGAAACCAGCAGTGTTCCGTGTAGAGATTAGCCCAGTGAAACCAGCAGTGTTCCCTGTAGAAAGCAGAGGCCAGTCCAGTGAAACCAGCAGTGTTCCCTGTAGAGGCTAGCCAAGTGAAACTAGCAGTGTTCCGTGCAGAGGCCAACCCAGTGAAACCAGTAGTGTTCCGTGTAGAGGCTAGCCCAGTGAAACCAGCAGTGTTCCCTGTAGAAAGCAGAGGCCAGTCCAGTGAAACCAGCAGTGTTCCCTGTAGAGGCTAGCCAAGTGAAACTAGCAGTGTTCCGTGCAGAGGCTAGCCCAGTGAAACCAGCAGTGTTCCGTGTAGAGGCCAACCCAGTGAAACCAGTAGTGTTCCGTGTAGAGGCCAGCCCAGTGAAACCAGCAGTGTTCCATGTAGAGGCCAACCCAGTGAAACCAGCAGTGTTCCCTGTAGAGGCCAGCCCAGTGAAACCAGCAGTGTTCCCTGTAGAGGCCAGCCCAGTGAAACCAGCAGTGTTCCATGTAGAGGCCAGCCCAGTGAAACCAGCAGTGTTCCCTGTAGAGGCCAGCCCAGTGAAACCAGCAGTGTTCCGTGTAGAGGCTAGCCCAGTGAAACCAGCAGTGTTCCGTGTAGAGGCTAGCCCAGTGAAACCAGCAGTGTTCCGTGTAGAGGCTAGCCCAGTGAAACCAGCAGTGTTCCCTGTAGAGGCTAGCCCAGTGAAACCAGCACTGTTCCCTGTAGAGAGCAGAGGCCAGCCCAGTGAAACCAGCAGTGTTCCCTGTAGAGGCCAGCCCAGTGAAACCAGCAGTGTTCTCTGTAGAGTCTAGCCCAGTGAAACCAGCAGTGTTCCGTGTAGAGGCCAACCCAGTGAAACCAGCAGTGTTCCGTGTAGAGGCCAGCCCAGTGAAACCAGCAGTGTTCCGTGTAGATGCCAGCCCAGTGAAACCAGCAGTGTTCCCTGTAGAGGCTAGCCCAGTGAAACCAGCAGTGTTCCGTGTAGAGGCCAGCCCAGTGAAACCAGCAGTGTTCCCTGTAGAGAGCAGAGGCCAGCCCAGTGAAACCAGCAGTGTTCCCTGTAGAGAGCAGAGGCTAGCCCAGGGAAATCAGCAGTGTTCCCTGTAGAGAGCAGAGGCTATCCCAGTGAAACCAGCAGTGTTCCCTGTAGAGGCTAGCCCAGTGAAACCAGCAGTGTTCCCTGTAGAGAGCAGAGGCCAGCCCAGTGAAACCAGCAGTGTTCCCTGTAGAGGCTAGCCCAGTGAAACCAGCAGTGTTCCCTGTAGAGGCTAGCCCAGTGAAACCAGCAGTGTTCCCTGTAGAGAGCAGAGGCCAGCCCAGTGAAACCAGCAGTGTTCCCTGTAGAGGCTAGCCCAGTGAAACCAGCAGTGTTCCGTGTAGAGGCCAGCCCAGTGAAACCAGCAGTGTTCCTGTAGAGAGTGGGTACAGTACGATATAGCGCTACGGTGGCTGGAGTTGGCCCAGAACAGAGGAGAGTAGCATCGGATAGGTACAGTACGGTATAGTACTATTGCAGGGTTTCCCAAACTCTTTCCTGGGGACCACAAGGTGTTCCCATTTGTTTTTTTCCCCTAGCACTACACAGCTGATTCAAATAATCAAAGATGAATGATGAGTTCAATATTTGCATCAGCTGTGTAGTGCTAGGGAAAGAAACTAAACACGTCCCCCTTGGGGTCCCCAGGACTGAGTTTGGGAAACACTTTGCTATGGTGTCTTGAGTTGGCCCAGAGCAGAGGAGAGTACCTAAGGCACTTTCTGGTTTTACATTCTCCACTGTGTCAGTCATTACCCACACCGCTCCACTGTGTCAGGGCTCTGATTGGCCCCAGTCATTACCCACACCGCTCCACTGTGTCAGGGCTCAGATTGGCCCCAGTCATTACCCACACCGCTCCACTGTGTCAGGGCTCTGATTGGCCCCAGTCATTACCCACACCGCTCTACTGTGTCAGGGCTCAGATTGGCCCCAGTCATTACCCATACCGTTCCACTGTCAGGGCTCTGATTGGCCCCAGTCATTACCCACACCACTCTACTGTGTCAGGGCTCTGATTGGCCCCAGTCATTACCCACACCGCTCCACTGTGTCAGGGCTCTGATTGGCCCCAGTCATTACCCACACCACTCTACTGTGTCAGGGCTCTGATTGGCCCCAGTCATTACACATACTGCTCCACTGTCAGGGCTCTGATTGGCCCCAGTCATTACCCACACCGCTTCACTGTGATGTCTTCCAAGCCAATACCGCTGAGGCCAACCATTGGGGTTATTATTACAGTCAATATCCTCCCCCCATAGGACCTGGCATAAACTGACCCAGTCCTCAGCATTTTGGTCAGGCAGACAAGATGAACGTTCCTTTGACATATCTGACGCCTACAGCACAGTGTGTGTTTTTGGTTTTACTATCCTTGTGGGGACCAGAAGCAATTTTAGGCTTAGAGGTCAGGTTTAGGAGTTAGAGAAAATAGGATTTTGAATGGCAATCAATTGTTTGGTCCCCACAAGGATAGTGTGTGTGTTATAATGTAGGGGTTCTTGTTTGTGTACATTCAGTATCTGTGTTCTGTCAGAGTTGAGGGATTCTATACAGGCAGGAAGATAGCTGCCTCATTAGGCATTCCTTCCTGCCCAGCCGGAATGAATCAGGGGTCCATCATGCGATGGAGGACAGTTAACAATGCTCCCCGCCTCTCCTCCTCTTCGAATGGGGCCAAGGATAGCAGTTAGTGGGTTGACTATGCACTGCATACTAAATACAGCTGGAATTTAGGCTTGTTTGTGCCTGTTTTTGGGGCGAGAATGTCCTTACTGCTAAGTGTTGCAAGGATTGCTTTGTCCTTCTGAACAGGTTAAGTGTCAACACAAATACAAATAAAATTTTATTTGTCACATCAAATCAAATTTTATTAGTCACATGCGCCGAATATAACAGGTGTAGACCTTACAGTGAAATGCTTACTTACGAGCCCCTAACCAACAGTGCAGTTTTGAAAAAACACGGATAAGAATAAGAGATAAAAGTAACAAGTAATTAAAGAGCAGTAGTAAAAAATAACAATATATACAGGGGGGTGCCAGTACAGAATCAATGTGCGGGGGCACCGGTTAGTTGAGGTAGTATGTACATGTAGGTAGAGTTAATTAAAGTGACTATGCATAGATGACAACAGAGAGTGGCAGTGGTGTGGAGAGGGGGGGGGGGGGGCAATGTGAATAGTCTGGGTAGCCATTTGATTAGATGTTCAGGAGTCTTATGTCTTGGGGGTAGAAGCTGTTTAGAATCCTCTTGGACCTAGACTTGGCGCCCGGTACCGCTTGCAGTGTGGTAGCAGAGAGAACAGTCTATGACTAGCGTGGCTGGAGTCTTTGACAATTTTTAGGGCCTTCCTCTGACACCGCCTGGTATAGAGGTCCTGGATGGCAGGAAGCTTGGCCCCAGTGATGTACTGGGCCGTTCGCACTACCCTCTGTAGTGCCGTGCGGTCGGAGGCCGAGCAGTTGCCATACCAGGCAATGATGCAAGGGGGAATAGGTTTTGTTGTGCCCGCTTCACGACGGTCATGGTGTGCTTGGACCATGTTAGTTGGTTGGTGATATGGACACCAAGGAACTTGTAGCTCTCAACCTGCTCCACTGCAGCCCCGTCCATGAGAATGCGCCAAATACAACAGGTGTAGACCTTACTGTGAAATGCTTACTTACAAGCCCTTAACCAACAATGCAGTTCAAAAGATCGAGTTAAGAAAATATTTCCTAAATAAACTAAAGTATTTTTTAAAGTAAAAAGTAGCTATATTCAGGGGGTACAGGTTAGTCGAGGTAATTTGTACATGCAGGTAGGGGTAAAGTAACTACGCATAGACAATAAACAGCGAGTAGCAGCAGTGTAAACACAAAAAGGGGGGGTGATGTAGTAGTGGTGGCGCCGGAGGGGATGGCTGCCGTCTTATCGGCTCTTAACCAACCATGCTATTTTGTTAGTTTTTTCACCTTGTTCGCATCTTGTTTTGTACATAATGTTGCTGCTACCGTCTCTTATGACCGAAAAGAGCTTTTGGACATCAGAACTGCGATTTCGCTGGAGCAGGAAACAGTTCTACATTCTAATCGGCAGGATAGAACAGCAGCCTCTGGTAAGACACGAGGCTGGGGCCTATGCATATATATAAACAGTTCTACATTCTAATCGGCAGGATAGAACAGCAGCCTCTGGTAAGACACGAGGCGGGGACCTATGCATATATATAAACAGTTCTACATTCTAATCGGCAGGATAGAACAGCAGCCTCTGGTAAGACACGAGGCTGGGGCCTATGCATATATATAAACAGTTCTACATTCTAATCGGCAGGATAGAACAGCAGCCTCTGGTAAGACACGAGGCTGGGGCCTATGCATATATATAAACAGTTCTACATTCTAATCGGCAGGATAGAACAGCAGCCTCTGGTAAGACACGAGGCGGGGACCTATGCATATATATAAACAGTTCTACATTCTAATCGGCAGGATAGAACAGCAGCCTCTGGTAAGACACGAGGCTGGGGCCTATGCATATATATAAACAGTTCTACATTCTAATCGGCAGGATAGAACAGCAGCCTCTGGTAAGACACGAGGCTGGGACCTATGCATATATATAAACAGTTCTACATTCTAAATCGGCAGGATAGAACAGCAGCCTCTGGTAAGACACGAGGCTGGGGCCTATGCATATATATAAACAGTTCTACATTCTAATCGGCAGGATAGAACAGCAGCCTCTGGTAAGACATGAGGCTGGGGCCTATGCATATATTGTCACGAACCGGCTCAGAGCCCGTAACAAAAGGGAGACCACGTGGAGATAAGGAGTAACAAGATATATTTTATTAAATAACGAAACTAGGTATAATATACAATGGTGTGTGTAATCAGTAATCAGTAGTGTAAGTGAATGTTTTGCATGCATGAATGTGATAATGCAGGGTGTTGAAAGATGCTAAAACAAACAACCAAAAAGCACCATGAAACATAACCGAATCTATCAAGGTGTCTGCATGGAGAGTTCCCCTCCATGAATGGGGAAGTGGTGCATTTATCCTATGACAGTGGGCCCAGGTGTTTCCCATGTAGCTGACGACCCTTCCAACTCCGCCCACCGGCATCCTAATAAGGAAACAAGAACAAAGAGAGAATACGGCAGACAGAGTGGGAGTGTCGTCACAATATATAAACAGTTCTACATTCTAATCGGCAGGATAGAACAGCAGCCTCTGGTAAGACACGAGGCTGGGGCCTATGCATATATATAAACAGTTCTACATTCTAATCGGCAGGATAGAACAGCAGCCTCTGGTAAGACACGAGGCTGGGGCCTATGCATATATATAAACAGTTCTACATTCTAATCGGCAGGATAGAACAGCAGCCTCTGGTAAGACATGAGGCGGGGACCTATGCATATATATAAACAGCTGGTGCACGATATCTAAGGAAGTCTCAAGGTTTGCTCGCCTGAGGTAAAGTATCTCTCTCTACCTAGAGAGTTTATCTGTATTTATCGTAGCTGTCTACATACCACCACAGACAGATGCTGGCACGTAAACCGCACTCAGCGAGCTGCCATAAGCAAACAGGAAAACGCTCATCCAGAGGCGGCTCTCCTATTGGCCGGGGACTTTAATGCAGGTGAAACTTAAAACAGTTTTACCTAATTTATATCAGCATGTTAAATGTGCAACCAGAGGGAAAACAATTCTAGACCACCTATACTCCACACACAGAGACACGTACAAAGCTCTCCCTCGCCCTCCATTTGGCAAATCTGACCATAATTCTATCCTCCTGATTCCTGCTTACAAGCAAAAATTAAAGCAGGAAGTACCAGTGACTCGGTCTATAAAAGTGGTCAGATGAAGCAGATGCTAAACTACAGGACTGTTTGCTACCACAGACTGGAATATATTCCTGGATTCTGCATTGAGGAGTACACCACATCAGTCACTGGCTTTATCAATAAGTGCATCGAGGATGTCGTCCCCACGACTGTACGTGCATACCCCAACCAGAAGCCATGGATTAGCAACATTCGCACTGAGCTAAAGGGTAGAGCTGCCGCTTTCAAGGAGCGGGACTCTAACCCGGAAGTTTATAAGAAATCCCGCTATGCCCTCCGACGAACCATCAAACAGACAAAGCGGCAATAAAGGACTAAGATTGAATCGTACTATACCGGCTCTGACGCTCGTCGGATGTGGCAGGGCTTGCAAACTATTACAGGCTAAAAAGGGAAGCACAGCCAAGAGCTGCCCAGTGACACGAGCCTACCAGACGAGCTAAATAACTTATATGCTCGCTTCGAGGCAAGTAACCCTGAAACATGCATGAGAGCATCAGCTGTTCTGGACGACTGTGTGATCACGTTCTCCGCAGCCGATGTGAGTAAATCTTTAAACAGGTCAACATTCACAAGGCCGCAGGGCCAGACGGATTACCAGGACGTGTACTCAAAGCATTCGCTGACCAACTGGCAAGTGTCTTCACTGATATTTTTAACCTCTCCCTGACCGAGTCTGTAATACCTACATGTTTCAAGCAGACCACCATAGTCCCTGTGCCCAAGAACACTAAGGTAACGTGCCTAAATGACTACCGACCCATAGCAAAATGACTACAGACCCTGATTATTATACATAACATCCTGAAATATATGTAGATATTGTTATTTCCCTTGACGTAGTGATGCTGAATGTAAAACACTCCACTCTCACCTACTGTACATATCCAATCTGTTTACATCTACATGAAGGTACAAGGTTCCTAGGTTTTAAGGGTTGATTTAGAATCAGGCATATGTAAAATCACGGTAGCTACAGTGTGTCTCCATTGAACCCATCCATGTTGGCAGTACAGTAATTGTACATGTGTTCAGTGCTTGGTCTTCAGAGGGGAAATGCCCTGGTTCTTTGTTTGGTACCAACAGGGCTGCAGGCTCCTTGGGTCCTGGGCCAAGGACTTAGTCCAGGTTATTGCAGGCTTCTCTCTTTAATCCCTAATGTGGGATGTATTATTGTCAGAGGCTGGGGACTGAGGGAGCGTAGAGTTTGGAAATGGTTTATAGCCAGGAGAACCCTCACCCAGTGCTACTGCTCTCAGCTCAGCTCTACTCTGTGTCCACACCTGTATGCATGTTCTGACTGTTCTGTTGTGGCAAAACTCATGGGTAATGCGACTAGTACGAGCACTGTAACGACCAAATCAGCAATGTTGACAGAATTGAGTTTTAAAAGCTTTGACCCGCAAAGTTATTTACAATGATGCAAAGGCATGATATTTCCTGTGAGAGAAATGACTACAGTAAATTAATATCTGGAAACATTGGCATCATGGTACTATAAAACTCTCTTGTCGTCCCCCATGTAGGTATCTTTCCGCCTGGAGTTTGAGTTCAGCCGATCAGTGTTCCTGGACCACGTACGAGTCATTCTAGAAGCCAGCAGGTGAGGACGCACTAAACCACTTCAAATATTAAACCGTTTTTTAAACACTTTGTCTGATAAATATTATTTTTACAGTTATGATCAGGTGAGATAATGAGATAATGTTCTTAATCAAATCAAATGTATTTATAAAGCCCTTCGTACATCAGCTGATATCTCAAAGTGCTGTACAGAAACCCAGCCTAAAACCCCAAACAGCAAGCAATGCAGGTGTAGAAGCGCGGTGGCTAGGAAAAACTCCCTAGAAAGGCCAAAACCTAGGAAGGAACCTAGGGAGGAACCAGACTATGAGGGGTGGCCAGTCCTCTTCTGGCTGTGCCGGGTGGAGATTATAACAGAACATGGCCAAGATGTTCAAATGTTCATAAATGACCAGCATGGTCAAATAATAATAATCACAGTAGTTGTCGAGGGCGCAGCAAGTCAGCACCTCAGGAGTAAATGTCAGTTGGCTTTTCATAGCCGATCATTAAGAGTATCTCTACCGCTCCTGCGGTCTCTAGAGAGTTGAAAACAGCAGGTCTGGGACAGGTAGCAAGTCCGGTGAACAGATCAGGGTTCCATAGCCGCAGGCAGAACAGTTGAAACTGGAGCAGCAGCACGGCCAGGTGGACTGGGGACAGCAAGGAGTCATCAGGCCAGGTAGTCCTGAGGCATGGTCCTAGGGCTCAGGTCCTCCGAGAGAGAGAAAGAAAGAGAGAAAGAGAGAATTAGAGAGAGCATACTTACTCTTAGCTCAGGAGTTTCTGCTCTCCTGACTTTCCTAGTGTCAAACAGTCACTAATCAACAGATGAGGGTGGTGTCAAACAGTCACTAATCAACAGATGAGGGTGGTGTCAAACAGTCACTAATCAGGGTGAGGGTGAAAACCTGCAGATACTGCATCTCAATCAGCATTTCTCAACAATGAACTGATTGATCACACTAACCACAGACCACAGATCCACCCAGTGAGAAGCAGGATATTGACAGAAACTGAGCTATAACATCTCTGAAATATGTTCTCGTCATCCAAGGGTCACTTGGCATGCAGTCCCATTGAGATGTGAGTGTGGCATGTCAGAATAGTTGAAATGCATTTTTCTTTTCTCTCTCTGCAGTGACGGAGAGGAGGTTACCTTAGAAGACAATTTCAACGACATCTTTCACCCGCTGAAATACGAGGCTGACCTCCTATTTACAAGGTTTGTCTTTGTCACAATGTCCTCTCTAACGTTCCTTCTCCTTCTGTCACTCTCCTTAAATAAACTCATAAAACTCTTGTAAAATAAAACAGTTAACTATCATAGCAATGCAATTCCCTGTCGCTGGAACTGACGGATTCAATGTTGATTTAGTGTTGCACAGACGCAATGGCAAACGTTCTATATACAGTATACAGATATACTGTACATGATTGAGTGTATTACCTCCCTTTCTCCGTAAAGGGACTCCAACCCCTCTGGCTGTGAGATCAAAGCAGACCTCTCCCTGGAGATACCGGGAAATATTGGTCCTCCATTCAACTTCACCTTCCAGGTGAGGATCAAAGGTCACGACACACGGGGTTGCGGCACAATCATACAGCAACCACGCAACAATCAATTGTCTTTACAGTGTAGAAATACTGTATATTGCAATTACATTTACAAAATACCCCAACTATTTTTTATTGCTTGAGTTAAGACTGAATTAGTCCCCTATATTTCTCACAGATTCAGAATCTGGGCTTCTTTCCCGTGAGGGACCTGCAGTTGAATATAGAAATTCCAGAGATGACCAAAAACGGGAACCAGCTGTTGCAGATATCGGACTTCCATATTGACAAGGTGAGAGGACTTGAAAATCTGGCAAAGGACTTAGAATGGTCTGTTTCCTTTGAGAGACCACCAAGTGTGTACTTACACTGTCTTGGTTCTAACGGAGATGTAATTCTGTCTCCTTAGACAGATGGTACCCGCTGCATACCCCCTCAACATGTGGCACAGAGCAGGGCGTCCCCAGAAGACCTCTCTCGAGTCTCACGCCTGGTAAACCACCCACACCATATGATTGCAACTAGCTTACCTAAATAATGGAACATTCTTAACTAACAAGCTTGTGTTTGGCCTCTATTAATCAGAACCAGTCCAATACTCTGCCTCTGCCGGTCCAATGCACTGTCAACCTGAACCCCTACAAGGAAGTCAGCGTCAGAATCAGGGGGGCATTACGGTTGGACGCCTTGCATGCTGTGAGTATATCGCATTCCACTGCTAAATCCTACACTCCTTGGGCATGTCTGTGAGACGTTAACTTCCTGTTGTGTTCATTCACCCTCTCTTACAACACCAGCTGAGGTTCAAAGTCCTGGAACTGGTGACGAGTGCATCAGTAGAACTTCCACCTTCAAGCCCCATGTTTCTTCATGAAGAAAGGCCTGTCAGACATGTGAGTACAAAACACTCCAAATCAAGACACACTTCAGTGCATAACCTTTTCTATAGAGTCATTCATTCGATTGAAAACGTGTATTTTCAATAGCAGCCTGGCCATGAGACTAGACTACTTTTCACTATAATTGCAGTTCATGTTCTACGAATGAGCTCCTAATAGCTCTGCAGAATCCTCACAGCCAAGGCTGTTATTCTAACACACATGATTGACGGCATGGTGCTTAAGGACCGAAAGGACCAGCAGCAACACGTGTAGTATAGCCCTGTTCTCCAACACACTGCTCTTTGCTGCCACCTACAGGCCAATATTTAGAGTTAAGCAACAACCAGTCACACAAAGTTGTTATGCAGTCAACCAGTTCCCTTCATCTCTGCTTTTGACGAGACTCCACAGGGAGGAAACATGGAAACATGTTATTTTCAATGCATCGTTGGTCAGATGGAACTCCAGTAAAACTGGTGATCCACACAAGATGACACCGTGTCAACACTGACCCACAAAGCATCACGCAAGATAGATCTGCATATAAATGTGTGTGTACAAGAGCTTTAAAGGTACCAGTTGCTTTTACAAACCCTAGAATCTGCCCTTTTGAAGTCTTCCAATGGTACAAAAAAGCGACATGTAGCAAGATTCCCAATAGTAGACTATTGCAATCTATGACGTGTAAACTGAACTAGGATCAGCTTTTGTTATTTGATCGGGGTGCCATTTTGTCTTGTTTTGTGTGCTCGTTTCCACAGATAATCCTGGAGATTAGGAAAGAAGGGGATTACAGAATCTCAATCTGGATTATCATTGGGAGCACGCTGGGAGGGTTGTTGCTGCTGTCCCTGCTCAGCCTAGCTCTATGGAAGGTAAACCCTGCCCTACTGCCCTGGAGCTCTCATCATGTACAAACATTACAACGGCATGATGATCACAACATACATTTATCATGGACATGATCATATCTAGATAATGAGTTTACAGCAACAGGATTTGTGTTTATTTAAACTAAATAGGTAATTGCCAGATTGCACCTGTAATTTTACGGTCCTGGATTGCAAAAGTGACAGTGAGCATAGTGTGCCATTTCAGGACGACTCAGGTTCTTTCTCTAAATTCAGTAGGAGTATTTTAACTGATTGACATCTAGACAGTGTTATAACTGCAGTGTAATAGTGGACGACACTGCCCTCTTCTGGCAAAGAATGATTGTACATTATTGTATGTATTTTCCCACTAAGAAACAGCATGCCCCACACTGATAAAGCCAGCTGAGATTGTTTCTATGAAAACGATCTAGAAGTATCTATGCCTCTCAATCTCACTTCTCCCTCCTCCTCCAAGCTTGGCTTCTTCCAGAGGCAGAAGAGGAGAGAAGAGGATGAGCAGGAGACCAATGGAAAGGTGGCAGAGGAGCGGTAACTAACGCAGGCGAGGGACCAGCCATCACACACACACAGGGGACCCAAAACTCAGGGACTGCCCCATCCCCCCCGACACTACAGTGGTACAGTCCAGAAGGCTCTGCAAGATGAGACCGTCAGATCAAGACCTGCTCAGTGCACTGGATGACCAACTGTACCTGTATGACCCATGAGACGTTAGCACTACCAACCATAATGCCCCGCCCTCCACTATAATGCCCTGCCCTCCACTGTACTGCTGAGACTACTGGACCCTCCTGGGTGCCTGGTTACCCATACCCACCTCTGACCTCTACCCTTTAGCTAGACACCCTTCCCCATGGTTACCCACCTCTAACCTCCACCCACACTGCCCCTGGTTACCCACCTCTAACCTCTACCCTGTATCTAGGCTATGGCACCCTTCCTCCTGACCACATTGAAGAGCGATGGAGAGATATTTTGGTTGATGAGTCCATTCCTATTGGTGTAATAATGACTAACTTAGAAAGGGCTGTAGTTATAATCAGACAATGATTCTGAGGCAAGCAGCTTAAATTTGATTCACCTTGGTAGGCTTTGTTTTGAGATAACTGTACACTGTACAAGAAAAAACCTCAAGGTGCTGTGCCAACTGCAGGCGGCTATATTGGCCTACTATGGCCTACTGCGCTGACATGTACAGTACATACTTCTGGAGAGAAACACAAAGACCAAGAAGTTGGCGGCATGTGCCAGTAGATGTAACTCTACCCAAGTGACTTTTAGAGAATGGTGTTGTGAACTGAACATCTCCAAGGCTCCAGGACAACAACTGTCAACATTCAAGAAACTCTCTGGAGCTTTTGTTTCCAAAGAACTTGGGCAGAGAACTGATTTTTGGAAGTCACAAGAAAATACCTTCTGTTTTGGAGAACCAACGTTCCTTCCCCTCCTCTTATACTAGTCCTACAGTATCTCCATTGGAGGAAAATACACGGAATAAATTCATAATTTTGATGCACTTTTACTTTGTAGAAATACAAACTTGAATTTTGTAAATAGTCAAGTATCTTTTTATACATAACCAAGTCTAATATTGTGATTTTCCAGTATTCCCCAGAAGGATTGTGGCATTATCCTATTACTCCAGAGACATGGCAAACGAGTTTATCCTACGATACAAATACAAATCGGTTTTCTGACATGCTTTGCACCACAACAAATAGCCTTTGAAAAAAGGATATGCATAGAACTATTCTCCATCCACAACATGCACCTGTTCTGAGCGTGCTGTTGAAGACCGACTTATTCAGGATTTCAACAAAATGGCGGTCTATCATGTAATGTTACATGATCTAATGAGGATCGGACCATTGGTGTTTAGTGCGTCTATGTCCAAATGAATCATTTTCAAACGTTTTTTTGTCAATGAAATCCCTTTTGTTTATTCATGAATGTCAGTGTCCAACCCATGTGGCTGAGGTATAAAACAACTAATACATCCAGAATAAAATATGTAAAATGTGTTGTATCTATTGTGTTGGCTCAACTTAATCAGTGTTTTGTATGATACACTCCTTCAATGCCCGTCACCATGAAACACACACACAATTGTATAGAAGTAACTGACAAAAATAGCAAACTGAATGGCCGATACATTGAAGCTGGCTTCTAAGACAGAGAGCCTTCAAACTAAGCAAAAGTGTTAAGAAGTCCTCACAGAGCACTGGGACAACATCACGCCACCCTAAGTTCTCTGGAAGTGAAGTCAAATATGGTGGATAAATGAAGATAGTTCACTCAGGCCATTTACCATTGAAAATACTGGTCAGTTCCAGTCTACTTGTAATGGGTGTAGCCTTCCATAGACACCAATGCAATAGCAGCTGGGTCTGATCTAGTTAGTTGATTTTCCTTGAACCAGAAAAAAAACAGCGAGTAGGGCGTCTCACTTCCTCTTCAGTCTCTGGTAAAGCTCCACGTATTATGTATTTTACGTGAGAAATGTTTTAATGATATAAATTCTCCATAACTTCAGTTACCTGCTAGAATCAATAAACTCAAACTACAGTCGAGATCCTACGCCCACGTGAAAAATTCCTTCCCCAACTTCCATCTGCGTGTGTGTGTGTGTGTGTGTGTGTGTGTGTAGAGATACTGGATATAATGACAAGATACTTGTGTCTTCGCTCTAACAATGGGATTCATTGTCCACAGAGCGGAACGGCGGGCTGTCAAGCTCACGCCTATTCCCCTCTTTGGATTGGTGGATACATATTGTTATTTGAATACTTTTTAAAATATTCGATGAGGGGTGTTGACATCCACCACCTGTATTCAATGGAGATGCTAGCCTCACGAATATGCATACTGTCTCGAATGGACTTAATTGTATTTTTTGGTCAACGATTTAAACAAAATACTGTAATTTCAAAGTGGAAGAAAAATACAAACTTGTTATTAAATGGAAAATAAAACACTATCTTGATTAGATTCAACCCCTGAGTCAATAGAATCACCTTTGGCAGCGATTACAACTGTCAGTCTTTCTGGGTAAGACTCTAAAAGCTTTTCACACCAGGATTGTTCAATATTTGCCCATTATTCTTCAAGCTCTGTCAAGTTGGTTGTTGATCATTGCTAGACAGCCATTTTCAAGTCTTGCCATAGATATTCATGCCAAAAATGTAAATAAGCCACTCAGGAACATTCAATGCCGTCTTGGTAAGCAACGCCAGTGTATATTTGGTATTGTATTTTAGGTTATTGTCCTGCTGAAATTTGAATTTGTCTCCAAGTGTCTGTTGGAAAACCAGGTTTTCCTCTCGGATTTTGCCTGTGCTTAGCTCCATTCCGTTACTTTTTTTATCCCAAAAAAACCTCCCTAGTCCTTGCCAATGACAAGCATACCCATAACATGTTGCAGCAACCACCATGCTTGAAAAGGTTTAGTGGTACTCAGCAATATTCCCTGTAAACTGCGTGTCTGCGCAGTAGCCTGAGACTGCCTCGCAGAAGAAATATCAGCCCACGGAAAGAAGCACGAGAACGTCATTCACTTTCGAGAGTTTTCCGTTAGTTAACACGATCAATGTTTCCCTTTACTTTGGCAATTGTGATCAAATCAACAGCAACATTCGCCACTTTCAACGCAACATACCTAAACAAGAAGAACTACGCAAGAAATGTTGCTGTAGGCAGAGCACTTCGGACTAGGATTCTATTGTGCATGACTCAGCCAGTACACTTGACAGACTACACAGACCAGTGCAGCATACCCAAAAAGAGCTGCAGTAGGCCTATATGCAAATAGACCATTTCCATACATGGATCTGTGCCATTTACTTTGGACTGTATTTACAGCATGATCGGTCGTGAGTAAATGTGCTTGTTTTGAGATCAAAGGGAGAACTGCATGTATCAACATGTGCACATTTGTTCATATCCTTTGCTAGTTAGTGAGTTATTAGCCCAGTTATAGATCCTTTGTAGTCAGCAATGGGGGACATCTTCTAGACATCTTTGAAAAGCCAGTCAGGAAAAGGGCTTTTTTTGCTCTTAAAGGGGCAGTGTTGTATTTTGAGACAGGCTTGAATAAGATGAGTAGCCAACCAATAGGCAGAGGGTAGCATAATGTATCTGATAATATTGTGGGAATAATTCACTTTTTTTTTTAAGTGGTGGATGGTACGCCACAATATTTTCAGTCACTTCCCTGTCTGAAGGACAAGTGGATAAACAGGTTAATGTCAAGCCCTGCATGTTTTATGGAATGTAGGACTACATTGAACACCACACATTGGTTGCTACAGTAGGCTGAACGATATAACTTTTTCCATGTTAAAATGTTATGGGATGCATGTTCTCCATTGTTTTTGATGGTACATTATGATCAAATAGCCACAGTAGCCTACTTGGCCACTTAAAACTAACTTAAAGCAGGTACAGACCAATAACATAACACTTTGTATTCAGGACATACAGTTTTGGCAGATTTACTTAATGCCTTACTGCAAACAGCATGCATGTTTTGGAATATTTGTATTCTGTGAAGGCTTCCTTATTTTCACTCTGTCATTTAGGTTAGTATTGTGGAGTAACTACAATGTTGTTGATCAATCCTCAGTTTTCTCCTATCACAGCCATTACAATCTGCAACTGTTTTAAAGTCACCATTGGCCTCCCAGGGAAATCCCTGAGCGGTTTCCTTCCTATGCAGCACACGAGTCCTGTATCTTTGTAACGACTGGGTGTATTGATTCACCATCCAAATAGTAATTAATAACTTCACCATGCTCAAAGGGATATTGAAAGTCAGCGGTTTTTACATTTTTAGGTGCCTTTCTTTGCAAGGCATTGGAAAACCTCCCTGGTCTTTGTGGTTGAATCTGTGTTTGAGTTCTACAATAATGCGTATCACTGCGGAGCAGATAAAAATGACCATTTGAAACAAGAAACACATGTAAACATGTTTTTTATTTAGCAAAGTGCTTCCCTAAGCTTTACTTTCTAGAAAATACCCAGTTGTCCTTTTTAGGGGTTAACAAAAGTTGGGCAGTGAACAACTAGATTGATTGACCGAGGTAATGACCAACAGGGCTGAGTTTATCATCTCTAGTACAGTGGCAGAAGAATGGATAGTTTCATAGTGATGGTGTAATCGGTGTCAGAGAGGAGAGTCTCTCTCCCTCTCAAAGTAAAGATACCTTAATAGAAAATGGCTCAAGTAAAATCGATCCAGCAAAATACTACCAGTAAGTCTAAAAGTACTTGTTTTTAAATATACTTAAGTATCAAAAGTAAAAAATAATTTCAAATTCCATATAAACTAAACAGCAACATTTTCTTTTTTTAAATGTACGGATAGCCAAAAAGGGTTCTCCTATGGGGAGAGCCAAATAACCCTTTTGTTCTATGAGTGTAGTCTATGAGTGTAGTCTAACACATTAATCATATGCCTTGACAAAATGACAAAAAAACAGGGATGACATAGAAGATTAAACTCTAGCTGTTGCTGTGTTTTTTCTTCAGTAGCTATTAACATGTTTTTCTCCTTGCCTTAGACGACATTTCTTTAGATACCAGTCTCCTTTCGAACATAGACTGTATGCACATCGTACATAGTAACTCTAAAGTAGCTCCTAGTATGTTACCTGTTGGCACAGAAATGTATTCACGTTACCAAATATGTTATAAAAAGTTCAAAACACTGCATATCCAGTAAACCATACTTTCAATACATTAAACATTAAAACTAAATATATTTTGAATCAAACATAAACAGTCAGGAGGAAAAATGGCCCAGTGTAACTAGGGTATCAATGCCCAATAAGTTTAAAATTGTCCTATGATAGGGTTCGACCTGCAGGAACATTCAGGTGAATTTACATGTCATTTAGCAGACACTTTTGAAGCAAACTAGCAAGCAGGTCTTCCCTACACCGGAGTCTCCTACCAACATCCCCTGTAGACAGAAACACTTCACTTATACACAACCTGTTTGCACAGAGAGGGAGAGACTGACAGAGCAGGAGACCGAGGCAGCCTGATGGAGCAGGAGACAGACAGAACATCTCCATCGTCTGTTCCCCATGGTAGATGTTGATAAGGCTCAGTAGTGGAAATAACTAGAACACCATGAATCTCCACTCAGTGAGGTGCACGGTGAGTCTCTCAGCATCGGTCTCTGTCTGAGAATTCACGGTGTTCTGGAATTCTTTATTTACATGTTCTCTCAAACACTGACTGAGTAAATGTATAATGTTGGACAGAGTCCAGCCTCCTCTCACTAGCTGGCCCTTACACCTGCCAAAATAGTTATTCTTAGACATTGGAAGCAGGAAGGGAATTGGCTCTTTCATAACTAGGCAGCTTCCATCTTTGGGCAAGGGCTCTGGACCCAGTTTGAGGTCCATTCCTGCAGGGGGCAGTAGATAGAGCTAATAACTGATTATACATGTTCTTAGATACCCCAATATTTACAGAAACATCAATGACATTCTATTGATGCGTAATAATTCCAGATTATGAACCTCTGAATTAAATTGTCTCCCATAATAGTGCATGTTTCTACAACATACATGTAGGAACATACACCCCGACACAATGTAAGGGGTGCGTACTGGCGGCAGAGATGTCAGGCGCAGGAGAGCAAAAACGGTGTTTACAACGGCGCAGTTTAATAATAAAAACCACCAGAAACAGAACAATAAATCAATGGGTACAAAACCCGTCACACACCAGCATAACGTGCACAAGCACTACAATAAACAATTCCGGACGAGTACATGGAGGGGGGGAACAGTGTTAAATACACATGTAATGATGGAATTGAAACCAGGTGTGTGGGAAGACAAGACAAAACAAATGGAAAATGAAAAGTAGATCGATGATGGCTAGAAGACCGGCGACGTCGACCGCCGAACGAACAAGGAGAGGCCCCGACTTCGGCGGATGTCGTGACACTACAACATACATTGTGTTGGGGTGTATGTTCCTACAACATATGTTGTGTATGCATCTTATTAGTTTGTCTCCTCTAAATAAACTAATAGATGCAGTGCCTTCAGACCCCTTGACTTTTTCCACATTTTGTTACATTACAGCTTTATTCTAAAATGGATTAAATAAAACACACAAAGCAAAAACAGGTTTAGAATTTTTTGTAAATGTAAAAAAAAAAAAAAAACAGAAATACAAGTATTCACACCCTTTGCTATGACTCAAAATTTAGCTCAGGTACATTCTGTTTCCATAGAAACATCAAGGATGATCAATAACTTGGGAGTCCAACTGTGGTAAATTCAATTGATTGGACATGATTTGGAAAGGTACACACCTGTCTATATAAAAAGGTCTCAGTTGAGAGCAAAAAAAAGAAAAGAAATCAAGCCATGAGGTCAAAGGAATTGTCCGTAGAGCTCTGAGACAGGATTGTGCAAAGGCACAGATCTGGGGAAGGGTACCAACATTTTTTCGGCAAAATGGAAGGTCCCCAATAACACAGTGGCCTCCATCATTCTTAAATGGAAGAAGTTTGGAACCACCAAGACTCCTAGAGCTGGCTGCACAGCCAAACTGGGGAATTGGGGGAGATGTGCCTTGGTCAGGGAGATGAACAAGAACCCAATGGTCACTCTGGCAGAGCTCCAGAGTTCCTCTGAAGATGGGAGAACCTTCCAGAAGGACCACCATCTCTGTAGCACTCCACCACTCAGGCCTTTATGGTAGTTGCCAGACGGAAGCCACTCCTCAGTAAAAATGCATGACAGCCCGCTTGGAGTTTGCCAAAAGGCACCTAAAGGACTCTGACCATGAGAAACAAGATTATCTGATGAAACCAAGATTGAACCCTTTGTCCTGAATACCAAGCATTATGTCTGGAGGAATCATGGCACCATCCCTACGGTGAAGTATGGTGGTGAAAGCATCATGCTATGAGGATGCTTTTCAGCGGCAGGTACTGGAAGACTAGTCAGGAAAAAGACGAACGGAGCAAAGTACAGAGAGATCCTTGGTGAAATCCTGCTCTAGAGCGTCCAGGACCTCAGACTGGGGTAAAGGTTCACCTTCCAACAGGACAACGACCCTAAGTTTTTAATTTGTATATATTTAACTATCACACAGCCAAGACAACACAGGGGTGGCTTCGGGAAAAGTCTCTTAATGTCCTTGAGTGGCCCAGCTAGAGACCGGATATGAACCCGATTGAACATCTCTGGAGAGACCTGAAAATAGCTGTGCAGCGATGCTCCCCACCCAACCTGACAGAGCATGAGAGGAGAAACTCCCCAAATATAGGTGCGCCAAGCTTGTAGCGTCATACCCAAGAACACTTGAGGCTGTAATCTCTGCCAAAGGTGCATCAACAAAGTACTGAGTACTTATGTAAATGTGATATTTCAGTTTATTTTGTATACATAAACAAAAACACAGTAAACACTGACTGAGTCAAGTTGCAGAATGAAGATGTATGATATCACACATTTTGTAAAAATAAAATAACTAAATGAATGACGTAGTACACACACAAAAAAAAGTGGGGACCACTTTTGGCTCATGAGCCCCACTCAAAACTATCTGAAATTATACAAACATTTGAGAGTGCATCTTTAAAATGAATACTTCCCTTCACAAACAATATTTCTTCATAGTTATCATAATGGCCGATGCTTAATATATTTCAACATATCAGAAGTCTAGCCTAAAACATTTCACACAAAAACATTTGAAAACACCCATCAACATAGAAATTCCTGAGAATGCGTTCCATCTTAGATATCCATGTTGACGTGACCTGTGCCCGTACTCCGCAAATCAGTCCACAAACAATCTGTGGTGGACAGTAGGCTACAGGTCTGCGATACAATGCAACTTCAATTCTAAATAAACCTAAAGGTTGCAAGATCGAATCCCTGAGCTGACAAGGTAAAAATCTGTCGTTCTGCCCCTAAACAAGGCAGTTAACCCACTGTTCCTAGGCCGTCATTGACAATAAGAATTTGTTCTTAACTGAATTGCCTAGTTAAATAAAAGGTTAAAAAAAAAAATTGTGGCTGTGAGTTTGAATCCCATTTGGGGCAAGATTGTTTTAAGGAGCAAACCCTCCACTGCTGGTCCTCGAGGGAAATAGCACAAAAGTAGGCGATGATCAAAATGCATATAAAAATCTTATACAATTAAGTGTACACATGTAATTTCACCAATATTCATTGTAGTGACTAATATTTGTAATATTTTTTGGCCTAACCCTATAGCCTTTCAGTCGGAGTGACTCCAAGCTCCTTTAATGTTTATTTACTACGTGTTACCTGCTCTTCCATTCACAATACAACCAGAATTAGTGTAGGCCAAATAAATATTTGAAGTGTAGGCTGAACTAAAGTCCCATTTTCAATAGGTTATAGCTAGGGGGACACTATCTGGGGTGAATACGTGTAACATTCAACCTATAGTAGGCTAGGCTTGCCTATATCAACACAATTTTGGACATCATTTTGCTTTCAATAGCTATTTAAACCGGCAATAGGCTATCGTGTTGATATACGCTAGCCCAGCAAATAACACGTCCATGACAATGAAGATGGCTCTATTGTCGATCTGAATATCTATATAGGCTAAGTCAGTCAGTCAATAGCATGCGTTACAGAATAGGAGAGCAGTCAGTCAGTCAATAGCATGCGTTACAGAATAGGAGAGCAGTCAGTCAGTCAATAGCATGCGTTACAGAATAGGAGAGCAGTCAGTCAGTCAATAGCATGCGTTACAGAATAGGAGAGCAGTCAGTCAGTCAATAGCATGCGTTACAGAATAGGAGAGCAGTCAGTCAGTCAATAGCATGCGTTACAGAATAGGAGAGCAGTCAGTCAGTCAATAGCATGCGTTACAGAATAGGAGAGCAGTCAGTCAGTCAATAGCATGCGTTACAGAATAGGAGAGCAGTCAGTCAGTCAATAGCATGCGTTACAGAATAGGAGAGCAGTCAGTCAGTCAATAGCATGCGTTACAGAATAGGAGAGCAGTCAGTCAGTCAATAGCATGCGTTACAGAATAGGAGAGCAGTCAGTCAGTCAATAGCATGCGTTACAGAATAGGAGAGCAGTCAGTCAGTCAATAGCATGCGTTACAGAATAGGAGAGCAGTCAGTCAGTCAATAGCATGCGTTACAGAATAGGAGAGCAGTCAGTCAGTCAATAGCATGCGTTACAGAATAGGAGAGCAGTCAGTCAGTCAATAGCATGCGTTACAGAATAGGAGAGCAGTCAGTCAGTCAATAGCATGCGTTACAGAATAGGAGAGCAGTCAGTCAGTCAATAGCATGCGTTACAGAATAGGAGAGCAGTCAGTCAGTCAATAGCATGCGTTACAGAATAGGAGAGCAGTCAGTCAGTCAATAGCATGCGTTACAGAATAGGAGAGCAGTCAGTCAGTCAATAGCATGCGTTACAGAATAGGAGAGCAGTCAGTCAGTCAATAGCATGCGTTACAGAATAGGAGAGCAGTCAGTCAGTCAATAGCATGCGTTACAGAACAGGAGAGCAGTCAGTCAGTCAATAGCATGTGTTACAGAACAGGAGAGCAGTCAGTCAATAGCATGTGTTACAGAACAGGAGAGCAGTCAGTCAATAGCATGTGTTACAGAACAGGAGAGCAGTCAGTCAATAGCATGTGTTACAGAACAGGAGAGCAGTCAGTCAATAGCATGTGTTACAGAGTAGGAGAGCAGTCAGTCAATAGCATGTGTTACAGAACAGGAGAGCAGTCAGTCAATAGCATGTGTTACAGAACAGGAGAGCAGTCAGTCAATAGCATGTGTTACAGAACAGGAGAGCAGTCAGTCAATAGCATGTGTTACAGAACAGGAGAGCAGTCAGTCAATAGCATGTGTTACAGAACAGGAGAGCAGTCAGTCAATAGCATGTGTTACAGAACAGGAGAGCAGTCAGTCAATAGCATGTGTTACAGAACAGGAGAGCAGTCAGTCAATAGCATGTGTTACAGAACAGGAGAGCAGTCAGTCAATAGCATGTGTTACAGAACAGGAGAGCAGTCAGTCAATAGCATGTGTTACAGAACAGGAGAGCAGTCAGTCAATAGCATGTGTTACAGAACAGGAGAGCAGTCAGTCAATAGCATGTGTTACAGAACAGGAGAGCAGTCAGTCAATAGCATGTGTTACAGAACAGGAGAGCAGTCAGTCAATAGCATGTGTTACAGAACAGGAGAGCAGTCAGTCAATAGCATGTGTTACAGAACAGGAGAGCAGTCAGTCAATAGCATGTGTTACAGAGTAGGAGAGCAGTCAGTCAATAGCATGTGTTACAGAACAGGAGAGCAGTCAGTCAATAGCATGTGTTACAGAACAGGAGAGCAGTCAGTCAATAGCATGTGTTACAGGAGAGCAGTCAGTCAATAGCATGTGTTACAGAACAGGAGAGCAGTCAGTCAATAGCATGTGTTACAGAACAGGAGAGCAGTCAGTCAATAGCATGTGTTACAGAACAGGAGAGCAGTCAGTCAATAGCATGTGTTACAGAACAGGAGAGCAGTCAGTCAATAGCATGTGTTACAGAATAGGAGAGCAGTCAGTCAATAGCATGTGTTACAGAATAGGAGAGCAGTCAGTCAATAGCATGTGTTACAGAATAGGAGAGCAGTCAGTCAATAGCATGTGTTACAGAATAGGAGAGCAGTCAGTCAATAGCATGTGTTACAGAATAGGAGAGCAGTCAGTCAATAGCATGTGTTACAGAATAGGAGAGCAGTCAGTCAATAGCATGCGTTACAGAATAGGAGAGCAGTCAGTCAATAGCATGCGTTACAGAATAGGAGAGCAGTCAGTCAATAGCATGCGTTACAGGAGAGCAGTCAGTCGCTTACTGAATGGGCTTCATAAGTAGTGAAGCCATGAGGCTTCACCTCAGCGGATTTCTGGAGTAGCTTCGCCCTTTACTGGACACTTGGTGAACCTAGCCAGACCAGTCAATTTACACTGTTAAACAAGGTAGGCTAGATAATGATTATAAAAACATTGTAGCCCTAACTTACATGTGTAGTGTACACATCCATGCAGCCTCATATGCTGAGATATTATTAGGCCCTAGTAGCAGTGTTGGTGAAGGCTGAAGGCGTAGGCCTAGCGCTTTATGAAATTCATTCTTAGGCTTCATTTTTAAGGTGACGGCTGTAGTTTCCTTAACAATACCACAATGAATGTAAGTTCACAGGTTGAAACAGAAAAATTATAACACGGGAGATTCATACTTACGTCACAGGAGTTGAATATTGTCAGGAACTAGGAGTCTTACACTGAGGTAATCATCCAGACAGATTTTTGCATGTGATGCAGTTAATTTGAGTATAAGAACGTGCCAGTGGACTTCTGTTAAGGATGCATTAGTGAAAAAAACGCATTGGGTCATGCCAATTTTAAACTGGCCGAGACGGAATTTGTTACTGGATATAATCTGCTGGCCGTCCACAGCATCGTGGCTAATTTGGCCTATGAGACAAGCTAGCCATTTTAGACCAATGGTTAAACCATGGTCTAAGCCAAAGTTCATAAGTATGGCCCCACATTGTTCAAGTTCACACAAAACCAAAAACGGTAGTGCAGATAAAAGGATAAGGTATTTGAGCACGTAAATGCTGTGCAATGTAGACAATAGGCTAAAACCTATTTGATTAATCCGCTTTAATAAAAAGCTTTTTATAGTGTATATACAGCTGTAAGGGAAATTATCTTTATGAATTATAAGCGAAATCCCTTAAATAACTGTAGTTTGTGCATTTCCGAGAGCCTCATGGTGACGTTGTACTCATAGTTTCCATCGTGTATTCCAGTTTGGAGATTTTTATCGACTAGGGTTTCCCAGTAGTGGTGCCAGTTCCCATCTTTGTCTTTCCCAAATCCATACACATTCACCTGCATTGGAAATACATATTTAGAGAGTTAGTTTCATAATGTTTACCAAAAGGTTTTATTTATGGCAATGGGATATATTGTGTATCAGCCTACATGATTTGGGTCAGTAATATGTGACGATACCACAGATTGTCAGAACTACGCAAATCCATTAGGTGTCAGGGTTGGTTTCCTGCACTGCAATCATGTGTAGTACACAGTGTGTAGTGGGACGGCAGGTAACCTAGTGGTTAGAGCATTGGGCCAGTAACCGGAAGATTGCTGGATTGAATCCCTGAGCTGACAAGGTAAAAATCTGTACTTCTGCCCCTGAACAAGGCAGTTAACCCACTGTTCTCCGGGCGCCGAAGACGTGGATGTCGATTAAGGCACCTCTACCGCTCTGAATCAGAGCGGTTAGGTTAAAAGCGAAAGACACATTTCAATTGGACAACTGACTAGGTATTCCCCTTTCCCTAGAATACAGTGTGTAGTATACAGTGTGTCTTGCTGAGGAAGTACACACCTATCCACATTCCTAGCAGAGTATGTTGATATTTAGTATTTATTAGAATCCACATTAGTTCCTGTCAGGGAATGAGCTACTCTTCCTGGGGTCCAAACAATCACGTCGCAAAAGCCTACATCATAAATAAAACATAATTCAAGACATTACTCTAATATTACAAATGTACAATGTAAAATTCACAGTACCACAACATGACTGTGCATTTGCGTGCGTCTCTTCCGCATTGTGACATGAGGTGTTGTTGTATCTGTTGATATCTATAAGTCTTACCTTGTCACAGATGTGTAGGGATAATATCAAAGCCATGAATCCAGTGGAGGGGTATTTGCCCTGATAGTCAAGCCAGGTTTCATGAACATATTTCATAAACACAGGATTCAGAACCAATACCTGCATGGAATATATTGCACAATACATGTCTATCAACCTGATTTAATTAGAAAAAGAGGAATGTCTACTGTAATGCATCAAATTTGAGAAGTCACTTTGTTAGATTGATAGTGTCAGAGATGGGATGCCATGATGCAGTTAATACACTCCCATTCTGTGGCGGGCTCAAGCTCTGACTCGTAATGACACATTCACCCCTAGGCAAATAATAATACCAATGTAGCTCAGTTGGCAGAGCATGGCGTTTGCAACACCAGGGTTGTGGGTTCAATTCCCACAGGGGATCAGTATGAAAATGTATGCGCTCACTAAGTTGCTCTGGAAGAGAGTGTCTGCTAAATTACAAAATAAATAAATACATTTGACATCACCGCCTCCTTTGTTAGGAAACCACCTAACCATATATTTAGTTGTTGGTTTTAAAAACGGATCTTAACATGGCTCTGCCCATAACACACATCCTCAACTACAAGCAGACCTACTGTCCAAGAGACAGTATAAAAGATCATGCATTAGATATTGCCTGTGTACATGGATAATAACCATAATAAATTAACAAGGTGACTCACCAAATCTTTGTTGGCCTTTATCTTCTGTCTAAGTGGTAAATATGACCTGTTGAATAAAAGAAGACTTCATTTCATCTAGGAGGTGCTAGCTATGTTATCTTAGGAAAATGCATGGTGTAGCAGGGTTTCCCAACTCCAGTAGCCCTGGACCAGCACACCTGATTCAACTTGTCAATTAATCATCAAGACCTCAATTAGTTGAATCAGGTGTTTTTGTCCAGGCACTGTAGGACCGGTGTTGATTAACACTTAACTAAATCAGAAGAGTCCATGATAAGTTGTTACTCACAAAGTGATGTGAGACCCAGTGGTCATGGCGCCTGGTAGCCACTGAAGGTCCAGAGTCTTGAAGGGGATCAACAGGAACCTGGTGGTGTTGTCCAGGTCTATTGCACTCTCTGGGTACATGACGTGATACGTGGTCCGTTTCCCAACATCCCCCTCATAGCCAGAGGTAGGAGCCTTGTTCATTCTAGATAGCAGGAATCCATACAATAACTGCAATATTTCAAAGCTCTTCGTTCAACAGTGACAGAACGGGTAGCACCATCTTTATTTTAAGTAGTCGATTTCTTATTTTCGGCTTCTATGAGTTGATTGGCAGTCAGTAAACAAACTGAACTGGTGCATGCTGCTACCTGGAGTGTGCCGTCTGTACAGGCATAAAGCCAAGGTCGGTTATTTACTGCCACATTCAACTATGGAAGGTTTGTTCCTTTCTACTGGAGCGTGACCTCCTCTACTTCCCACAAATCTAAAAGCGTTGCATTGGTGGAGGCATGGGCTAGCTAGTGGAAGTGCCACCATATCTTACAGTGTCTACAGAAAGTATTCAGACCCCTTGACCATTTCCACATTTTGTTACGTTATAGCCTTATTCTAAAATGTATTAAATAAAGGCCTGATTGGTGGGGTTCTGCAGAGACGGTTGTCTTTCTGGAAGGTTCTCCCTTCTCCCCAAAGGAACTCTGGAGCTCTGTAAGTGACCATCAGGTTCTTGGTCACCTCCCTGACCAAGACCCTTCTCCCCCGATTCCTCAGGTTTGGCCGGGCAGCCAGCTCTAGGAACAGTCTTGGTGGTTCCAAACTTCTTCCATTTAAGAATGATGGAGGTCACGGTTCTTGGGAAACTTCAGTGTTGCAGAAATAAAAATGTTGGTACCCATACCCAGATCTGTGCCTCGACACCATCCTGTCTCAGACCGCTACAGACAATTCCTTCAATCTCATGGCTTGGTTTTTGCTCTGACATGTAGTGTCAACTGTGGGACCTTATATAGATAGACAGGAGTGTACCTTTCCAAATCATGTCCAATCAATTGAATGTACCACAGTTGGACTCCAAGTTATAAAAACCATCAAGGATGATCTTTGGACACTGTTAACTAACCTGACGAGCTTCAATGCCATACAACTCTCCTTCCGTGGCCTCCAATTGCTCTTAAATACAAGTAAAACTAAATGCATGCTCTTCAACCGATCGCTACCCGCACCTGCCTGCCAATCCAGCATCACTACTCTGGACGGTTCTGACCTAGAATATGTGGACAACTACAAATACCTAGGTGTCTGGTTAGACTGTAAACTCTCCTTCAGACTCACATTAAGCATCTCCAATCCAAAATTACATCTAGAATCATCTTCCTACTTCACAACAAAGCCTCCTTCACTCATGCTGCCAAACATACCCTCGTAAAACTGACTATCCTACTGATCCTTGACTTCAGCGATGTCATGTACAAAATAGCCTCCAACACTCTACTCAACAAATTGGATGCAGTCTATCACAGGGCCATCTGTTTTGTCACCAAAGCCCCATATACTACCCACCACTGCAACCTGTACGCTCTCGTTGGCTGGCCCTCGCTTCTTATTCGTCGCCAAATCCACTGGCTCCAGGTCATCTACAAGTCTCTGCTAGGTAAAGTCCGCCTTAGCTCACTGGTCATCATAGCAGCACCCACATGTAGCACGCGCTCCAGCACGTATATTTCACATGTCACCCCCAAAGCCATTTCCTCCTTTGGATGCCTTTCCTTCCAGTTCTCTGCTGCCAATGACTGGAACGAATTGCAAAAAAAAAATATATATATATATATATATTTTATTTTTATTTATTTTTTATCACTGAAGCTGGAGACTCATAGCTCCCTCACTAACTTTAAGCATCAGTTGTCAGAGCAACTCACAGATCACTGCACATAGCCCATCTGTAAATAGCCCATCCAACTACCTCATCACCATACTGTATTTAATTTTTTGCTCCTTTGCACCCCAGTATCTCTACTTGCACACTCATCTTCTGCACATCTATCACTCCAGTGTTTAATTGATTGCTAAATTGTAATTATTTCACCACTATGGCCTATTTATTGCCTTACCTCATTTGCACACACTGTATAGACTATTTTTCTATTGTTTTATTGACTGTATGTTTGTTTATTCCATGTGTAACTCTGTGTTGTTGTTTGTGTCGCACTGCTTTGCTTTATCTTGGCCAGGTCGCAGTTGTAAATGAGAACTTGTTCTCAACTGGCCTACCTGGTGAAATAAAAAAATATATTTTATTTTTAATCAATGGAAACAGGATGTATCCAAGCTCAATTTGAGTTTCATAGCAAAGGGTCTGAATCCTTATGGAAATTTGATATAAATTTGCAAAAATGTTGAGAAACCTGTTTTCACTTTGTCATTATGGGGTATTGTGTGTAGATTGAGGATTATTTTATTTAATCCATTTTAGAATAAGGCTGTAACGTAACAACATGTGGAAACTGGGAAGAGGTCTGAATACTTTCAGAATGCACTGTATATAGTAATTTATTTTCAAACCAGTGATGGGAAGTGAACAAGTGCACACTGAGCTGGTGGGGATAATTGGGACATAACTCTCAATTAAATTGGCTGATCCCTCCTACTGACCTGGATGGCAGGCACGTGCACAGACAGGGTTCTACCTGTGCCTGAGCACCTGTCCCTTTGCCCTCCCACTTGCCAAGTGCCCTTTTGGGTGGTGGTATAATTATCATTTTTTTTTGTATACAGTTTGTCTTTGTTGTTCTGAACCCACTGCCCCCCAAATTGTGACATCTTCAAGTTCACCACCCTGACCCCTGGTCTGCCCTGTACGGAGCTTGCGTGCGCCCGGTTGCACCCAGTCTGCCCTGTACGGAGCTTGCGTGTGCCCGGTTGCCCCCAGTCTGACCTGTACGGAGCTTGCGTGCGCCCGGTTGCCCCCAGTCTGCCCTGTACGGAGCTTGCGTGCGCCCGGTTGCCCCCAGTCTGCCCTGTACGGAGCTTGCGTGCCCCCGGTTGCCCCCAGTCTGCCCCAGTCTGCCCCAGTCTGCCCCAGTCTGCCCCAGTCTGCCCTGTACGGAGCTTGCGTGCGCCCGGTTGCCCCAAGTCTGCCCTTGCGCGCGCCCCATTATCCAAACGATTTGAGATGCGGTCACCAGTTGAGTGTGTGTAGCAAGCCATCTAGTGTAAATATCAACAGTACTGCCACAGCAGCATAACATTTGATCAACAATTGATTTACATAATAGTCAGTCTGGTGGGCTGATCGCCCGTCTTTCTGCTGCGTGTTGGCTGTTGCCGGTGGGTGCCCTTCTTTTCCAATTTTGAGCACCTACAAGGTCTGTTTACGGCCCTGCTTTATGGAATCCTGTGATCCTTCCTTAACCCATAGGAAGACCCACCCAGTTGACTAACTCAAAATGGCTTAAGTCTTCAATGGCACTGCCAATGCTTAAACAGGCTTTGTGACAAGTGCGCCCTCCGTAGGCCTACCTTATGACGACGTCACTGGAGTCTATGAGGGCTCCGAAGTGGGAACCCTTGAGGTTCCCAGAGTTCCCCACCACAGCACAGCTTCCATGGCGCTCATGGCCCGCGTCCATGTGGAAGTCAGCATCAGGGATGACCTGGAACAACTTCTCCACCACCTCGCTGAATTTGGCTGTGCTATTGTCATTCTGGATTTCCTGGTGATAAGATGGTACTTTATTTGATTGCACCAGTCAACACATAAAACACCAAAAATACACAATGGACACGCAGCACAACTCAGATGACAATCATAACATCAGCACAAACCAGTCAAATCTGATGATGTATATTGTGTGATTTGTATACAATGATTTCATGTTCACCTGCCCAGCAACTGCAGAGGGAACTGAGCTGTTAAATCTGCTGCAATGCATCATTCCTGAGTATTCTGAGACTTATGTTTGGATTGTACATGGTCTCTGTCCAGAAAAACAGGTTATTGGTGACTACAATAGCAATCAGTTAATCAGTTGTCAGTGACAATGCTTGTATTGCAGCGTGTGAAAGAGCTGGCCTTACTCGATCACTTAAAGAGGCTTAAAAACAGAAGTGTGAATATTATTTTTTTTATTGTAAAAGGGCAGGATAAAACAGGAAAACTGACAGCTAAAACTGTGGTTCACCAGCTGCATTCACACAGGCAACCAAATTCTGACCTTTGCTCCACAAGGATCTCTAAACAATGACACCAGTTCATTCAATAATTCGGTCAGAGGGACCACAAGTGTTCAATTAACCAGCCAATCAGGATTCAAAACCAATTAACAGGGAAGAGGCACAATTTACAGTGTTGCCTGGAATGACAAATGGTTAAAATGAGAGGAATTCTGCATCCAACTTGTTTTATCCGGTAGATTAGCAATACATTAAGACAATGTCCTAGTAGTGAAGGGCTCACTCATTCACACAGCCTAAACCCAACCAATACAAGTTCATTCTGAATTAAACAACAAGAGAAAAAGAAACATGCAACAGTATTAACAAGATACTTAACATGTTTGGCCATTTCAATGTATAGTAGTAATGAGCGTTTGGGACATTCATTGACCAACGTTAATAGGCTAATCGATCTCCAAGGCATTTCTAGTCGATCGCCAAACATTTCTGTAAAAAACCCAACGATAAAGCCTTGTGTTCCTATTTTTTTATTATTAGTCTCGGGCTGTTGTTGTTAGGTGCAGCCAATTTAGCTTCCCTGCGCCCCGGGTAGGCAAACTGTTGCCATGTCATGTGTCTGAAGGTACAAACTCTGCCTTCCCGGTGGGCCTGGAGAGGAAATTAAGTCCACTATGCCAATGCTGGTCAATCAGATTGCTCAAATGACCGAGTCTGCAGTAACGTAGCAGGCATAAAAGAAAGCTACGGCAAAATTGATACTGTGAGATTTCAAAAACATGACTAGATTGACACTCAATGAGTACAGCAAAGAGCTGCTGTTTTTATGAGTGAGTTTGTTTAAGTTCTTACCCCGCAATGTCAACACTTTGTATTCAACACTTGTATAACCAACGCTACATCAAGCAATGCAGCAGTAATGATTGAGTATGAAGTGCATCTATAGGCTTGCGATGTATTTTTAGCGGGTTGGGTCTTTTTTAATATCAATGAATATTTCACTTTCTCTGTTCATAGGAGTAACAACATGAATTTCTGCATGAGGCAGAAATAATGCGGTGCGACTCCAGTTTCGCCATCAGCTGGAAGACGGTGACCCTTTTTGGTCAGTGTCAGTGGAGGGAAGGGAGAGCGGAGAGATGTTGAGAGACGGACCCTCAGTCTGCTGCTCTCTCCCTCCGCTGAGACTGACCATCAGATGTAGGCACCATCAGCCCAGTAAAATAAACAGCTAATTATTTAAATGTATGCTCACTCAGCTGTGCCTCACAACTAATACAACAATAGATCTATTACCGGTGTGATCATATAGTCCACCTCAAATTTGGATTAAAAATAAAAAATGTCCTGAACAACAATGCATTGGCAGGTAAATTCAAGCAAAGCCAGTATGCGGTGATAATGTATTGGGCCAATAGTTTACTGCACAAACCTCATTGTTACAGTACTGTTTTTAATTGGTTATTGTTGCATAGGCTTACAATTAATCATGTTGTTAAAATAATTTTAAAAAATCAGAGCGGTAGATCTCGGCATGCATTTTGACTCAGTGATCTTGACTCAGAAAAGGTTGGTGACCACTGGGCCAATCTATATTGGAGGCTACTGTGACAGTTGATCAGTCTCATGGGCAAAAACTGGTTGAATAAATGTTTCCACATCATAGGTCTATGACCTTGCATCAAAATGGAACATTAATTGGACTTGCATAAAATCATCAATGTGAGGGAATTGCGTCTTCACCGAACGTTTAATCTAAATACAATAACATGGTATGTTTTGTTGATTTCACGTTAGTTGACAGCTCAACCGAAATGTAAATCAAAACGAAAAAGTTTGAAATGATGTCTGCGCTCAGTGGGGTTGTTCTTTAGAGATGGGGTAAGTTAGTGCAATAACGTTTTGAATAAGCAATCATTACGCTTTGAATAAGCAATCATTACGCGCCACAAGCTACTCTGGTGGGATCGTGTTTTATTTTTCCTAATTTATTTTTGTTTTCTTTTAACGGTTGACTCAATAAGCATAGTCTTTTTGATGTTGCTAGGGTCAGTGTATAGGCTATAACTTTAATGAATTATAGGCCTATTGCTGAATGCGAACGTGTTGGACTTGCGCTGGAAATGCTTCTATTTATACAATGTTTGTCATGGCTTTTTGTTTTGTAACGACCCTGGGTTTATGAGCGCGGATATCGATTCTGCCGCTCGAGCATGCTTTTGGGCCACAGTTGATAGCCCGCTGGACTTCGGGCTAGAAGGTCGACGCCAGCTCCCTGCCTGTTACATTAGTTAAGACATATTTAAATATTAATCAAAAAAATATATTTAGCCTACCCGCCACCACGTTCTGGTATCATCGGGGAGTTCCTTGTTCTCTCTCGTCAGAAATGGTTTGATAGATCTGATGAAGCGCTTCTGAAACCATGGGTCGTCGTCCGGCGGTGGAGAGAAGATACGGTCCAGCGGCCGAAGGGCATTTTTTACAAAATCAACAAATGAATTGGAGGATTGCTGTCCAGAATAAAACACAATGATAGTAGTGATGCAGAGTAGAACCTTGGTTAGAAGGCATTTTCTAATCCTGAAGATACTCATTTCGTAGGTGGTATAGAATCCTCACCACCTGTGAAGAGATCAATAATGAATATGTGACAACGTCCCTAATAATGCTGGTTTCAAATCATCAAGGATCTGGCCGAGCTTTCAAGACTACTGCGAACTTGGAAAGAAAAATCGTTTGATTCTTCTTCTATGAGGTTTAACGGCGGTTGGCATCCAATTTGTTGCGTTACCGCCACCTACTAGACTGGAGTACAACTCCCTTATACCTTGCTTGAAAAATTAAAATGTACTAAATAAATACCCTACCATCTAACACTACACTCACTAATTTCAAAATTATATAAAATTAAATTAACACCACCCTACTCCATTAAATGGGACATCACCACTTAACACACCCTGTAACTCTTCTGATGTCAAGTCTCGCACACCCAAATACCTCTTTGCAGCTGCCACCACAACCTCAATTTTCTGCGACTTGCTATAAATGATACAAATCTAATCTTACTGAAACTTATATCACTTTTGGCCTATCCCTTTGTACTGGTATACCTCTACTACTCTCACCACTCCTCTACTTTCTTCACTGGGGGTACAATCACTGTGGAAGCCAAGCCATATTATAACCTATGTGTTGTGATAATTGCGAAGTAAATCACTGTGGAAGCCAAGCCATATTATAACCTATGTGTTGTGATAATTGTGAAGTAAATCACTGTGGAAGCCAAGCCATATTATAACCTATGTGTTGTGATAATTGTGAAGTAAATCACTGTGGAAGCCAAGCCATATTATAACCTATGTGTTGTGATAATTGTGAAGTAAATCACTGTGGAAGCCAAGCCATATTATAACCCATGTGTTGTGATAATTGTGAAGTAAATCACTGTGGAAGCCAAGCCATATTATAACCTATGTGTTGTGATAATTGTGAAGTAAATCACTGTGGAAGCCAAGCCATATTATAACCTATGTGTTGTGATAATTGTGAAGTAAATCACTGTGGAAGCCAAGCCATATTATAACCCATGTGTTGTGATAATTGTGAAGTAAATCACTGTGGAAGCCAAGCCATATTATAACCTATGTGTTGTGATAATTGTGAAGTAAATCACTGTGGAAGCCAAGCCATATTATAACCCATGTGTTGTGATAATTGTGAAGTAAATCACTGTGGAAGCCAAGCCATATTATAACCTATGTGTTGTGATAATTGTGAAGTAAATCACTGTGGAAGCCAAGCCATATTATAACCTATGTGTTGTGATAATTGTGAAGTAAATCACTGTGGAAGCCAAGCCATATTATAACCTATGTGTTGTGATAATTGTGAAGTAAATCACTGTGGAAGCCAAGCCATATTATAACCTATGTGTCGTTGTCACGATCGTCAAAGGGACTGAGAGAGGACCAAGGCGCAGCGCGTGGAAAGTACATCTTCTCTTTATTAGAAGGAAAAACCCGAAACAAAAACAAACAGACGAACGTGAAGCTAAGCAAGAACTAAGTGCATACATGCAACATAGAACATCGACATAGACAATTCCCCACAAACAGCTAAAGCCTATGGTTGCCTTAAATATGGCTCCCAATCAGAGACAACAATAACCAGCTGTCTCTAATTGAGACCCAATTCAGGCAACCATAGACTTTCCTAGATACCTACACTCAACCATAGACACAGCTAGACTTCTATACTAAACATGAACCCAACTACTCTAATAAACCCCCTAAACTTTACAACCACCCTAGACACTACAAAAAACACATACATTCCCCATGTCACACCCTGACCTAACTAAAATAATAAAGAAAACAAAGAATACTAAGGCCAGGGCGTGACATAACCCCCCCCCTTAAGGTGCGAACTCCGGGCGCACCAGCACAGTCTAGGGGAGGGTCTGGGTGGGCGTTCGTCCACGGCGGCGGCTCCGGCACTGGTCGTGGTCCCCACCCCACCACAGTCACTACCCGCCTCCGTAGCCTCCTCCAAATGGCCACCCTCCACATTAACCCCACCGGACTAAGGGGCAGCACCGGACTAAGGGGCAGCACCGGACTAAGGGGCAGCACCGGACTAAGGGGCAGCACCGGACTAAGGGGCAGCACCGGACTAAGGGGCAGCACCGGACTAAGGGGCAGCACCAGACTAAGGGGCAGCACCAGGATAAGGGGCAGCACCAGGATAAGGGGCAGCACCAGGATAAGGGGCAGCACCAGGATAAGGGGCAGCACCAGGATAAGGGGCAGCACCAGGATAAGGGGCAGCACCAGGATAAGGGGCAGCACCAGGATAAGGGGCAGCACCAGGATAAGGGGCAGCACCAGGATAAGGGGCAGCTCCGGACTGAGGGACGGATCCTGGCTGGACGGCTCTGGCGGATCCTGGCTGGACGGCTCATGGCTGGCTGACGGATCTGGCTGCTCATGGCTGGCTGACGGATCTGGCTGCTCATGGCTGGCTGACGGATCTGGCTGCTCATGGCTGGCTGACGGATCTGGCTGCTCATGGCTGGCTGACGGATCTGGCTGCTCATGGCTGGCTGACGGATCTGGCTGCTCATGGCTGGCTGACGGATCTGGCAGATCCTGTCTGGCTGGCGGCTCTGGCAGATCCTGTCTGGTTGGCGGCTCTGGCAGATCCTGTCTGGTTGGCGGCTCTGGCAGATCCTGTCTGGTTGGCGGCTCTGGCAGATCCTGTCTGGTTGGCGGCTCTGGCAGATCCTGTCTGGTTGGCGGCTCTGGCAGATCCTGACTGACGGATGGCTCTGGGCAGACGGACGGCTCTAACGGCTCGGGGCAGACGGACGGCTCTGACGGCTCGGGGCAGACGGACGGCTCAGACGGCGCTGGGCAGACAGACGGCTCAGACGGCGCTGGGCAGACAGACGGCTCAGACGGCGCTGGGCAGACAGACGGCTCAGACGGCGTTGGGCAGACAGACGGCTCAGACGGCGCTGGGCAGACAGACGGCTCAGACGGCGCTGGGTAGACGGACGGCTCAGACGGCGCTGGGTAGACGGACGGCTCAGACGGCGCTGGGTAGACGGACGGCTCAGACGGCGCTGGGTAGACGGACGGCTCAGACGGCGCTGGGTAGACGGACGGCTCAGACGGCGCTGGGTAGACGGACGGCTCAGACGGCGCTGGGTAGACGGACGGCTCAGACGGCGCTGGGTAGACGGACGGCTCAGATGGCGCTTGGCAGACGGGCGGCTCAGATGGCGCTTGGCAGACGGGCGGCTCAGATGGCGCTTGGCAGACGGGTGGCTCAGATGGCGCTTGAGAGACGGGTGGCTCAGATGGCGCTTGGCAGACGGGCAGTTCAGGCCCCGCTGTGCAGACGGCAGACTCTGGCCGGCTGAGGCGCACTGTAGGCCTGGTGCGTGGTGCCGGAACTGGTGTTACCGGGCTGGGGACACGCACCTTCAGGCTAGTGCGGGGAGAAGGAACAGGGCATACTGGACCCTGGAGACGCACATTAGGCCTAGTGCGTGGTGCCGGAACTGGTGGTACCGGGCTGGGGACACGCATCTCAGGGCTAGTGCGGGGAGCAGCAACAGGACGCACAGGACTCTGGGGACACACAGGAGGCTTGGTGCGTGGTGTAGGCACCGGTGGCAAAGGGCTGGAGACACGCACCATAGGGCTAGTGCGTGGAGGAGGCACTGGTGGTACTGGGTCGGGGCGGGGAGGTGGCGCCGGAAATACCGGACCGTGCATGCGTACTGGCTCCCTTGAGCACTGAGCCTGCCCAACCTTACCTGGTTGTATGCTCCCCGTCGCCCGACCAGTGCGGGGAGGTGGAATAACCTGCACCGGGCTATGTAGGCGAACCGGGGACACCATGCGTAAGGCTGGTGCCATGTACGCCGGCCCGAGGAGACGCACTGGTGACCAGATACGTTGGACCGGCTTCATGACATCCGGCTCAACGCTCAATCTAGCCCGGCCGATAAGTGGAGCTGGAATGTACCGAACCTGGCTATGCACGCGTACAGGAGACACCATGCGCTCTACTGCGTAACACGGTGTCTGCCCGTACTCTCGCTCTCCACGGTAAGTACAGGGAGTAGGCGCAGGTCTCCTACCTGACTTCGCCACACTCCCTTTAAGGCCCCCCCCAAGAAATTTTTGGGTTGTACTCACGGGCTTCCAGCCTTGCTTCTGTGCTGCCTCCTCATATCGCCTCCTCTCGGCTTTAGCTGCCTCCAGCTCTTCACGAGGGAGGCGATATTCTCCCGGTTGTGCCCAAGGCCCCTTACCATCCAGTATCTCCTCCCATGTCCATGAATCCTGTGTAGGTGGATCCTGTTGCCGCTTGACACGCCGCTTGGTCGTAGATTGGTGGGGAATTCTGTCACGATCGTCAAAGGGACTGAGAGAGGACCAAGGCACAGCGCGTGGAAAGTACATCTTCTCTTTATTAGAAGAAGGAAAAACCCGAAACAAAAACAAACAGACGAACGTGAAGCTAAGCAAGAACTAAGTGCATACATGCAACATAGAACATCGACATAGACAATTCCCCACAAACAGCTAAAGCCTATGGTTGCCTTAAATATGGCTCCCAATCAGAGACAACAATAACCAGCTGTCTCTAATTGAGACCCAATTCAGGCAACCATAGACTTTCCTAGATACCTACACTCAACCATAGACACAGCTAGACTTCTATACTAAACATGAACCCAACTACTCTAATAAACCCCTAAACTTTACAACCACCCTAGACACTACAAAAAACACATACATTCCCCATGTCACACCCTGACCTAACTAAAATAATAAAGAAAACAAAGAATACTAAGGCCAGGGCGTGACAGTCGTGATAATTGCGAAGTAAATCACTGTGGAAGCCAAGCCATATTATAACCTATGTGTTGTGATAATTGCGTTGTTTGTTCTCTAAATCCTGTTAATTCATATGCCTTGCGACCGTGATATATAGTTCTAAAAGCCGAGACAATAAGAAGACACAGTGGCAGAATAAATTCAACCACATCTTCTCGGTCTATCGTTCTATCATACAGTACACGCTTTTATTTTTTGTTGTCTTAGACTATCTGGCTAAAATGCTTGCTTTCCAGCCTAACTTCCATTCATGGGCAACGTGAACTAGTTAACATTAGCCTCCTACATATTGAACTTCCATCCTCTCAAGCCAGGGGCACAACAATGTATGAATTAATGGTTGAATCAGAATCTCCCTAATAATCATTGGCCAGTATGGATAATTAAGTAAAACCACAAGTCCAAATCCCTATCTCCATCCATGGCTAATTTAGGAAAGAGACAAATTTCAGCTAGCTAGCCGCCGGAGGACAACACAACCAGATGCAACAATTCAAGTTTTTCTGTCAATGACATATGCTCTCAATGGGATTTGATAGGAGCAGTGGCGACCCGTCTTCAGGGCAACAAAAATATATATATATAAAAAAAAATATTTGATTGTTGCCTGTTTTGCATGTTATTTCGGCATTAATATGTGTCACATATCAGTTTGTAAGTAATGTAAAAAATGTAATAATTGAGTTAATAAGGCAGCATACAAACATGGCCTCTTTGCTTTCTTGAGTAAAGCAGCTCCAAAATGCAGGTGTTGCAGCCTAGCTCAGTGTTTTCTGTGGTGTTGGGGCAGCCAGCGGAAAATACACAGCGTAGGAGTTGGTCATGTTCTCTAGTTGCACCGTGATTGGCTCAGTGTTCTGTCACTCATGGGGATACTACGTCACCCGCAAAATCTACAGGGAGAGCAAAAAAATTCACGCCCCTTGGTGTTGCCATAGATTTACATTAGAAGTGTCCATCCAAGAAGGCTCAAGGTCATTGGCCACAGATACAATGACGTCAAATTACGTTATATCTACCCTAGCTTTGATTGGACTGATCATGTCAACATCATGCTTTCAAAATCTTAGCTAGCAAGCTAGACAAGCAGTCATCAAGGAATCAAGTCGACAATCTACTGGAAAATCCTTTTCAATCCTTGTCATATAAAGAGAAATTATAGATATCGGTGCTCATCAGCCATTGGACATAAACATTACACAACCAGCTGGAAATCGCAAATTCAACAATGAGTGGTTTGCAAGGAAAGGAATCCGTGGCTAACTGCAAGTGTTGCAAAGCAACCACTAGCCCGCTAGTCAGTGGAGGAGTGTGTGTGGTCCAAGTCTGGATTTAAGAGTCTCTTTTCCAAGCTTAAAAGGATAAACATTCACATGCAACACCATAGGCCAGAAAAGATTGAATATATTGGCCATACTGTCAATCCAGCATGACTTCTGCAGCGTTCAAAACAACTGGAAACTCGGAACTAGGAAATCTCAGACTTCAGTGAGTTCAAGACAACTGGGAACCTGGATAAAAACGAGCTCCGACTGGGAAAATACGTGTTGAACAGAATTCACAGATTCCAGGGGTATCGTCGGATGGGGCCACAGTGTCTCCCGACCCCTCCTGTCTCAGCCTCCAGTATTTATGCTGCAGTAGTTTATGTGTCGTGGGGCTAGGGTCAGTCTGTTATATCTGGAGTATTTCTCCTGTCTTATCTGGTGTCCTGTGTGAAGTTAAGTATGCTCTCTCTAATTCTCTCTCTCTCTTTCTCTCTCTCGCTCTCTCTCTCTCGGAGGACCTGAGCCCTAGGACCATGCCTCAGGACTACCTGGCCTGATGACTCCTTGCTGTCCCCAGTCCACCTGGCCGTGCTGCTGCTCCAGTTTCAACTGTTCTGCCTGCGGCTATGGAACCCTGACTTGTTCACCGGACGTGCTACCTGTCCCAGACCTGCTGTTTTCAACTCTCTAGAGACAGCAGGAGCGGAAGAGATACTCTGAATGATCGGCTATGAAAAGCCAACTAACATTTACTCCGGACCTGTTGCACCCTTGACACCACTGTGATTATTACCATTTGACCCTGCTGGTCATCTATGAACATTTGGACATCTTGGCCATAATCTCCACCCGGTACAGCCAGAAGAGGACTGGCCACCCCTCATAGCCGCTTCCTCTCTAGGTTTCTTCCTAGGTTCTGGCCTTTCTAGGGAGTTTTTCCTAGCCACCGTGCTTCTACACCTGCATTGCTTGCTGTTTGGGGTTTTAGGCTGGGTTTCTGTACAGCACTTTGTGAGATATCAGCTGATGTAAGAAGGGCTTTATAAATCAATTTGATTTGATTTGATAAGCATTCTAGTACAGTTAAATAGTTAACACACACGGACGCAGCGGTCTAAGACACTGCATCTCAGTGCAAGTCAGAAACTCGGCTCTCCTTCTAGAGCTCCGACCTGAAGATCACTGACGTCATGATTCAACCTTGTTTTTTTCCCTGAGTTACCAGTTGTCTTGAAAGCACCATACATCCAGAGAATTACAGACTTTGATAACAAAGTTTGATGACAAAATCTCCCCACAGAAGGACCGCTGCGCCACCTTTCTGTTCAAGTGAGCACAGCACAACAAGGTGAGTCCAAAAATGTCTTGCTTGTCCTAGAGAGATTTACACAGCTATCAAAACGTCACACTAGGGTAAGCCTACATTAAACACAGCCCTTATTTTAAGTGTTTCTAAATTCCCTATGTGAAAATAAATTGTGGAAAAACGTTTCGAACCATTTCTCTCTTTGACCCCTATCTTTTATGGGTATTATGACTCATACTGTGATACTGTGGTAATATATAGGCTTTGCCCAAGGAACCATGGCGGAGTTAGTGCCCACAAAAAGACGGCATTAATATTGTCCTCTATTAGGCTACAGTTTAAATAAGTTATGATGAACTTGACTGGGTGGTGAAAGTGCACGGTGATAAGCTTGATGCTGTCAAGTATGCTCTCTCTCCGGCACTCAAGGTCGCCATGCTCCCGCGCCTCAGCCCGGAATGACAGGTTCCCCGCTTCAGCAGAGGTGACCGGTCCTGATCCCCGGGATAGTAATTTTGGTCGGAGTCCTGCGGCTGGAGCCGCGCGTAAGGGAGGGGGTACTGTCACGTGTGCTCCCTCTCTGACCTCTAGGTCACCAGGCTGCTGATTATTCCCATTAAAACTTTTTTTACCTTTGATGCAAGAGAGAAAGAGACAAGAAAGTAGTCAAGACGACTAGCTTGATTAAGTCTCCTCCATGTATATCTCACTAGGTCTGGGTTTTTTAGTCTCCAAATATACACTATTTCTAATGTGTCCATAATATTTGTGATTTCCTTAAGAGCATGGTGATGATAGTTTGTAGAGTGATTACCTTTACGGTCCATTGAGGTACTTAACACTGTGTTATAGTCTCCTACCATAATGATTAGATCATTTGTTGCCTGTCAGTTCAATAAATTGGTATAAATGTTTTCGAAGAAGTGTGGATCATCCTGATTTGGAGCATATAGATTAATGAGCCAAATCTCTTTTTCGTCCACTTTCATATTCAAAAGGATCCACCTTCCTTGCGATTCATTCCTGACTATTTGCACATTCAGATCGACATTTTTGTTAATTAATATCATCACACTTTGAGTTCCTTTGTCCATGACATAAAATTATTTCACCACCTCATTCCTTTTTCCACGCAACTTCATCTAAGGATGTAGAGTGAGTTTCCTGTAAACAGTATATGTTATATTACTTTTCTTTTAGCCACGTAAAGACTGATCTTCTTTTTATATAATCTGCGAAACCAATTATAACTGGCTATACTTATTTCACCCCTTACCATAACTAGATACTATTCTCAGTCTAAATTGACAATAATTAGTGCTTGTAAAGTTACTGCCATCAGAGGTATTTGTCACGCCCTGACCTTAGAGAGCCGTTTTATTTCTCTATTTGGTTAGGTGTGATTTGGGGTGGGCATTCTATGTTGTCTATTTCTTTGTTTTGGCCGAGTATGGTTCCCAATCAGAGGCAGCTGTCTATCGTTGTCTCTGATTGGGAATCATACTTAGGCAGCCTTTTGCCCACCTGTGTTTGTGGGTAGTTATTTTCTGTTTAGTCTCTGTTACCTGACAGAACTGTTCGCTTTCGTTTTGTTACTTTGTTCGAGTGTTTTTTTTAATAATAAAAATAATCTTGAACACTTTCCACGCTGCGCTTTGGTCCACTCCTTCCGACGACAGGCAGTATTATGAATGTCAAAACTAGAGCTTTCAAATGTCTGATATTTAGAATTCAAGAAATAGGTTCTAGCAATATTTGTTTCATTCCCTTGCCTGTTTGCCTGTGAGCCAATGCCACAGATGTTAGAAAATTGAGACAAGATATTATGTGTGTAACAAATCTGAGTAGGTTGATGTGTATGATATTGGATGTGATATAATGAGAGTGTGTACGGTGTCTGTATAAGAGTAAGACTATAAAGTGTGTTGTCCAAATAAATAATAACTCTGCCAATTTGCATGGTTGAGTGTCTATGTGTGTAACATGTAGTGCGTATAGCCTTAATATTCATGACGATAATTGTAATCCATATCGTATCACCATCATAGTTGCATCATAATTACCTTTAACATAACTGAAAAACACATCCCAGCATTTCCATAGCAATTTACGTTTTACATGATCGTGAAAGAGACCTTGCATTACTCTAGAGACGGCTTCACTACAGTACAAATGTATTCCGCACAATATGTTATTATTCCCCAATGCCCCTATTCTGATATCTTCCCCTTGCTTGTTGTAAACATATATAAACTTGTAGACAAATACAGAAAAAAGATAGACAAACAATAAACACATGAAATTATAAAACAGTTCTCGACAATAGGGAGAGAGGGAGAGAAGAGAAAAGAAAGAGGGAGTGAGAGAAAAGAGCAAGATCAGGTGTGAGTGTGTATGTCCAGTCGTGGACAACATTTTTGAGAATGACACAAATATTCATTTTCACAAAGTCTGCTGCCTCAATTTGTATGATGGCAATTTGCATATACTGCAGAATGTTATGAAGAGTGATCAGATGAATTGCAATTAATTGCAAAGTCCCTCTTTGCCATGCAAATGAACTGAATCCCCAAAAAACATTTCCACTGCATTTCAGCCCTGCCACAAAAGGACCAGCTGACATCATGTCAGTGATTCTCTCGTTAACGCAGGTGTGAGTGTTGACGAGGACAAGGCTGGAGATCACTCTGTCATGCTGATTGAGTTCGAATAACAGACTGGAAGCTTCAAAAGGAGGGTGGTGCTTGGAATCATTGTTCTTCCTCTGTCAATCATGGTTACCTGGAAGGAAACACGTGACGTCGTCATTGCTTTGCAAAAAAAGGCCTTCACAGGCAAGGATATTGCTGCCAGTAAGATTGCACCTAAATCAACCATTTATCGGATCATCAAGAACTTCAAGGAAAGCGGTTCAATTGTTGTGAAGAAGGCTTCAGGGCGCCCAAGAAAGTCCAGCAAGCGCCAGGACTGTCTCCTAAAGTTGATTCAGCTGCGGGATCGGGGCACCACCAGTACAGAGCTTGCTCAGGAATGGCAGCAGGTGTGTGAGTGCATCTGTACGCCTGGTGTCAAGAAGGGCAGCAAAGAAGCCACTTTTCTCCAGGAAAAACATCAGGGACAGACTGATATTCTGCAAAAGGTACAGGGATTGGACTGCTGAGGACTGGGGTAAAGTCATTTTCTCCGATGAATCCCCTTTCAGATTGTTTGGGGCCTCCGGAAAAAAGCTTGTCCGGAGAAGACAAGGTGAGCACTACCATCAGTCCTGTGTCATGCCAACAGTAAAGCATCCTGAGACCATTAATGTTTGGGGTTGCTCTCAGCCAAGGGAGTGGGCTCACTCATAATTTTGCCTAAGAACACAGCCATGAATGAAGAATGGTACCAACACATCCTCCTAGAGCAACTTATCCCAATGTTATGGGAATTTTATGAATTATGTATACATTAAACGTAGAATTATAACTAACAGAATTATATCCTGTCTGATGAATCATGTTTGTCCATAAGAAAGAGGGACTGTTGGTAGGCAAGGAACTGTGGCAGACAACTTGTGACCACTGTGAAACTGATAACAGGGATGGAAGTCACCCCACCCAAGGAGGGGAGAGACCTTGGGCTTGTAGTAGATTGTTTAACAGGTGGCAGACAGTGTGAGAAGACTGGTGAACTATGTTGCCATTGTATCTGAGAGGAGGAGGGACATTTATGACGAAATGTGAGGTATATAAACCAATGTACATGGTATTATGACAGAGCTCTCGAGAATAAACGCTATTGGCTAATTTTGGTGGCTGGTCTCTGTCCATTTTATGCAAATAAGAACCTTACAAATTCTTAGAAACGGACAGAGGGTTTTAATTGAATTGGTTAATGATAAAATTCCTCTATCATTTGGTCCTTCGAGAGCCGGATCTAAAAATCTGTCCCTGTCATCTGAAGGTAATAAGCCGAGAACCATGCACGGGCGGGACGTGGTCCCGTATAACAAAGTCCTGTCCCCTGACAATTGGGGTTCTATAACAGGCCGGTATACACCCCAGACCGACAGGGACGGTGACTAGATCCAACGAACATTGCTTTTCCCAGTCAGCGACAAGGTCAGTAGCCTATATTCTCGATTCTGGGGGGAATGATTTAAGTTATCTTTGATTTGATGTTCTAAAATGTTTAGAATTTATCAATAATAGGAGCTTTGCTATTCCAAACAGATTCCCAGGGTTTTGTATGACCAATATACACAGGGTTTTGTATGACCAATATACACAGGATTGTAACAGGTCCGCGATGACCTGAGGTAAGGTGCGCTACCATAAATAAAACTAAACTTAATAACTGAGGCCCGTTCGCCTGAGATTAAGCTGGGATACTAAATGGGTGTTGTTAGGTAGGACGGACGTCTTGTACAAATAATAAGTAACAGGATAAGAACCTACTCAACACATGGATAGTGTCCAAAAAGGAGGAGAGGGAAGCCTAAAGTAGCGGAGTGAGGTACGAGATGTTGGTGTACTTTAAAAGCCCTCGGACACAACCCGAAATAAGAGGTTAACTAGGGATTTATGACTCCTGGGTAATAGCTTATAGTTGTATAGGTAAGACCTAATGTCCGATCGACAGTCAACGCTATAGATAAAGTTTCCAGAAAGGAGAAACACACATTAAACATTACATACACATAGAGTGTGTAGAAAATACCATAGAACATAGCTAAAGTAATCAGATGACAGTAGGAAGCACACACATAGTTCATAGAAATACATACACATAGATAGTGGTAAATGCCATAGTGACTAGGAACGACAAGGATTTATCAAACATGGGTAGTAAATCCTCAAAAGAGGTCCCGGAATTAACGGGAGATGAGCGCTTCATGGAACAGAGAGATAAAAGAAACATTGATTTCGGTCCAAAATGGAGAGAAAGGTTTAAATTGCGATGAGACAGGACATGTCGCCCGGGAGTGTAAGGCTCCCTGTAAACATTGTGACCGAGTTAAAAAAAAGTCAAGAGAGGAAAGGAAGAGAGAGAGAGGAAGGAGAATCATCGTTGGAGAAACGCTTGGACCTTAAAATTAGGGCAAGTTTCTGGGAATTGTCTCGTTAGAACTTGACGGATTTTATGACTAATTAGACAATTATAAATAGGGTTATTCGCAAGGAGTTTTCGTCATTCCAATAGTGATGGTGGTCGAGGGGTGGAACTCTTGCCTACAACGCGGGAGACTCGGGTTCGTGTATCAGACTATGCACCAATAGACTAAAATTAATTCGGATTGTAATCCAACTATTGATATGTTTTGCCTGGAAAGATACGGTCGCTAGTGTTTGGATAGGATATAAATTGAACGTTTTAATAGATTTTTTAGGTTAAATTGAAAGACTCATCCATTCTAAATAATAGCGAGTCGATTTCGATGGAATAAGTTGTCTTGCCTAAATCGTCCGCTGGAATAACGTATTGGGAATGGATCCGTATTTAAATGACTGAATCATAGAAGAGACAGTTGCTTAAATCCAATGAATTCTAAATTATAACGGAAAGATAATTACGATAGAGTTGTGTCCATCGAAATGTTTTTAGTCTTATGGATTGACTGACATACATTATAAACTTAGCGAAGTACATGGTACTTTTAAATTTTGGAGTAGAGAGAGTTGGAACGTTTGGTTTTACTCTTACGATAGAACTAAAGCAGAACTCAGTTTGAGGAGGGGGTATATTTTTGCCTAGATGCAGGAATAAGAGAGTTGGTTGCAGTGTTGCATGTCGGGCATCAAATAAAATTTGATTTGATTTGCCGACTAATTTTCAGGGTAAATGCTGGAGGCAGGTTGAGTTGTTACGAAATGACATTGTGATATCATTGCGTGATAACGTAAAACTGTGTCATTACGTAGAATACACTAACGGTACTCAAATTGATTTGAAAGTTGTTCAGGGACAGACTCCCACTCTTTTCTGTACTTCTGGCAGTACAATTTTGATTGGGAGATGTTGATTGATGTTGTAAGTTCTGTTCAAAATCAAACATTCGTGACCAACTATATTCCTTGGGTTTGGCTTGTCGAACCCGTACTACTGCTGTTGCAGTCAGCAAATAATGATTTGCAAATCGCTGAAATTGCTGCTGCCTGGGGACGGGCTGACGTCACTCACAATGCACTTTTGCAGCCAGGCAATGATGTTGTGACGGAGGGGGTGACAGAGAAAATTGTGTCATTTAGAGGGGAAATGCGTGCATTAAAGCTTTGAGACACTTTTCAAAAGTTGCTAAAAGTTCCAAATACATTTTTTAAAAAGTAGCTGAATTTGTCAGGATAGTCTGAAAAGATACTAAATATAGAAACCAAATTGCTAGGTGGGCATCACTGGTTAGTTGTGCGCGCTGGGTTATATTTGGCTGTAAGCAATTCAGGTCGGAATAGTTGAATCGTAAAAGTTTTGTGATAGTTTCTGGTTATTGATTTTTGGTTTGATTGTTTAGGTAACAGCAGTGAATTTGAAGAGGAAGTTAACGTATTCTAAACATTATAATCTGTTTCCATTACATGGAATCCAGGTCCGGTCAGTAAAGGGGATTGCAGGTTAGTTAATTTTATTTTAAAGGGACAGTGCACGTTAATCACAGTTGTGGGTATCTAATGGCAGGATATTCCTATTAAGAATTTTGAGAGACTGTCTGCAAACGGACTGAATGGGTTTCACATATGACCATTGAGGAAATTTAAAAGGAATGGTTATTAGGTTTTGTTTGTAGTCAACGGTTGTATTTCTGAGTCCGGGTAGTCTGATAAAGTGTTTTTTTTCTGGGAAAAGGAATGCTTCATTTCCTTTTAACCTGTTTTCTGGGGCTGTTATCTTGAAGGGAGCGAGTGAGACAGAGGCATGTTTCTACCAAAATTGCAAAGGCCTGGATATGTTTGTTTTTAGCCTTTGGGTTTGAGGAATTTTCCATTTTCTTAGAGACACGATATCAAAACGGGGTACACACATGTGGAATATGAGAAGTTTTTTTTCTGAGTTTTAATTAAACACATGAATTATTTTGATAAGGGAATGTACTGGGAACCTGGGATACAACATGTAAGAAATTGTTTGATGGTTTTTCTTCAATTTGTCTAATATAGTATGGAAAATGACTGTAAAAGGGTGATATGACTCTTGACCTCTATCGTGGCTTTCCCTTGTGGTCGGATCAGCCTCATGGGAGGGCCATTTGGATGGAGATTGAGAGGTCATTTGTGATACTGATTTTAAGGTAAATTGAGTAATTGATAATTATGAATGACTTTATAGTTCTTTTACATGGTGGTAATTTGAACCAATGAGAAGACAGAGGCATAGGCATAGCCTTGGGTTAATTGTAGACTTATGTTAAGTATTTAGAACATAATCCAGGCCAACAGGACAGGGATAAATTACATTTGTGTGGATTCCGAATTATTGAGAACACAGAGATAACCTTAAACAAACCTATGTAATTACTTTGGAGATGGCCACCATAGACAGGTAATTTTTCAAAATCTAGGAGTTCAGACAGTGAGACACTTAGTCAAGATTTGGCAACAACCCATATAATAGACAGACAGATAGGAGAAAGGAGAAGCCCTCCCCGCACTGCTAAAACCTTGAAGGTTTGGGAGCAGAGAGGAGAAGGTGGGGAAGGGGGGCCAGGAAATCAGCAAGATAGGAGTGACACAGACTGGGTCACGGTTACTGAGGGTAGACAAAAGAGGGAATGAAAACTTAGATGGTTTCAGGAACTAAGGTGTTAAACACGGATACATTGCCCAGAAATTATTCGACACAGCAGGCCGAAATAGTAGCATTGACCAGTGCCTGTGAAATAAGAAAGGAGAGAAAGGTTACTGTTTACATAGACAAGCACATATATATCTAAGACCATACAAAGCAGCACAGATAACTCTTAAGGTAGATAAGACACTTGACAGAGAATTGATACAGGATAGACATGACATACAGGGATACTTAGTGATTTGATCTATGGTAGGACTATGGCAGCAAAAGACAAAATGATATGGACAAAAGAGGCGGAGAGCCAGTTTGTGACTATTAAACAGTTATTGGTATCTGACACTGTTCTGGCATTCCCTAGGTTTGACCGTGAATTCACACAGACGGTGGATTGCAGGGAGGGGTTCATGACATCAGTTTTGACTCAGAGACACGGAGGGAAGAATAAGCCTGTGGCCTATTATTCCTCCCGTCTTGATGAGGTGACGCAAGCAATGCCTCTGTGTTTGCAGTCAGTGGTGGCTGCAGCACGGGCTGTGGAGGACTCAGCCTCTGTAGTGCTTTATCATGATTTGACTTTGAGGGTACCACATGCCGTCTCAATCTTATTATTAGAACATAAGATGGCGTACATGTCACCAGCTAAACATTTGTCTTGTATGATTATTTTGTTAAATATGCCAAATCTAACAATTGAGCGATGTACTACCTTGAACCCCTCCACTCTAATTCCCATAGCCACCGATGGGTGTCCCCATGACTGTGTAGCGGAGACGGAGAAAGTAGTTCTCCCCAGACCAGATCTAACTGATTTGCCTTTGCCATATGCTGAAATAACTATGTTTGTTGATGGGTCTTCCAGAAAGAACCCGGATGGCTCAAATGCCACTGGTTATGCAGTAGTGACTCTCACTGAGGTGCTTGAAGCGGAAGCTTTAACAAAGAATTACTCTGCTCAACAAGCTGAAATTGTTGCTCTTACCAGGGCTTGGGAATTGGGGAAGGGTAAATGCATTACGATACATACTGATAGTGCTTATACTTTTAACACAGTCCATGTATTTGCAGCTCAGTGGAGAAACAGGGGCATGGTTACCACGGCAGGTAAACCCATTACCCATGCGCAGCTAATCTTGAATTTATTGGAGGCAGTTTTATTACCAAAGAAAGTAGCAATTTGTAAATGCGAAGCACATACTAAAGGCACGGACAGCGTCAGCATTGGTAATAGACGGGCAGATGAGGAAGCTAAGAAAGCGGGTGGAAAACCACACTCACACAGACTCAAACTTAAAGGAGGAAGTTAGTATTGACACAGAGATACTGAAGGAAAGTCAGCTTAGAGCCCCCATTAAGGAAGTTGCTAGATGGGTTAAGATGGGAGCCGTTGATAAAGGAGGAATATGGCACAAAGGGACACTATCTATTTTACCTAAGTCATTGTTTAGATGCAGCAAGATTGATACATGGGCGGGGGCAGGTATCAACCGGAGGGATGAGGGTCTAGTGGCCTATTGATGGCCCAGTGGCCTAGGCAGGATAGGAAAGATGTCGTGGCCTGGTGGCCTATGTGATAATGAACTACTAATTTAAAAAAAAAAATTGTAATGAATAAGCTAAAATATTAGGTCAAGATATTATCCCTAGAGTGGTTTACTCGAATATATGTCTTTAAATAATGGATGACATTTTAGCTAATCATGTAGAACAAATAAAATGCCAGAGTTAGGGACCAGAACAAGTAGACAAGTAGACATAGAAGTTGAAGATATACTAGCAGAACCCAGGAGAAGACTTTCTGGTAACCAAACCCGTATGTCCAAGATTTTGTGTCCAACAGGTGAATTACATTTGATGAATGACAGGGGAAGGTGATTCACTCAATCCAACCAGGAGACTGGGGGGGGATCCCGTCCCTGAGGAGAATAGACGGGAAGCAACCCGTTGGGAAGGCCCATACCAGGTTCTGTTAAACCACCGCTTTGCCATTAGAATAGCTGAGAGAGTCACTTGGGTTCACGTTACCCACTGCAAGAAGGTATGTACACATATAAGCACTGCTGATCACACATAGAGTTAGGAGAAGAACCGAGTACCAACTGGGTCCGGGGGTTACCTCCTTAAACGAAGATTTCCTACCCCGACCGTTCCTCACTGTGTGTGCTCCTAGAAGTGTGAATATGGGGTGGTACCTAGCAGACCGACTAAGGGCAGGAGAGGGTTGGTGGTTTTTGGGAAGAGTAGGGGCTCTGAGCTGCATCCTAGTCTTTGAAACCTTTCTGATTATCCAAATCAACCACCTGTCGGTACTAATTATATGACGCCATTGTCATGGATAAGAAGTAAAAGATAAACTATATAATTCACTGATGACTAACAAAATAAGGAGCCAAAGAAGATCAAGATGTAGGATTTAAGGTAAACATTAAACAATTCCCTAGGAAAGCAAATAACTCTACAGGGATTGGGATGGTCAGATTGAAGTACTCGGCCAACCCACCTCGGTTCACTTTAACTTCTGATGAGTGCCAGTGTTAAAGATACAAGGATGGCACCGAGAAATTAGATGATTTGAATGGCTGAAAGGTAATCGTTAATGTGACGGACTTAGGTTTGGAAGGACAGGAGACAATTCTTAACCTCACAGCACCTATAACTGATGTAGGGTGGGCTCATACCAGCAAAGGATGCATACGACAGAAACTACCAGAAAGGGTGGTTAGGAACTTGCGCCCCGGGTTTATTGGTCAGACCAGTTCGAGTTAGTCATCAGAGGCCAGTTATAGGAGGCCACAGTAGGTACAGGAGGCGTTTTGACCAGGATGAGAGTAGCTTTGTCTAGATGGATGCTATTGGCATCCTCAGGGAAGTTACAGATTAATACAAAGCTATGGATCAAATAGGTGAAGACTTAACCACTACCTTATATTGGTAGTTGACAATAAATACAAATGTGGATTGGATTAATGACATCTATTATAAGCAACAGAGATTCGTGAATGAGAATGGGGATGCAGTAAAGGGGTTTTCTGACCAATTATCCGCCACCTCCCTCGTGGCCTGACTCTCGATATGTACATTGGCAGAAAAGGGTGGGGTATGTAGAATGATTGGGATTCATTGCTGTATGTTTATTTTTTAAATAACACAGCTCCAGACGGATCAGTGACCAAGGTTCTGGCAGAGAACTATGGGATGGATAATTCTCTTACAAATGGATTTGACAGTATGTTTGGGAAATGGAACATTGTCATAATCACTGTGTTGTGGGCCACTTTCACCTGTATGAGTGTTTTGGTTCCGTGTGAATGCTGTTTGATTCTAGGTGTGAAAGGTCTCATTTCCAGGACTCTGGAGAAATCGATGACACTACAGATGATGAGATACGGACCGATACCGAGCTCTGACTAGTGGGATAATAAATACATGTCCCCAGACTTAGTAGATGGACCCGGCTCCTTCACATACGAGGAGCCTATGCTGGACGAAACCATTTTTAATGTTTAGGGGTTTTCCTTGTTTAGCGATTTAGACTGTTTCTTTGATGAAGATCATAACGAAAATCCTGATAAGAAGAGTTATGATTCTGATGTAGGCCTAGAACAGTCAGTGTAAATGCATATATTGCATATATTGTCACGAATCCCGTTTCCTGAGTCTGTTTTTTGCCTGTGTTCTGTCCTGGAGTGTTTTTTCCGGCGTCCTGGAACGCACCCTGTCTGGTTGCCGGGCAAGGTAGCCAGTTGGGAGAGTTCTGATTACCCGCACCTGTATCCCATCAGCTATCTGCACACCTGGTCCTGATCATCATCTCTCCTCTTCTTAAGCCCGGACCTGACATCCATTCCCTGCCGGATCGTTAGCCATGAACAGTATGTTGTGCCCACGAACCAGCCTCCAGTTGATAGAGTTTGTTTTGTTTTGTTTTGTTGTTTTGTACGTCTTGCTTGCCTTTAACTTACCTCCGTTTGTTCTGTCTACAACCATTCACCCGGAACCCATATCCCATCCCTGTCTGCTCGTCGCCAGTTTTTGTTTATCCCTTGGATCTGCCTATCCAATCCCATCAACACACCTCCGCTGCCCGCTCCACCACCTGGAACTATCTACCTCCACGTTCTCATTTATTAATAAATACTCACCATCTTCATACTCACCTTGTCCTGGTCTGCTTCTGGGTCCAATTTTGGTAAACCCTGACATATATTGGTATATAGGTTGATTTTGGATAACCATAGATATTTCCAATAAAAATAGATGTGTGGTTTTTAATATTTAGTCAAAGTGTGGAATATTATCTAATAAAAATAGATGTTTGTTCGTATGTATAATATTTAGTCAAAGTGTGGATTGTTATGGGAATTTTATGAATAATGACAAAATTATGTATACATTAAACGTAGAATTATAACTAACAGAATTATATCCTGTCTGATGAATCATGTTTGTCCATAAGAAAGAGGAACTGTTGGTAGGCAACTTGTGACCACTGTGAAACTGATAACAGGGATGGAAGTCTCCCCACCCAGGGAGGGGAGAGACCTTGGCCTTGTAGTAGATTGTATAACAGGTGGCGGACAATGTATGTGAGGAAGACTTGTGAACTATGTTGCCATTGTATCTGAGAGGAGGAGGGACGTTTATGACGAAATGTGAGGTATATAAACCAATGTACCGGAAATGATAAACAGAGCTCTCGAGAATAAATGCTATTGATTAATTTGGTGGCTGGTCTTTGTCTATTTTATGCAAATAAGAACCTTACAAATTCTTAGAAACGGACAGAGTGTTTGCTTTGTTATAATTGAATTGGTTAACGAACACATAGGAATAAAATTTCTCTATCACCCAACCATCCAGGAACAGTTTGGTGACGAACAATGCCTTTTCCAGCATGATGGAGCTCCTTGCCATAAGGATAACTAAGTGGCACGAGGAACAAAACATCGATATTTTGGGTCCATGGCCAGGAAACTCCCCAGAACTTAATCCCATTGAGAACTTGTGGTCAATCCTCAAGAGGCGGGTGGGCAAACAAAAACCCACAAATTCTGACAAACTCCAAGCGTCGATTATGCAAGAATGGGCTGCCATCAGTCAGGATGTGGCCCAGAAGTTAGTTGACAGCATGCCAGGGCGGATTGCAGAGGTCTTGAAAAAGAAGGGTCAACACTGCAAATATTGACTCTTTGCATCAACTTCATGTAATTGTCAATAAAAGCCTTTGACACTTATGAAATGCTTGTAATTATACTTCAGTATGTGTCATTCTCAAAACTTAAAAGTCCGTATGTGTAAGCAAGCATGTAATTGAGTATGTGTGTGGTACCTTGCCATCCCAAATAAAATGCATGAATGTTTGATCCAGTGAAATAAAAAAAGATTTTGGAATAAAAATGGGTAAACATTGAAATAAATATAGAAATTTGGGCAACACACTCATTTTAATGACATTAATCCTTCCGATAAGAGAAAGAGGTAGCGCATTCCAAAAAGTAAAAGATTGTTTCAAACTGTCTGCTAGAGCAACCAAGTTTTCCTGAAACAGATTTGAATATTTCCTTGTCACTTTAATTCCCAAGTAGGTGAGTTAATCCCGGACAATCCTAAACTGAGAACTTGTAAAAGAGCACTTTAAAGCAGCCTTGTTTACAGGAAAAAGCTCACTCTTGCCTAGATTCAGCTTGTACCCTGAGATTGATCCAAACCTTTTAAGAACAGATAAGGCGCGTGGCAATGAGGTATCAGGGTTAGAGATAAACAAAAGGAGGTCATCCGCATATAGCGAGACTTTCTGCTCTGAGCCCGTCCTGCTTATTCCTTGAATGGCATCATTAGAGCGTAGTGCAATGGCGAGAGGTTCGATTGCCAAAGCAAACAACAAGGGGGAGAGTGGACAGCCCTGTCTGGATCCGCGGTGCAAGGGAAAATAGTCAGAGGACAAGTTGTTAGTCCGTACCGAAGCCATGGGGGAAAAATAAAGAATCTTTATCCACGCAATGAATTTGGGGCCAAAGCCAAATCTATAAAGGGTAGCTGTTAGGTAATCCCACTCAACGCGGTCAAACGCTTTTTCTGCATCAAGTGAGACCACCACCTCTGGGTCCTCCGACGCTGGGGAGTACAGTATATTCATAAGGCGCCTAATATTGAAAAACAAATGCCTATTTCTCACAAAGCCAGTCTGGTCAGAGTGTATTACTTAATGCAGCGAGCCTTCCATACGGATGGCTAAAAGCTTGGCTAGGATTTTGTAATCACAGTTTAAAAGCGAGATTGGGCGATAGGATCCACATTCCAGGGGGTCTTTGTTTTTCTTTAATAGTAATGAAATTGAAGCCTGATAAAGACTAGGCGGTAGCTTTGAGGTATTAAGGCACTCTGCAAATAGTCGAGACAAGAATGGGCAAAGCAGACCAGAAAACGTCCTGTAAAATTCGGTTGGAAAACCATCCGGACCCGGTGATTTACCACTTTTCATTGCGGACACTGCTGTTGCAATCTCCTCAGGTGTAAATTCTTCTTCTAGACAGTCATGGGTGTCTGTATCAATTGAAGGCATATTCAGGCCATTAAAGAAGGAATCAATCAGCAAAGGGTCTTGAGGGGATTCAGAGGTGTATAGCGCAGAGTAAAATTGTTTGAATTGATCATTGATCTCTTTATGTATAACTGTGGTGGCACCAGACGGGGTCCTTATTTGTGGGATTAAACGTGAGGCCTCAGATTTACGGATCTGATGTGCAAGGAGTTTACTGGCCTTGTCGCCTTGTTCATACACTCTGTACCGAGCTCGCAAGAGTAACTGTTCAGCTTGCCTGGTAGAAAGCTCATCAAATTCAGATTGGAGTAGTTGGCGCTCTTTATGCAGATCAGAGGAAGGAACCGTAGCATACTTCTCATCCAATGTGGCTATGGATTCGCTCAGGTCCCGAAGTCGCTGAGAGCGAACTCTGTTTTGGTTGGCTGTATAAGAAATAATTTGGCCACGTAGGTATGCTTTGAGAGACTCCCATATGGTAGAGCAGGACATACCTGGTGTTGAATTAGTTTCTAGGAATAAGGTGATTTCAGAAGAAATGAAATTGACAAACTCCTTATCTGAGAGTAAAATGGGGTTAAGACGCCATTGATAACACATAGGAGGTCGCTGGGGAAACTCTAGTTCAAGCACTAATGGTGAATGGTCAGAAATAACAATACTCTTGTAAGTACACTGCCGAAGGTTAGGCAGAAGTTTTTTGTCCAAAAAGAAGTAATCAATCCGGGAGTATGTTTGATGAACATGAGAATAAAAGGAATACTGTCTATCTGTAGGATGTAGGAAACGCCAGGCCTCAAACATGGCATATTTCTGAAGAAAGGCTTGAATAAGTAGGGCACATTTAGATGGGCCTGTAGTTGTTCGTGAGGACTTGTCAAGAACTGGGGACATTTTGCAGTTGAAATCCCCCCCTAAAATCAACAAATGAGAATCTAAATTGGGTATAGCAGACAAAAAGGAAGAAATGAAACTTGTGTCATCCCAATTGAGAGCATAAACACTAGCCAAAACAAGAGGGGTAGAAAACAGTTTACCGGTTACTATGACGTATCGTCCCTTAGGATCAGCGATAACCTCAGAAGCTACAAAGGGAGTGGCTTTATCAACCAAAATGGCAGCCCCTCTTGATTTACTATGAAAGTTAGAGTGGAACACTTGACCAACCCAGTCCCTACGCATCCTAAAGTGCTCACCAGTCCTCAAGTGAGTCTCTTGTAGAAATGCAACATTTGCATTCAAACCCTTTAAGTGTGTCAACACCCTCTTACGCTTCACTGGGTTATTAACCCCTTTGGTGTTCCACGAAATGTACTTGATCGCATTGTTTCGGCCCCTCTGGGCATTCCCGTTATACAACCCTGTCATTAGAGCATAGAATGGAAAAGCAATGAGCGCCCAAAAACCCCAGAATAACTTGTCTCAGAGTAATAATGTACGGTGGTAGATGTTTGGAAAAAGTACAGAAAAAAAAACAAAAAAGACAGAATGACAACATTAGAACTGAACAATTCAACCCCTCCCCCCACCCCCTCCCCCCATCCCAGACAATACCTCCCCAAACGAGGTACAAGCCTAAATAGAACATGTTCTCTTCGCACAGTATGTCTGTGAGAGTGCGGTCTTAAACCTAAACCCACAGTCCCGCTCTTTAAAGTCGCGTTTTGTTAGTGGATCAAACAGCAAAAAGAGATAATCATTTTTTAAATTAAAAAAAAAAAAAGTGAATCCCTTGTGCAGACGAAATTACAAAAGCACCACTTGCAGATGTATATAATTATATTCCCAGTCTTATAACAGGCATTTGAGAGAGAAAATAAATAAAATGTATAAAGGCTCTCAGCCGAAAACCTAATTTGAAGTAAGGAAATCGTAGTAAGACAGCTTACAACCAAGACCAAAAAACTACGTGTGCGCAACGTTGAACGCTTGCTGGGCATAAATGACGCTCAGAACTTTTAAAATTTAAGTGAAGACCCCAAAAAACGTGTCGCCTCGGGAAGCATTTACTGTTTACTGGGTCAATGCAAACGGATGCAGTAAGCAAATAACCAAGAATATTTTGAGTCACTGAGACACTATGTAAACAAACTGAATAGGTGAGCAAGACAGCCTAGAAAACACAGGAGTATAGTAAAACCTCAATACAATGAAATTAAAATGACTGAATGCTTGTAAGGCAAGCACACTAGATGATCAAAACATTAGATCACATCAAATAAGCCTGAATGGGTTCGCCAACTGTGGGGTTTTTATAAGTTTTTTTGACATGCTTAACTAACTATAAGCTAGTAGGGCTTCTTATGCATTAAAGTTTGAATTGCTGACTCTTGTGAACCTGCATTTTCCATTGGTCTCTACTCTTACCAGTGCTCTGTCTAACCATGAATATCAGCCTGAAATGTGTGTGTGTTAAAGAGAGCGCTGTACTGTATGAAATATGTGTGTGTATGCAACAAATGTATCAGTAGTGTGGGCGCTGTACTGTGTGACCGAGACTGTGCTAATCTTAGGGAGACACAGGAGGGGGTGAATCATAAGACTGCTGACTGTGGTGTACAATGGACAATAACAGATAAGCTATACACACGAAAAACATATGTGAGGTTCTGAGTCATGCACTATAACCCAATACTATAACAAACGTGATTAGCAACTATATCATATGTGATTGAATACTATAACAAACGTGATTAGCAACTATATCATATGTGATTGGATATTGACAAACTGTTGGCCTGGGCGCCTGGATGTCTGTGTGTGTGTGCTGGAAGTAACAGTTAGCTCAGATAAGAAGCTGGGAAGCTGTAGTTAGCCTTGAGCGAGAACAGTGGACAATGTATACAGGTGCAGATATCTCAGACAATGTTATAAAACTGTCTGACCCCAGTCTCTGGGGTGAAGGAGCGTAATCTACACAGCAACAATGAAGGGACACCAGAAAGCGCAAAGAAGCTGGGACCAGCTTATGTGCCAACATCAACGATAGGCTGGGTGAGTCTAAACCACGCCCAGTCTCTACTCTGACAGGCCGGCTCGGAAGCGGGAGCTATCTCTGTCACGAGTATAATATACTATCTTTGTCAGAAACAAATCAGTTCCTTGTTCCACCCTGCGGGGTGGTGCAGTGAACCCGTATATACGAAAAATGTATTTGCCATTTATTAACTTTTGAATTAAACAATTATTTTAACCAAGTTCAGGTGTGGTATTGTTCCTATCTCAGTTGAACTTTCGCAACCCTAACAATTGGTGACCCCGACCGTGAACTGAGGGAACTTCGCTGGACATTGAGTCATCCAGCCTTTGGCCTAGACTGTCGCCAGACGGGGTCCTCTCACAAAAAGACCGGTCTACTAAAAATCAGGTAAGCAGAGCCTATTGTTTCAAAACTGAAATTCTGCATATTGACTTTAACCAAATTTATTTTGTGAGAAAACCTAACTGGTGTAAGTTGCTAAATTTTTGAACCATATGTTCACTACAACAAAGTAAGGATAAAACTAACTACGTATTATTTAATTACGTACTACTTGATGGCGAATGCATTTTCAGTTGGCCAACAGAATAACAATGGAATGACTGTATGTGTATGACGTGATATTAAAAGCCTGTTTGTGTGTGTGTATGTATCTAAGCTAGGGTTGTTTTATTAAAAGTCTATAAGACTTTAGGGAAGTGATTGAGGACAATGGCCACATAACCACCGTGACAGGCGGAATATTGGACATAAGACAAGTTCTAATATTGAACGGCAATATACCGACTTCACGGATTTTTATGTATTTACATGGTATGTGGGATATAAGACAAATTGTCGATTAATAAGTCTAGGTGGACCCTCGACTAAAAGTGGACGGCAACATAGTCCAGGGGAAGGCAGAAGTATTGGAATATAAGATAAGTCTAGGTGGACCCTAGACGGCAATACACTGTATAAGACAGGTCCCCTGTTACAAGTAAACGGCAAGACATTGGATATAAGACAAGTTGGGTTTATATGCGCATATTACCGAACAGCAATGTTTTGGAAATAAGACAAGTTCACTGATTGAATAAGACATGTTGGATATAAGACAAGTCACACTGTATGTCTGTTGCTTTATGATTGTATCCCTCTGTATGTACTGTATCAGGCTTTTATGTGAAAGGGAGTAAGGACATATATACATAACGTAACCATATATACTTAAGTTACACATTAACCACATACTATATTCTCATATTATTAGTCACAGACACACTAGTCACTGGGTAATAATAGATAAGAACAAAATAACGATAAAATTAAGCAAAAAATAAAAAATAAATAACTACCTCATATGGCTCAAGTTGAAAAGGTGGATGGGAGAAAAGCTATGCAGAGAATGGACAGAAGATGGCAGTATTGCAGCACTCAGCGGTCTCCCAGTCGACGGGGAGCCTGTTTGAATGCTGGTGACAGAGAAAAACTTAAAACCAATTCGGAGTAGAGAGAATACATCTAATAACTTATTTAGGTTAAATTTACAGACTAATGTTATTATTGTTATGGATTGGCTGACATGCGATATAAATTTAGCAAAGTATATGGTACGTTTACACTTTGGAGTAGAGAAAGTTGAGAAGTTGATTTTACTTATACGATAGTTTTGATGAAAAATTCAGTTGGAGTAAGTAGATGTTTTGCCTAGAGGCATGAATAAGACAGTTACTTTTGGTATTGTATTGGCTACTAATTTTCAGGGTAAGTTACTAGGGACAGGATGATTTGTTTTGTAACGACGTAAAACAACGACACAATTACGTTACTCGAATGGATTTGGCCATTGTTCAGGTACACTATTTTCTGTACTTCTTGCAGTATGGTTTTGATTAAGAGATGTTGATTGACGTTGTAAATTCTATTCAAGGTCCAACCTTTGTGATAATTTGTGTTTGGTTTATCGAACCCGTACTATTGCCTGTTGCAGTTAGTTAACAGTGATTTACAGTGAACACAGGTTGAGCGCTAGTGAATGCATGTCTTGATTTGAACTATACTAATCTATTTGATAAAATTACTAAACCTATATATTCAACATTTGATAATGATTGGCAAATCCGTATATTTAACCACAACGTTGAATTTAGCATTGGGTATTATAGGAGGAACGGGATACAATTTGTACTTTCCCCACCGGGTGTGGCCGTATGACAGAAAAATTGTTTGTGTCATTTAGAGGGAAAATGCGTGCATTATAGCTTTGCTTCACTTTTCAAAAGTGGCTAAAAGTTATTGGTTTTTGTTTGGGTAACACAAGGGATTTCGAACAAGAAGTAAACGTATTCTGAACGTGATCTTTTTCATTATGGGGTACAATGACCGGCCCGCAAACTGGTATGGCTGGCTGGGAGTTTTTAAAGGGACAGTACACGTTTATCACAGTTGTGTGAATGAGTTACATGAAACATCGGGGAAATTTAAAACGAATGATTTGAGGGTATTATCATAATTATTAGGTTTTGTTTTTGTGGTAAACGTTTGGGTTAAGGGGTTTCCGTGTTCCGAGAGACAAGATAATATTAGGAGTTTTATTTTCTGAGTTTTATTTAGACAAGGGAATTTTTATGATAAAGGGTTCTTTATGGAACACGAATGTAAGGGGGTGGTGTAACCTTTGACCTGTTTTCATTGCATTCTCCTGACCTGTTTTCATTGCATTCTCCTGTGGTTTGATCACCCACGGGGGGATGTAGTGAGGATAAAGAATTTGTGGTCATTTGGGATACTAGTTTTGAGGTAAATCTATAAAGGAGTTTATAGCTCTTGAACATAATTGTAGTTTGAACCACTGAGGAGTCAGGATTCTGTTTTTTAACATTGGCTATGAAGGTTTTGAATTGGCTATTATTGATTTGGTATTACAACAGAAAAAATATATGATACATTGAGGTTTGAACAGGAGATATTTTAAGCCAATAGGGCAGGAAAGTATATAAACATTTAAATTATTAATGCCAATAAATAGGTTTCAGTTCTTAGAGGAGTGATCCTGGGGGGAGAGAGCTTATTAGTAAAGAAAGGATTTTATATTGTTTGCATTTGTTTTGGCCATTAGAAGATTTTTATTTAAATAGTATTAAAATTGACAGGGGTATATGACATATGTGATGATTTAGGATTATTGATAGTTTGATTAAGGTTATGTAAGGACTTTAGATATTGACACTATAAGACATGTTGTTGTTTTTTAATCCATGATTTTAGATCAAGTCAAAACAGTGAGACACTTAGTTAATATTTCAAAGGAATACATAGTTGTTATTGACTATTATGAGAAAAAGGCAGACAGAGGGGTCTACCCCGCACTGTTGAGACCTTGAAGGTTTGAGAGCAGAGTAGAGAGGGGGACCAGGAAATGAGCAAGGTAGACTGTGGAATAAGATAGGAGAGAGGGGGGTTAACATATATAAGCAGCACAGATACATTTTAAAGTAGATAAGTCACTTGACAGAGAATTGGTAAAGGATAGATATGAATGGACGCCCAAGCCCAAGGGACAATTGGACATGTGGAAAATGAAAGGGGCGTTCCTACATTATAATGTAGAACATAAGAATATTTTACTAATCTTACCTAAGTCATTATTTAGAGTAGGTAAGGTTGTTACCTGGCCAGGGCCAGGTATCAAACGGGGGAGGGGTACATTGTGGTCTAGGATAGCATGGGGCCTATTGGATAATAAACTAATAAAAAATAAATAAAGAAAATCTAGCTAACAAATAGGCATAGAAGTTAAATATATAATCAGATAGAACAAATGAGAAACTGTTTGTTAACCAAACCTGTATGTCCAAGATTTTATGCATTACAGGTGAATTAAAGGAGAAGGTGATTCACTCGGCCTGGGGGCATATCGCATTTGGAGGGTGAGACACACTGACACTGCCGAATGATCACAGAGTTAAGGAGAAGAACCGTAGCTAATAGAGTTCGGGGATCAACTCCTTAATGAAGAATCCCTGACCCCGCCCTCTCATCACTGTGTACGTTCATAGAAGTGAAAGTGTTGCTTGGTCTCTGGCTGATGATGTGTTCTCTGGGAGAGGGTGGGGCTTTACAGGACTGCTTGTAGTCCTGAGCTGTCTGATTAGGATACAATGGGGATGTTACCATCACAGTACTGCCAGAACCACCACCAGTTCCAACAGACCAGGTTCAGCCGGCCTCCTCCACCACTTCAAGACCAAGTCCCACACCATCACCTAAGCACTCCAATCTGGTACAGGTAATAAATGTGAAAGACATCTCAGATAGTGACCAATTGGGGACTGATTCTGGTTATGAGGGAAGTGAGAATATGTGGTTGGCCTATATGAGATACACTGCCAAAACACTTAATAGAAAGGACTGTGTCGTATGTGGACATGCCAGACCTATTCTGGCTGCTCACCCATTTGCCCTAAGCAATGGGAAAGGTTGGATGTGCATATTGGAAAGTTTCTATTATAATAAGCCAAATTCAACCCTGTGTAAAACTCTGAGTCTTGTGTTCCCAGAAGTCCCTCCCCAGAAGACACCATGGGGGGTTAAGGCATATGGGGAAATTACAGCTGTATCACTGGTACAGGTAGGGGTATAGACTATGGGAGGCTCCCTACTACTGCCTGCATCACTAATGTCACTATTAACTAGAGGTGTTGCTGATGTATGGTGGATGTGTGGACCTGCCAGGCGGTTGACCCCCATTTTGAAAGGAGATTGTCAGGGCACATGTGCTTTGGCCAGTCTGATAAAACCATTGACTATTATTGAGGTTGCAGCTAACCACCTCCTGGGAGCTGCACATGACACAGAGGCTCGGGACCAACCCAGGAGTCGGCAGAAACGTGACGCTCCTTGGTCCGAGGGTACAGATAACATCCACACCAACCTGTTGGGGTCCCAATAGGGGTTCCCCACTAATTCCAGACATTAAACAGGAATGATGGCCTGTGGCATTTATTGCCCATTATTGGCCCAGCTATTGTTGATGCTAAGCAGAATGCCTGGATCAATTATATCTACTATAATCAACAATGATTTGTTAACTACACCCACACTGCACTTATAGGGATGGCTGAACAATTGGATGCCACCTCTCGAACCGCTAGACAAAATAGACTAGCACTAGACATGATTCTGGCCAACCACGGGGGTGTTTGTAAAATGTTTGGAGAACAATGTTGCACGTTTATCCCTAACAATACCAGTCCTGATGGGAGCATTTCAAAAGCTCTGAGCGGGTTGGAAAAGTTATCTGTGGAGATGAGGGGTCTTGCAGGTGTGGAGGAGAGTGGACTGTTCTCCTGGCTGGGTGGTTGGTTTGGTGAGTACATTGTATTGATTCTGGATTTCTGACCCTAATAATTGTATTTTGCTATGTTAATGTGTTGTGCTGCTTGCATTTTACCTTGTGCCAAGAAATCTATTGCAGATGCTAAGGCCTCTGGCATGATGCCCCTGCTTGCAGCTAGTAGGGAGGATACTAAGACCAATGAACAGAGGGGGTTGACTGAGGATGACCCATGGTTTGCTGTAAAAGATGTTTATGAATAACACTGTTCTCCCTACGAAGGTTTTAAGTTCCTGGGTGGTAACGAGCCCACCTAGTATATGGAAAAGGGAATGAAATGTTTATTGTATGTGACACCTTTCAGGTGTCAAACGGGGGAATCAAAAATCAAAAATAAAAATTGTCTATGTTAATCAAAAATGTTTATGTTGACACCTTTTAGGTGTCAAACGGGGGATTGTGGGGTTTTTATACGTTTTTTTGACATGCTTAACTAACTATAAGCTAGTAGGGCTTCTTATGCATTAAAGTTTGAATTGCTGACTCTTGTGAACCTGCATTTTCCATTGGTCTCTACTCTTACCAGTGCTCTGTCTAACCATGAATATCAGCCTGAAATGTGTGTGTGTTAAAGAGAGCGCTGTACTGTATGAAATATGTGTGTGTATGCAACAAATGTATCAGTAGTGTGGGCGCTGTACTGTGTGACCGAGACTGTGCTAATCTTAGGGAGACACAGGAGGGGGTGAATCATAAGACTGCTGACTGTGGTGTACAATGGACAATAACAGATAAGCTATACACACGAAAAACATATGTGAGGTTCTGAGTCATGCACTATAACCCAATACTATAACAAACGTGATTAGCAACTATATCATATGTGATTGAATACTATAACAAACGTGATTAGCAACTATATCATATGTGATTGGATATTGACAAACTGTTGGCCTGGGTGCCTGGATGTCTGTGTGTGTGTGCTGGAAGTAACAGTTAGCTCAGATAAGAAGCTGGGAAGCTGTAGTTAGCCTTGAGCGAGAACAGTGGACAATGTATACAGGTGCAGATATCTCAGACAATGTTATAAAACTGTCTGACCCCAGTCTCTGGGGTGAAGGAGCGTAATCTACACAGCAACAGCGAAAGGACACCAGAAAGCGCAAAGAAGCTGGGACCAGCTTGTGTGCCAACATCAACGATAGGCTGGGTGAGTCTAAACCACGCCCAGTCTCTACTCTGACAGGCCGGCTCGGAAGCGGGAGCTATCTCTGTCACGAGTATAATATACTATCTTTGTCAGAAACAAATCAGTTCCTTGTTCCACCCTGCGGGGTGGTGCAGTGAACCCGTATATACGAAAAATGTATTTGCCATTTATTAACTTTTGAATTAAACAATTATTTTAACCAAGTTCAGGTGTGGTATTGTTCCTATCTCAGTTGAACTTTCGCAACCCTAACACAACTCCCCAACTATACAAAATTAGCATGTTGTAGCTAAACATAATTGTACCACAGGTGGGTTACTTACTATCCACAGTTCGCAAGCAACAGTTGCTGAACTATGAGCAAGTTCAAGACTTCTTGATGTGACGTTGAATGTGAGAGAGAGCCTCATCCGGAGATTCAAATGTGTAGTCTTTACCATCATGAGATAGCCATAAACGGGCCGGGAATCGCAGTCCGTACTTCACACCTGGATGGTCCCGAAGTAGTCGTTTGGCCTGTCCGAAAGCTGCGCGCTGCCTGGAAACAGTGGGGGAGTAGTCCTGGTAGATGGAGAAGCTCTGTCCTTGAAAGCTCAGAGTGGTATTGCGGGCTCGTCGGAGAATCTCCATCTTCTCATGGAAAAAGTGCACTCGAAGAATTATGTCACGGGGCCTCTCCCCATCCCGGGGCTTTGGGCGCAGCGACCGGTGGGCACGATCAATCAGGGGCTTTTCATCTAAGGCAAGAACATCCTTCAGCAGCCCAGAAACGAAATCCGTGGCGCGAGGCATTTCCGCTGACTCTGGGACTGATACAAGTCTCAGGTTATTGCGGCGAGAGAATCCCTCTAAACTTACACAGCTCTCCTTCACCTTTTTCAAATCCGCAGCTAGGCGTTTCACGTCAGCCTCCAGGGATGTAGTTAAGTCGGAGACATTTGTAGCGGAGGTCTCCAGTGCTGCAATCGTTGTAGTGTGCGACGCCATTGTTGTTTTGAGTGATGTGATTGCTGGCACCGTCTCGTTCCGCAGGATGGTTAGATCTGCTTTTAAAGTATCAGAAACCTCCTTTATTCGGGCCTCAATCGTAGCAACCACCTCCGTTTTCATTTCAACTATCTCAGAGCGTAGTAGTTTGATGGCCTCGAGAATGTTCACTTCAGCGCCGCCAGGCCAAGCCGCCCCCCCGGGTAAAGTATCAGTCCCCGGGCCGTCAGGCTCAGGGGAGGGCGGTGATGAGAGTGTGTCTTGTAGGCCGGGTTTTCTCAAAGTCATGCTTTTGGCCTTATGTTTCGTCGACATGCTGACATTTGGAAGTAAAGTAGTCTTGGTTTTTACGGGAAGGGATCACCAAAATAATATATGAAAATAAATACGGTTCTGCTGCAAAATTCACATAAACTTTAAAAATACCACGGGAGCAAACGGAAAACACGTCAGTCGCACATGGCGTCCCTCCAATCCCCCCACCTGATCATTTCTATACACAAATAATGGATATGTATTACAAACACACAGTATATCACCTCAAATATAGATATTATATCTACGGTCTAAGGCATCGTTTCCTAAACTAGGGGTGGCTAGATTTAAAGATGGGGTTTTGAGAGGTTTTGTGGTAAACGGCACTGCGCAAGTTAAAAAAAAGTAAAGAAAGATTAGCATCATTGTTTCTGCAGCTAAGCTATTTCTGGATTTTAAAGATTTAACATCTGAGGAGCTACACAGATTACTGACTCGTGCGGTCCCACTCTCTCAGGCCCTAGAGCCTGAAAAGGGGATTTGAGGTTTCAAATGACGTAAGAAGCGGGAATATATATACAGTTGAAGTCTGAAGTTTACATACACCTTAGCCAAATACATTTGAACTCAGTTTTTCGCAATTCCTGACATTTAATCCTAGTAAAAATTTCCTGTTTTAGGTCAGTTGGGATCACCACTTTATTTTAAGAATGTGAAATGTCAGAATAATAGCAGAGAGAATGATTCATTTCAACTTTTATTTATTTCATCACATTCCCAGTGGGTCAGAAGTTTACATACACTCAATTAGTATTTGGTAGCATTGCCTTTAAATTGTTTAACTTGGGTCAAACTGGTGCTGGTGTAGCTGAGTTAGGTTTGTAGGCCTCCTTGCTCGCACACGCTTTTTCAGTTCTGCCCACACACTTTCTATTGGATTGAGGTCAGGGCTTTGAGATGGCCACTTCAATACCTTGACTTTGTTGTCCTTAAGCCATTTTGCCACAACTTTGGAAGTATGCTTGGGGTCATTGTCCATTTGGAAGACCCATTTACGACCAAGCTTTAACTTCCTAACTGATGTCTTGAGATGTTGCTTCAATATATCCACATAATTTTCCTTCCTCAGGATGCCATCTATTTTGTGAAGTGCACCAGTCCCTCCGGCAGCAAAGCACCCCCACAACATGATGCTGCCACCCCCGTGTTTCACGGTTGGGATGGTGTTCTTCGGCTTGCAAGCCTCCCCCTGTTTCCTCCAAACATAACGATGGTCATTATGGCCAAACAGTTCTCTTTTTGTTTCATCAGACCAGAGGACATTTCTCCAAAAAGTACAATCTTTGTCCCCATGTGCAGTTGCAAGCAGTAGTCTGGCTTTTTTATGGTGGTTTTGGAGCAGTGGCTGCTTCCTTGCTGAGAGGCCTTTCAGGTTACGTCGATATAGGACTCATTTTACTGTGGATATAGATACTTTTGTACCTGTTTCCTCCAGCATCTTCACAAGGTCCTTTGCTTTTCTTCTGGGATTGATTTGCACTTTTCGCACCAAAGTACATCCATCTCTAGGAGACAAAATGTGTCTTCTTCCTGAGCGGTACGACTGCTGCGTGGTCCCATGGTGTTTATACTTGCGTACTATTGTTTGTACAGATGAATGTGGTACCTTCAGGCATTTGGAAATTGCTCCCAAAGATGAACCAGACTTGTGGAGGTCTTGGCTGATTTATTTTGATTTTCCCATGATGTCAAGCAAAGAGGCACTGAGTTTGAAGGTAGGCCTTGAAATACATCCACAGGTACACCTCCAATTGACTCAAATTATGTCAATTAGCCTATCAGAAGCTTCTAAAGCCATGACATCATTTTCTGGAATTTTCCAAGCTGTTTAAAGACACAGTCAACTTAGTGTATGTAACCTTCCGACACACTGGAATTGTGATACAGTGAATTATAAATGAAATAATCTGTCTGTAAACAATTGTTGGGAAAATTACTTGTGTCATCCACAAAGTAGATGTCCTAACCAACTCTACAATGGGATAGTTTGTTAACAAGACATTTGTGGAGTGGTTGAAAAACAGGTTTTAATGACTCCAACCTAAGTGTATGTAAACTTCCGACTTCAACTGTATAATAGACCTTTTGTGTGTAGTTCACTAATAAATCAGAAGAAGAAGGAAGTAACAAACCAGAGCGAATTTTGGCCCTGGTGAGGAGAACTATCCATCAAGCAAAGAGGTCATGTTGACATCGGTTCTGTAACACCATTAGAAGGGCGACACCTGTGGGAAAAGTGTGGGGGAGGATCAAGAGGAGGGAGTGGTATTATCCAGTGTTGACGAGTGGGGGAGGACATGGCAGTAACAGATGAGAAGGCAGAGATGAAGGCCAAAGTGTTTGTCCAAGTGCATAGCTTGGCTAATCTGTCAGAGGAGGTGCAGAGGGGGAGAGAGAGAACGAGAAAGGAGCACCTTGGAGTGCTGGATATGAGGGAGGATGTCAATTATGCATTGAATGCACCATTTATCATGATTTGATGAAGAGGTCAATAGGCAAGGCTGGGTTAACTTCAGCAGAAAGATGAGGTGTACTATATCATGTTGGCTCATCTTAGTGATGAGGCACTGGATAAGGTGTTGGTGTTGTACAACAGAGTGTGGGAGGAGGGGAAACTACCAGGCAGCTGAAAGAAGGTAGTAGTGAGACCAATCCGGAAGCCAGGGAAGGACCCAACGAAGCCATCAAGCTATCAACCAATATCTTTAACATCACATGTATGTAAGATTATGGAATGTATGATTGCAGAGGGGCTAACTTACTTCCTGGAGAGCATGGGGTTAGTATCACCACATCAGAGTGGGTTCAGGAAGGGGAACTATGGACCCAGTGCTCTGCTTAGAACAGAGGTCAGGAAGGCTCAGGTGAACAAGGAGACTGTTGTGGCTGTCTTTGTTGATGTGGAGAAGGCATATTATATGATGTGGAAAAGTAGCGTAGCTTAATGATGACGGGCGCAGGTGCCAAAAACAATTACGGGCCCCTATCACCACCCATATTGCCCATAAAATGTAAATAATTTTGTTGGTAAGGCTGTGTGTTAATATTGTGGGATGGATGGAGTCAAACAGACTCGATGTTGCCCACAGACTTTTAAATCTGTTTGACAGCTGGTGGATAACGAAGTCAAGGTTTGTATTAAAGACGTTGACTCTAAAACTACTCTCCCCATCAGTCGCTGGTCCTCGCATAGCTCATCAAAATGATGCCTCGCCATCCTTCTCGAAGTGTCTCAAATGCGTTCTGAGCTCCCCATTTGTCGGCAAGGGTCTTTGCAGTGACTTTGGCCTTCTCAAAATCCTGTGGGAATACGGACAGGACCTCTATCATGTCCTTGAGTAGGCTGACTGCTCTGTGCAGGTCTGCGTCTTTGGCCTGTAGCATTTTGAAGACGACGTTCACATTTGCTAAAACCTTAGTCTGCAGAACGACGAAAAAAATAAAACTACATTTTTTCATTTTCTTTTTCAGTGCTGCATCATCCCTCTCATCCTTCTTGTCACTTAAAAGCACAATCTTGGTGAAGGCCTTCATTACGTCCACATATCTGTATCTCACGGGGGCTAAGGGACTCATATCTAGATGACTAGCGGGCGGGACACAGTTGTTTTATAGTTACATTTTCTTTTTCTGATGCCAAATCAAACATACCACTCAACATTGACCATCTCTTTATGCTATTCCCGAAGAAGGTGTAGAGCAGTATCATAAAACGGTTTAGTCTCTGGCACATGTTTGACAGAGTCGTTGAGAGCCAGGTTAAGATTGTACGCTGCTCAATGCACATAAACAGCAAGCGCCTCTTTTATGGATATTCTGGCCTGCACACCCGAATAGATCCCGCTCATGTTAGCAGCTCCATCATACCCTGCCCACGACATTTTGAAATATCCAGCCCATTATCCTCTACGCTGCCCAGGATTGTATGTTGAAGCTCAGCTGCTGATGTGTCAGCAGTCTCCAGAAATCCCCAAAACGACTTATTTGCATCCCTTATCACTCTCACATAGCGATAAACTTGGCTTAACTGGTCTACTTTGGATACATCCGGTATGGTGTCCATAATAATAGAAACAAAAATGGGCTTCCTGCATCTCTCCCTGAATGTCACACTTCACTCGCTCGACTCAGATATAAATCAGCTCATTTTGGATTTGAGGACTGAGGATAGTTAACGGATCCTGCGGGGCGTTATAAAAGTTATTTCAGAACTGGGTCGTAAAAATGACAGCAGTTCAATTATACTAAGAGAAGTATCACTGTTGGCCTGCCCCAGCTTTTCACGGTGCCCTCTGAACGCCAAATTACATGATGCAAGTGTGAGAGTTACATTAACTATGCGCTCTAACAACTGTCGCCTGAAATTTAAAAAGGCTGTCTGTCCCACTTTCACCTGTTTCCTCAGCCGTCACGATTCTAGCCTCGCCCTGCTCCTCTTCCTCCCCGCCCAGCCCGGGGATAGCTTGTCTGGCCTGGCTTGTGCTCGGGGTCGTATCCGCCGATACCTGCCAACCTGTATCCTCCTCTGTCAAAGTTGCTTCTTCTGGCATGATGGAACAGCTTGGCCTTGGCTCTCTTGGCCCGCTAAAAGCTGCTGCTGGCGATGATAAACCTACACCCTCCTCTGCTCCCGCTACATTGCTTGTTTTAGCAACGGCTGCACTTTAACTACATTTGAAAAAGGAATCTCATTTAACTGATTTTGATAACTCCTTTGCTTTCTCATGTTTGGCCTTCCTCTTTTGGGCTCCACTTTTGTGTTGATACATTGCTGATTTTTAAATCCATAATTTTCTATTCTCGACTTTCTATCTATATTTTTTTTCTCGGCCGTTGTCTCTTGATAGCTAGCTCAACTGTTGCATAAAACGGTGACAGAAACAACAACGCTTTGGAGAGTATTTCCACAATGAATCCCAGAATGCATTTCATTATCTTAACATGGTATTGAAACTATTGAATAATATGATTTATTTAGCAAATTCATTTGATTTATTGTCATCAATACACAAAAATATCATGCTTTAGTAGTGGCAAAAAAAAACATTTTGTTGGTGAAACCATCAGTGGGATCATTTATCATATAACCTACATTAAAGAAAGATCTTCTTGTCAAATCGGAAACGTAATGGACCCGCGTCAACAATTAATGCTTGGGCATGGTGGGGTGGTATTCAAATTACATAAGGTGCCTGCAGCTCCGCAGTTCGGGCCCAGAGGAGGCCATTTTTTAAAAGATGAAGGCTGGAACACAGCTGGTTGAATAAGACTCTAAATGGGATAGGAAAGCATCCAACAGGAGAGTGTGAATATTGCCAGGAAACAGAGACAGTGGAGCATGTACTGACACAGTGTGGGCAGTATCAGAGGGAAAGAGAGAGGCCAAGATCCAGTTTGAGGGAGAAGGGGATATAGGAAATGAGTTTAAAGAGGATACTGCGTAGAACGTCATTAGATACAGTCCCAAATGTTTTGTTATCTTCTTTTTTAAGGAAAACGGGACTGGCAGCTAGGATTTACAATAGTTTCTGTCTTTGGCCCACACTCCAGTACAGTAGGTGGCGGTAATGCACCATAAGGTTGGATGCCAACCGCCGATAAACCACACCAAAGAAGAAAAATAAGGAGCGAATTTTCGTTGCAGGACATCAGGAAGAGAATGCAAGCTGCGGTACGGAAACGTCAAAGCAATGCACCCCGGTCGTCAACGAACCCCAGGTTTGAACAGTTTGCTTGTGATGAACGTGTTTATATCATCGGCAAGTATTTAATGTTCACATCTAGCGGGCCAGTGGTTGGAAGGCACCGTGCATGTCGAAAGAATCGCCCTGATAAGCCGAAGTGTCTCAGGCATTTGTCTATCAACGAAACGTAAACAATAAAGACTAGGCTACTGTTAGTTGACTGAACTCCACCCCGTGGTTTAGGAAGTGTGTGAACTTTACCAACAGAGTGGAGCGGCTTTGTGGAATCTTTCTCCGACTACATCGATTCGCCCATGGTCAATACTTGTAAAATGTAAATTATGAAACGCCCCACTTGTACTTATGTTTGTCCTCTGTAGTTGCATACATTTATTTGCTTACTGAAATCTATCACGTTAATTACTGTTTCAATAATAGTTCATTCAAATACAACCACCGCCTGTTTGCTCATTGCTGTTGCTGTAAGCCAGGGTTCTCCTACTGTCGACTTGGCCCACGAGTGGTTTTATTTGTCCCAAAAGCTTCGAGTGCTTTTAAACATGTGTACAAGGTGGGCGTTTCATAATTTAAATTCTTGTTAGTATTGACCTAGGGCGAATTGATCTAGTCAGAGTTAGATTCCACAAAGCCTGGTCTCGGCTCCACTCTGTTGAAGTTTATCAGACACTTCCTGCACCGTGGAGTTTAGTCCGCTAGGCTACTGTCAGACAGTGTCAGTAGAAAATATACTGTAAAGGCATATCAGTCTGCCACTCAAAACTGCCCCATATATTCTAAACTAGGTTAGTTATTGCCTGTGCTTGCTGGCTGAAGTTCTTCTTGCCTTGTAATGTGCTCATGGTCAGTGTCATGTGACCAAGGACAGGGAAGTTGTCAGCCTGTAATGCTTTCAAATGATGGCGGCTGTGAAGGTTGTCAAGCACAGCTATACAATACAGTGTATCTTGGCCTTTATGTTGCCCATTATTTGCAGAGATTTAGGAACAGATGGGGCCTGTTCAAGGAATGCACTGGACTGTGTCTCCACCGTCTCAAACAGCCCACTGAATAACATGCATCTTATCTACATGTCCTCGTCCTATTTCCCCCACTGGCGTTAACCTCGGAGGTAGATCAAGGCCAACAACACTATAATAGAGTAGGCTACATGAACAGAAAGATAATGATTATTGATGTGTATTCATATAGGTGTAGGCCTACCACAGCACTGTTGTGGTCCTACATATTGGCTAACGTCTTGTTCATACATTGTCATTCTGTATCATGTTGTTTTGGAGTTGGAGGGAATTCATACTTCATAATGTGTCTTTCTCTAAAGCCAACCAGGGTCCAAGCCAGAGGGGTCATCAATGAAGAGGCCACAGTTCCACTTTGACCTGTGGTTCTATCTCACAGTGCAAAACTGGGTACTGGACTTTGGAAGGCCCATTGTAATGGTATGGACAACCTGCTGAGAGATACCATACCAGGACAGCTTGAAAAGATTTGGGTATCTCAGGTTGTTCTGGCATTTGGGCTCCCGAGTGGCGCAGCGGTCTAAGGCACTGCATCTCAGTGCTAGAGGTGTCGTTACAGACCCTGGTTCGATTCCATTCACAATCGGCCGTGATTGGGAGTCCCATAGGGCGGCGCACAATTGGCCCAGCGTCGTCCGGGTTAGGGGAGGGTTTGGCCGGTGTAGGCCGTCATTTTAAATATGAATTTGTTCTAAACTGACTTGCTTAGTTAAATAAAGGTTAAATTAAAAAATGTAAAATTCTTACTTAGAAACTTCATTGGGGTGAAGGATATTTGACATACTTTTTTACATTTGTATCACAAACCATTTTTGAGAAAATCATGATGAACGTGGCCATTTTAGGCTACCTCATATCCCAAAGAGGAATAAGCCTACCACACGGGGTGGAGTACGTGACTCCACAACAACATCTTGAAGGAAATGATTCATGATACAAATCCATTATGGATTACTTTAGTCAACCATATAAGCTTCATGTGGAGGTGTATTTGAACAGGGACAGCTGTTGCACATTTTCAGTCCCCGCCTGTTCAATGTGTTGTAAGGGCAAGTCCATGTTAACTTTGTGTTGGTCTTTGTCAACGAAGTCATTTAGAGTTAGATTCCATGACTTGTCTTAAAACTGTCAGAACAAATCATAATGAATGACCACGAACAAACATGATTTGTTTGACACTAATAGGTTGATGAATGTGTACTTCTATGGTGCACAAACCATACCCTTCATTCTCATGTTTGGCCACGCCATTTTCAACTATTGTAACAAACAAGCTATTTAATACAAAATGTAAGCCCTTTTTAGACCTATGCCTGCTCTAATGTAGTTTGGTTGAAATTATCCAATCATTATGTAGAAAGTATGTTGAATATAATGAACTACATTGATCAATCTGACTGTAATATTATGTGAATAAATACGTCCTGTACGTCTCTGGATAAACCTAGTGCAGGTAGCGAGCCTTGAATTACCTCTGAATAGAATTAACATGTCTCTAACTTGCACCGTTATAAAATTATTAAGAGACTTGTTACAAATAGCTTATCCTGGCGACCAATGTTCTAGCATTGATTTATTGAGGCAAGCAGATCAGAGATGTCAAGGTGGTATCCAAGCATGTATAGTGTAAAAAACAACTATCGATAGACATAAATTATAAGCGTATAGTCAATTAATCTGTAGAACGAGGAATCAATTTACTCATTTCAACTAATATCATTTTAGTCACAAAATAATTAACAGAAGAAGAAAAAAAGTGTACATGATACCTTACAGAATACTCCGAGTAAATGACTGTCACCAATAGGCTTAACGTAGTTACACGTGTCTTCAGTTCAAAATCCTCTCTAAAAGAAAAAGCAGTGGGTGACACAGCAGCTTGAGCAAGTTATCAAAGTATAAGTGAATTCACTGTCAAATTCAAGCAGAAACTCACCCCCAACCTGAATTAACATTTCTTTACACTTTGCTAGCAAAAACAGAAGACAGGAAAACACAACCAGATTCTAATCAACTGAATTTAAATGATAGGAGCACACCCGTGTCGCTCCTCTTTGAACTATCCGCAATCCGACGAACAAAATATCACTTTCCCTGTAACAATAAATCCATACCACTTACATTACAATAAAACATATAAAAATTCTTTGCGCTCTATAAACTCTTGAAACATTCCAAACATGACAATGTAATTCACACAGTAACATTCATTTAGTCGATTCAAGTTTCACCAGTTTTCCCAACTCTCCTGGCGTCACTGACCCCAGGACATCCATGGGAACGTCTCACCACCGGAGAAAACCACAGAGAAGGTGTGCTTGACCTCTGTGATAGCCCACAGATGGTCAGCCATCCAAACAACGTCATAAATCATGATTGAGTCTTCAAGCTGGGCCTCAGTAAGTCGCTAGTCACGAGTAGATAACCTTCTCTCATTCTTCCACTAGAGTAAGACCCTATGATCCGTGAACCGTGCAGTCATACTCCTTAGAGTGTGGAGTAGGGGATTGCCAGGGACCTCACAATACGTTATTATCACCATGCTTAGGTGCCGATACGCTATGTATTGCGATTCTCACGATTCTGCTATTTGATACACTATGTCTGCTGTGGAGAGAGAAGAGAGAGCATGGGGAAATGAGTTCTGATCAGTCATTGATATAAAAGAGCTGAAAACATGTTGGCTCACTATTTAAAAAGATGGAGAACAAGCTATAGGATGAGTTTTGGTGAGTTTGATATTTTTTCAAAATCTATCAAAGTATCGATATGATATCGCCCACAATAATATTTTGATATGGAACTATAGATTTTATTTTATAGCCCCTATCACTAGTATCGAGTATGTTTAAGTTCTGAAATTCAATTTATTCAACATAAAACTCATAAGTACCCTTTTTGATTTTCCTAATTTTACGACAATATACTCTATAAGTACATCACATTTCCAGAGGTGGTTGTCTGCTAATTTTTAAGTTATGATGCATTTTATTACCACCACCAACACAGTGAATGGGAAAATGGATTCAAATGGAACTCCCTCTGCTGGTGATTTGCTGAATGTGCAATCCTAAAGGAGGGCTATGATTTATTAAAGACCTATGTCTTTAATATATGCTTCATATCTTCTAAAGTACCAGAGAGCCACTCTAGACATGTGACCTGTTTTAAGAGTATATTGTTCCAAACAATGTCTAAAAATATGCTACATCAAAAAAGGTACTTTGAGATATTAATGTTTTATGTTGAATAAATAAATGTTCAAGACATATTCCATATTTTAGAGCGCACTATAAGGCAGGCCTGGGCAACTCCAGTCCTCTGGGGCCTGATTGGTGTCACACTTTTCCCCCATCCTCTAGAAAACACAGTTGATTTAAACTAATTACGTTCTAAACTGAAGATCATGATTAGTTGATTATTGGAGTCAGGTGTGTTGGCTGGGACTGAGGCAAAAGTGTGCCACCAATCAGGTCCCCGAGGACTGGAGTTGTCCACGCCTGCTATAAGGAGTACAATGACACTGAGATGTCTGTATCACGTTCTGTTCATGGATCATAGGTTCTTACAGGAGGCACTTTCAACATGACTTTCAAATAAAAAAACATTGTGATGCAAGTGTAAAAAGAATGTCAATCATACTTCCTTCCAATGAAGTTTCCATGTGAGAATTGCCATAACAATCTGTGACACCCAAAATACTTCCGGGCTGTCCTGGCGTGGAACCACCCTGCTACAATAATATATTTGACTAAATAACAAAGTGTAACAAACAAATAGCCTAGTTATATCAGCATTCAAGTCTGTGCTATGAATGCAACCCTGTGTTGTATCCATGATTTAATTCAGATCATTCTCCCTCTGGAGTGGTTCCCCCTGAACAAGCCCAGTGCTGGAGACTACTTTCACATGGCCTACAATGTCATCACGCCATTCCTACTGCTCAAGGTGGGTGACTGTCTGGAACCAGCAAACACAAACTGCAACACTGGTTGATACCGTTTGTTCACAATCACAGTTGCCCTATAAGAAGCTACAGTGATAATGAAATGTGTCCAAAATAATCGCTTTTCAACATGTAATGAATTAATCTGATTCATTTGTGATGCTCACATGCTATACTAAGTGCGTGTGTGTGCATGCACACTGACTGTACATGCACACCGCAGCAACCAGTGATCCGGGTCAACAGCATCAATGTAACAGTATAACTTTAGTCCGTCCCCTCGCCCCGACCCGGGCGCGAACCAGGGACCCTCTGCACACATCAACAACTGACACCCACGAAGCATCATTACCCATCGCTCCACAAAAGCCGCGGCCTTTGCAGAGCAAGGGGAACCACTACTTCAAGGTTTCAGAGCAAGTGACGTCACCGACTGAAAGGCTGCTAGCGCGCACCACCGCTACCTAGCTAGCCATTTCACATCGGTTACATTTACATGCCTGTTAATGTGTGTGTGTGTTTACATGCCTGGTAATGTGTGTGTGTTTACATGCCTGTTAATGTGTGTGTGTTTACATGCCTGTTAATGTGTGTGTGCTCTCGTCCCTCTCCGAGCAGCTGATTGAGCGGAGTCCCAGGGCCCTGCCTCGCTCCGCCGTGTACCTGAGCATCATCACCTTTGTGATGGGCGCCAGCATCCACCTGGTGGGCGACTCCATCAACCATCGTCTGCTGCTGAGTGGCTACCAGCTCCACCTGTCTGTCAGAGAGAACCCCATCATCAAAGACCTCAAACCTGCTACACTGGTAGGCTACACCTTTTTATTAGAGAAGATATACTTTATTAATCCATACGGGATGGAAACGTCTTCTGCTTTTCACCCAACTCCTTCTGATACAATACGACCAAATTATGCAAGGTTATAGTTCTGGGTTAACCGAGATGAATGAACGGATGGTGCCTGGTGGAGCTCAAATGTATGCTGTCCCTACAGCTCCTTCTGTTACTGTCCCTAATGCTGTTTTATATCCACCAACAACAGAAATGCTGTTGATGTTGTTTGAACATGTTTCTTATTTTATTTATTTTAGATTGATTCGTTTGAGCTTCTCTATTTTTATGATGAACAACTGGGACATTTGATGTGGTATGTGGTAAACCCTTTTAATGGAATATTCTCTTCTGCTTAACTGTCATAACATGCTATTGGTTGATAATATAACTTAGATTAACAACTTTTTAAAGTGGTTGAAACAATGACTGTTTTTCAAATTGAGTTGCTTTATATGTTTTTGCCTGTATATCTAAACATCTAATCAAATGTATTGTCCGGGTACACATACGTTGCAGATGTTATTGTTCGGGTACACGTACGTTGCAGATGTTATTGTTCGGGTACACATACGTTGCAGATGTTATTGTCCGGGTACACATACGTTGCAGATGTTATTGTTCGGGTACACATACGTTGCAGATGTTATTGTCCGGGTACACATACGTTGCAGATGTTATTGTCCGGGTACACATACGTTGCAGATGTTATTGTTCGGGTACACATACGTTGCAGATGTTATTGTCCGGGTACACATACGTTGCAGATGTTATTGTCCGGGTACACATACGTTGCAGATGTTATTGTCCGGGTACACATACGTTGCAGATGTTATTGTTCGGGTACACATACGTTGCAGATGTTATTGTTCGGGTACACATACGTTGTAGATGTTATTGTTCGGGTACACATACGTTGCAGATGTTATTGTTCGGGTACACATACGTTGCAGATGTTATTGTCCGGGTACACATACGTTGCAGATGTTATTGTCCGGGTACACATACGTTGCAGATGTTATTGTCCGGGTACACATACGTTGCAGATGTTATTGTCCGGGTACACATACGTTGCAGATGTTATTGTTCGGGTACACGTACGTTGCAGATGTTATTGTTCGGGTACACATACGTTGCAGATGTTATTGTTCGGGTACACATACGTTGCAGATGTTATTGTCCGGGTACACATACGTTGCAGATGTTATTGTTCGGGTACACGTACGTTGCAGATGTTATTGTTCGGGTACACGTACGTTGCAGATGTTATTGTTCGGGTACACGTACGTTGCAGATGTTATTGTTCGGGTACACGTACGTTGCAGATGTTATTGTTCGGGTACACATACGTTGCAGATGTTATTGCAGGTTTAGCGAAAAGCTTATGTTCAGTGCAGTAATACCGAACAATACAAAACAATAAGCAAATGCAAGTCCAAAACATTTCAATAAAGGAATTAAGAAATATTAGAACAAGCAATATCAGAGTCCGGAATATAAATATGTATGTATATGATGATATGGATAGACAATGACATTATGGACAATATGTGACTAGAAAAGGTGTGTACAGCAGTAGTTATATAGGATGAGTCTTGACTAGAATACACTATATACAGTATGTAAACATTATTACTGTGACCCGTGTTCAGTATTTGTAATGAGTTTGTAATAAGTTGACATGAACTAGTTTAACTGAGTTCTCTCCTTCTCTCTTCCTCCAGGTATATTCCTTTCTTCATCATCCTCTTCCTCTACTTCACTGGCTGCTTTACTCACGTCAAAGAGGAGAAGACAATGCCCCTGTCTGGTTGGCTGCTACTCGGACCCAGTGCCCTCTACTATTGGTCAGTCCCCTCATTACTTCCTTCTTTTGACTTGAGAAAAGTTTTACAATGTATGTAAAACTTTTTTTTAAACTTTATTTATATTTTTTATTGTTAGACATATAAGACTGTGAAAACACCAGCAATTCACCTCCAAGTGATTTTAATTTTGGAAATCTGTAGAAAGATATATGTGATCGTATACAAATGTGAGCAAGTTTTGAAATGATTGTTTTAGTCATATCTGTTTGGGCTTCTTGCGATCAATTTGCAGTTTACAAATGATTTGTAATTATGTTCCGGCCCTCTGACCATCTGGCCCGCGGCTGAATCTAGTTAATGATCACTGTCTTAGAGGTTTGCTGAATTCTAATTGACAAATGTACTCCATTGTGTGATTTATGTACTCCGATTTGTCGTACTGAAAGTACCTGAAGTATGGGACATTTCACTGTGTGACGCATGGCTCAACTCTAAGTATTTCCTTCTAGAAAGTGAAAGTATCTTGACTGCAGCTCTCACTCCTGCCCCTCTCTCACACCCTCTCAGGTACTTGGTCACAGAGGGTCAGATCTTCCAACTCTTCCTCCTCACTTTCCTAGCTATGGTAGCCACGGTGATCCACCAGCGGCATAAGGGCTCTGTCCCAGACGCCAATGGCCTCTTTCTGTTTGTCAGCTTCTCTGTCACCATGTGCCTGGTGGCCGTGTGGGTGGCCTGGCTGTGGAGCGACCCGGTACTGCGTAAGAAATACCCCGGTCACCTGTACGTCCCCGAGCCCTGGTCCTACTACACATTACACGTTAAGGACAGCCACTGATAGGAGTGACAACAGGTGAGTGTCCAGTATGATGCTAGTTTGTGTTAGCCTGGGTGCCAGAATGATGATGCTAGTTTGTGTTAGCCTGGGAGCCAGTATGATAATACTAGTTTGTGTTAGCCTGGGAGCCAGTATGATAATACTAGTTTGTGTTAGCCTGGGAGCCAGTATGATAATGCTAGTTTGTGTTAGCCTGGGAGCCAGTATGATAATGCTAGTTTGTGTTAGCCTGGGTGCCAGTATGATGATGCTAGTTTGTGTTAGCCTGGGAGCCAGTATGATGCTAGTTTGTGTTAACAATTAGTTACCCAGGTTAGTTTTGCATGGAGTAAGGGACGTTATTATGAGCCATCCTCCCATCACCAGCCTCCTGTGGAATGGACTAATACTGACTGAATGGATTCCATCAATATCTTGCATTTCTGTAGAATTGACAGGTCTGAAACTTTCCTGCTCCAGATAAATGGTCTATCTGCTCCGCTCCCGAATGTCAGAATGACATCATCAGCAAGCGCCACATGGAGTGTGGATCGAGCACAGTGTTGTGCTGCATTCTGGGACAGGCCCCTCTTTTCTACAGTTGCACCCCACCACTCCCCCAACCCCGTCCGCATGACAATGACCATCTTACAGTATGCAATGTTACAGTATTCATTTAAAATAAGCCAAACTTTGAAATGGACTCAAAGAAAGGTCAGTGTTGGATGTACTTGAACATCATTGTATTGCTTCAAGTAGGTTGTCTGAACATTTCAATATCAGATCTTTTTAGGAATAAATGTTTCTTACTCCACTTTGTGTATATTGTGATTATGAACTTTGATGCTTAACTGTACTTGTATATACTGTATAACAGACATCATCAGGGTTTATGTCTCCTATAGCAGATTTACATTTGACATTTTAGTCATTTAGCCGATGCTCTTACCCAGAGCGACTTACAGTAGTGAGAGCATACATTTAAAAACAAAAATTCTTACTGGTCCCCTGTGGGAATCGAACCCACAACCCTGGCACTGCAAGCACCATGCTCTATCAACTGAGCGGAATACAGAGTACACGCCAGATGTAGTGGGGTATACACATACCAAATTATTATATGCCGTATTAGTACATGGCTGGATTGATACACAGTGACCTCTAGTGGTGATGTTATATATTGCAGCTACCTCAGGAAATGTATATATTACTCAGTGTCATCACTGTCTTTTCATCTGTCCTTTCACTAGACATGAAATGGTATTGAACTGAAATGGGGGAGTTGTATTAGTTGAGCAAGATCAATCATACTTACGCCCACTTTTAATATAGACAAAGTTACTTATCTTACTGAAGAATTAAACTTTTTATTAAACTATTATTTCCATGTACTGTAACTTGTCTGCTAATGGCCACGCTGTGTAGTTTAACATATCCTGGTTGTCATATCAGATAATAAGGTAGTGATTAGTATCACAAGTATTTGATAGAAGAGAAAGGGAGAGGATAATATGATACCTTGGATCCACTATCTCAGTTTCCACAGCAACCGGTATTAAATAACATGCACTCTGTGGCGGACTTTGAACTGGCAGGCAGATGGGTGTGGAGACAGGTGAGGTAAGCCAGTTGCATTCCAGGAAGAGAGATCTCTGACTACAGACATGGTAAGAAAAAACAATTGAATTGTTTTGTGTTTCCTAATTTCTGTACATGTTTAGGCCAATTCATGGTGTATTGTGTTTTTCCTCAGGCTAAATTCCTGTCAGGAACTCAGATCAACGGTAAGGTGTGCTATATTGTTTGCTATCTTTTCTTTTGGTGTGTGGGAGGTCACATGGGACATAAATAATGTCATTCTTTTTTAATAAATTGATATTGAACAGTAGAGTAAAATGTTGTGATACAAACTTTTAGAGCAATGTCTTTTTAAAAAGGGCATTTTAGAAAATAATAATCCCAATTGAGGTTAAAAGTATGATTTACTTATTTCTCTACACTTGTGAGACAAGAACATTTTAATTGCCTCCTTGGAGAGGAGAAACATTGTAATATGCACTTTTTTAGAATGGATTATCATGGTTTGTTTTTTAGTTTCTTTTCACCCAGCACATTAGTGCATTATTTGCCTGTTTTTCCTCTTTCTGTAGAGTTCAAGGAATGTTTCTCCTTGTACGACAAGAAGCGCAAGGGGAAGATTGAAGCCAAGGACCTGATCACAGTTATGCGCTGTCTGGGGACGAGTCCCACCTTCGGTGAGATCGACCGACACCTGCAGATCCACAAGATAGGTACGCCATCAAGGGCCCCTCACCCTGGGGTCATCTCAGTAGTCTAGAGTGACTTACCCTGGGGGCATCTCAGTAGTCTAGAGTGACTTACCCTGGGGGCATCTCAGTAGTCTAGACTGACTGACCCTGGGGGCATCTCAGTAGTCTAGAGTGACTGACCCTGGGGGCATCTCAGTAGTCTAGAGTGACTTACCCTGGGGGCATCTCAGTAGTCTAGAGTGACTTACCCTGGGGGGTATCTCAGTAGTCTAGAGTGACTTACCCTGGGGGGCATCTCAGTAGTCTAGAGTGACTTACCCTGGGGGGCATCTCAGTAGTCTAGAGTGACTTACCCTGGGGGCATCTCAGTAGTCTATACTGACTTACCCTGGGGGCATCTCAGTAGGTTAGTGACTTACCCTGGGGGGGCATCTCAGTAGGTTAGTGACTTACCCTGGGGGCATCTCAGTAGTCTAAAGTGACTTACCCTGGGGGCATCTCAGTAGGTTAGTGACTTACCCTGGGGGGCATCTCAGTAGGTTAGTGACTTACCCTGGGGGGCATCTCAGTAGGTTAGTGACTTACCCTGGGGGGCATCTCAGTAGGTTAGTGACTTACCCTGGGGGGCATCTCAGTAGTCTAGAGTGACTTACCCTGGGGGCATCTCAGTAGTCTAGAGTGACTTACCCTGGGGGGCATCTCAGTAGTCTAGAGTGACTTACCCTGGGGGGCATCTCAGTAGTCTAGAGTGACTTACCCTGGGGGGCATCTCAGTAGTCTAGAGTGACTTACCCTGGGGGGCATCTCAGTAGTCTAGAGTGACTTACCCTGGGGGGCATCTCAGTAGTCTAGAGTGACTTACCCTGGGGGGCATCTCAGTAGTCTAGAGTGACTTACCCTGGGGGGCATCTCAGTAGTCTAGAGTGACTTACCCTGGGGGGCATCTCAGTAGTCTAGAGTGACTTACCCTGGGGGGCATCTCAGTAGTCTAGAGTGACTTACCCTGGGGGGCATCTCAGTAGTCTAGAGTGACTGACCCTGGGGGGCATCTCAGTAGGTTAGTGACTTACCCTGGGGGGCATCTCAGTAGTCTAGAGTGACTTACCCTGGGGGGCATCTCAGTAGTCTAGAGTGACTTACCCTGGGGGGCATCTCAGTAGTCTAGAGTGACTTACCCTGGGGGGCATCTCAGTAGTCTAGAGTGACTTACCCTGGGGGGCATCTCAGTAGTCTAGAGTGACTTACCCTGGGGGCATCTCAGTAGTCTAGAGTGACTTACCCTGGGGGGCATCTCAGTAGTCTAGAGTGACTTACCCTGGGGGGCATCTCAGTAGTCTAGAGTGACTTACCCTGGGGGGCATCTCAGTAGTCTAGAGTGACTTACCCTGGGGGGCATCTCAGTAGTCTAGAGTGACTTACCCTAGGGGGCATCTCAGTAGTCTAGAGTGACTTACCCTGGGGGGCATCTCAGTAGTCTAGAGTGACTGACCCTGGGGGGCATCTCAGTAGGTTAGTGACTTACTCTGGGGGCATCTCAGTAGTCTAGAGTGACTGAACCTGGGGGGCATCTCAGTAGTCTAGAGTGACTTACCCTGGGGGCATCTCAGTAGTCTAGACTGACTGAACCTGGGGGGCATCCCAGTAGGTTAGTGACTTACTCTGGGGTCATCTCAGCAGTCAGACTAGTGAAAATGATGGTCAGTAAAGAAAATTGTAAGCTCGTCTCTCAATTCAAGAAAACGTGTCAATACTTTGCCCCTTGATAACCAGCAAACTTCTGTATGTTGTAAAAGCCTCATAGGGCAAGAGTTGAGTACCCCTGGTCGAGAGTGACTTACCCTGGGGGGAATGTCAATAGTCTACAGCAAGTCTCTCCAACCCTGTTTCTAGAGAGCTACCTTCCTGTAGGTTTTCACACCAAACCTAATCTAGCGCACCTGATTCTAATAATTAGCTAGTTAATAAGCTGAATCAGGTTAGTTACAACTGGTGTTGGAGTGAAGGGATGCTCTCCAGGAACAGGGTTGGGAGAGCCCTGGTCTAGAGTGACTTACCCTGGGGGCATCTCAGTAGTCTATAGCAGGGGTATTCAACTCTTACCCTACAAGGTCCGGAGCCTGATGGTTTTCTGTTCTACCTGATCATTAATTGCGCCCACCTGGTGTTCCAGGTCTAAATCAGTCCCTGATGAAATGGGAATGATGAAAGAACACAGTGGAACTGGTTGAGTTTGAGGGTTCTAAAGGGACGTCCTCTCCTTCACCTGCTTTACCACAGCATGTTTAAAGGTCTGCAGATGAAGGGAACAAGCAGGGAAGCGGAAGACATTAGAATATTGAGGCGGCTCTAGACACCTGTTGATCTAGCCATACTGTTTATGAATCGTAGTGAGGTTTTGGCTGTAAATTATTTAGTAGGCAGGCAACCTGCTACTTGGGGGATGGGTAGAGGGAGAAGTTGTCACAGTGAGTGTAACCTACACGTTAGCTGAAATCTGTCCCAAGCTTGTTCCAATTACATTTATTACATTAAAAAAATATTTATCTTCTCTCAGCTCTTCATAATTGCTGCACTGAACTTTTTAACCTGAGGGAAGTACTAAGAAATATTAAAACCAATTAACTGATTTGGTAATGTGGAAATGGCTTTGGTTAGAACACGTTTGACGCAACAGAATTTTTTTCCATCAATCCCCAACTTCCCGGTTACAATATTGAACTGAATGTTTTTCTGAGAGTCAAAAAGTTTGTCTGCTCTGTTACTCTGAACTTTATGCCCTTTTGCAGTTCATTATTTTACACATTTAAACAGACAGCCCAATTCTGATATTTTTTCACTGTTTCACTTTTACCAATCAGATCAGTGCTTAAAAAGATCTGATGTGATTGGTCAAAAGATCAATTAGTGTAAAAAATTTCAGAATTGGGCTGCCTGTGTAAATGAAGCTATATTGACACACTCTACTACCCTAACAAGTTATTTTATTGAAGAAGTAAGGAATAGTCAACAATACTCAGTACAGTTGTATGAAAATATACCACAACTCGGCCATGTAGCAGATAACCAGTCACTTTAACAGCAGCATTTAGGCCTATTTTGGATCAATGGTGCCCTTTGCAGGTGATTAGTTCTATGAATATCCTTCCTTCTCCAGATAAGAAGGGCGAGCTAGACTTCTCCACCTTCCTGACCATGATGCACCGGCAGATCCAGCAGGAGGACCCCAAGGCGGAGATCCTGGAGGCCATGAGGATGACGGACAAGCAGAAGAAGGGCTACGTCCTGGCCTCGGAGCTCCGGGCCAAGCTCACCAAGCTAGGAGAGAAGCTCACTGATAAAGAAGGTAGCCTACAATGTGTTTCTATCACTAGGGGTTTTATCTGACATGGATTAAGACCGGACTAGATATCATGCCTAATGGAGCCTCTATTGAAAATGCTGTTTAATGCAGGAGCAGTAGGTAGGCTTAATCTGGGTCCGGGAAACTGGCCCTGAAAGTGCAGCTCAACAGTCTGAATTGGCTCCTTCTTAAAATCTCTTATAGATCATCTGCACTGATCTGAACACATGGTAGAGGTAAAAATAATCAAATATAACTGGTATACCTTTACCTGGTATTAGTTTATCAGTTCAGCTCTTTTAACCCTTTACACTTGTATACAGGTTGAAAATGTCAGATTTGGACAGTGATAAACACCTAAATTGGAACTCAGTGTCTGTACAGTAACATACTATACATGACGTCAGAGCTCAGGCTCTGTGCTTCACAGCTCTGTCTGGGTTTTGACTGACAGCCGATCTGAACTTGAGCACTGCAGCGACAAGAAGTTGCCCCCATCCCTCCAGCTAATTGGGAAACTTTTTTAAATGTTTTATCTGCGTGAGGGAAACGTTGTAAATTAAGAGGACTCTATGTATTTTGAAAGATGAAACGTTGAGGATTATAATAAATACTCCTTTGACGTCATACAAGCAAGCCTAACGTGAGTCCAAATGTGCACTTCACATTTCCATGTCATAAATCTAATTTCATATACAGCGTTTATGATCACCATGTTTGATGTATAGTTACAAGAAGACATGGTGTCATACCCTGGTTTATTTTGAACAGAAGGAGCCTGTCTGTCTACAGTGAAGAACATTTGCCTTGGCACACGCACCTGAATGCACTCATGATGCCTTTCTATAGACTGGTTTGGTTGTTTAGCAACAACCGCGCAACTATGGGGTTGGCTTAGATTGTTGAAACGGCAAATATATTTGTATTTATTGAAAACACAAATAAATTTGCACAATGAGCACTTGTCTCTCAAATACATTGTTACAGTTGTTGGTTAGCTATCTAGCAAATGTTTGCCATATTAGCAGAGACATGACATCTGTCCAAACACCTCAAAACAAGACATGACAGTTGAAGCCTTTTCTTTGAGTCATAAAAGTGCTTTGACATTTCTTAGGAAATGTGCCCACTTTGGAGAGGTGTGTGGCCACTTAGACAGCAGTTACACCTCTCTCTCCTCTTATTGTTCTGTCTTATGTTGCAAATACAACACATTTTACAGGAATATTATCATGCTACTGAATGTATCCAGAGTATTTTCACATTTCGTTATCAACAAATGTGGCAAAAAAGTACATAAAATGTCAAATGCACATAAAATCAAGTGCTTGGATTCAGACTTGTCAGGTAAACTGTTGTCCTCACCTCTTGGTCTAATAATCTCTAAACTGTTCCCTTTCAATTGCTACCATGGTTATGCATATGCTTTTCATATTTCTTCTGTAAGAAACATTTCAAGGTAGCCCTATCCAGTTCGATCCCAGGCTGTGTCACAGCCGGATGTGACCGGGAGCCCCATGTTGCGGCGCACAATTCAGCATCGTCCGGGTTAGGGGAGGGTTTGGCCGGAGGGGGATTTCCTTGTCTCATTGTGCTCTAGCGACTCCTTGTGGCGGGCCGGGCTCTGACACATTGGAGCGACTGGCTTCCGGGTTAAGCAAGCAGTGTGTCAAGAAGCAGTCATGTTTCGGAGGACGCATGGCTCTCGACGTTCGCCTCTCCCGAGTCCGTTGGGGAGTTGCAGCGATGAGACAAGATCATAACTACCAATTGGATATCACGAAATTGGGGATAAAAAAGGGGGTAAAAAAAATACAAAAATAATGTAGCCCTATCCATAGGCCAATTTACAGGAGTGTAAAGGGTTAAATAAGTGCAGAAACAAGGCCACTTTAGACTGTTGTGATGCACCAAGTGGCTCCAAGAGACCCTATGGAAATACACATGCAGATGGGAGCTTCCCCACTGGGGCTCCAAGAGACCCTATGGAAATACACATGCAGATGAGAGCTTCCTCGCTGTGGCTCCAAGAGACCCTATGGAAATACACATGCAGATGAGAGCTTCCTCGCTGTGGCTCCAAGAGACCCTATGGAAATACACATGCAGATGAGAGCTTCCCCGCTGTGGCTCCAAGAGACCCTATGGAAATACACATGCAGATGGGAGCTTTCCCACTGTGGCTCCAAGAGACCCTATGGAAATACACATGCAGATGAGAGCTTCCTCGCTGTGGCTCCAAGAGACCCTATGGAAATACACATGCAGATGGGAGCTTCCCCGCTGGGCACACACTGGTTGAATCAAAGTTATTTCCACGTCATTTCAATGAAATTGAATTGATGTCTGTCCCAGTGGGTCAAGTCATCCTCATTCTGCAGGCTCAAGTTTTGTCTAATCTTAATTATTGTCCAGTCGTGTGGTCCAGTGCAGCAAGGAAAGACCTAGTTAAGCTGCAGCTGGCCCAGAACGGAGCGGCACGTTTTGCTTTAATTTGTAATCAGAGGGCTGATATAAATACTATACATGCCAGTCTCTCTTGGCTAAGAGTTGAGGAGAGACTGACTGCATCACTTCTTCTTTTGATAAGAAACATTCATGTGTTGATAATCCCTAATTGTTTGCATAGTCAACTTACACACAGCTCTGACACACACACTTACCCCACCAGACATGCCACCAGGGGTCTTTTCATAGTCCCCAAATCCAGAACAAATTCAAGAAAGCGTACACTATTATATAGAGCCCTTATTGCATGGAACTTCCTTCCATCTCAAATTAACAGCAAACCTTAAAAAACAGATAAAGCAACACCTCGCGGCACAACGCCTCTCCCCTATTTGACCTAGATAGTTTGTGTGTATGAATTGATATGTAGGCTACGTGTGCCTTTTTAAATATGTATATAGTTCTGTTCTTGTCTAATGATGTTCTGTATTATGTCATTCTGTGTTATGTTTCAAGTTGTGTGGACCCCAGGAAGAGTAGCTGCTGCTTTTGCATCATATAATGGGGATCCTAATAAAATACCAAATGTGTCAACACATACATGAACTGATTCTTGTGTAAATTTGCAAATTATAAAACACATAATTTGAATGGAGTTAATTTTTTTAAGTTTCTACCTGCTAACATACTTGTTGTTGGTCCCAGATCAGCGAATTAACATGAAGTTATTTCCCCTCTAAACTTTGCAGTGGACGAGCTGTTCAGAGAAGCCAACGTGAAGTCTAATGGCAAGGTGCACTATGAGGAGTTCACCAGGATGGTGACACTACCGTCAGTGGATTACTGAGGGACAGGACAGGAGGAGATGACGTCCTTTATGACAGGGAAGCATGGTCATGGAAGGGACCTGGTTATGCTGCACTGAGCATTACCCAACCATCTGCATGCACTGAGCATTACCCAACCACCTGCATGCACTTAATTTATTGATCATCTAGGTTTGTGTCTATTGTACGCTACTTTCTATCATTTATACTAGTGCATTTGATTAATTAAATTGATCTTCTTTTTTTTTTAATTGAGGGTTTTTAGTTGACTTGCTGCAGGAAGAGTAGCTGCTGCATGTGCAATATGTAATGGACATTCAAATAAACAAAATCACCTAAAATATCCCTTTCGATATTGAGTTTTAAACAGTTTGTTGAACTTGTGTTCTAGGTGTAGGATTTTATAAATGTAGTTTACATGATGCAGTCATCCAAGCTCTTTCAGCCATACCATGGAACTAATAAGTTGTGCATGTTTGTTCCTCCCACAATATTCTTTACAGTAACAATTTAAGTCAATATTTACATGTCATAATAACCTAATTATTCAACATCATTAGTAGGAATATATATATTTTTAAATACTAGATATGTAGGAAGGACTGAATTCTTTGCACACACACTGGGCATTTTGTCAAGTGTGCAACTGCAGCCTGCAATTCGAGGTGAATTATTTGTGCGCACACCATGCATTTTGGGTGTAAATTACGCATGTCAAAGGAATTCTCTGCCTAATGTATTGTCAGTAAGCATATATTATTTTTCCAAGAATGTAATGCCATTTTAAGTCCTCCAATATTGCTAATCCATTATTAATGAGTGCAGGGGGGCAGGAAGAATATGTGGAGAATATACATGGAACTGACAAAATGAAGGAAACCCTTGAGTAAATGAGGGATATCAAAGTATATTGAAAGCGGGTGCTTCCACACAGGTGTGGTTCCTGAGCAATTAAAACATCCCATCATGCTTAGGGTCACGTATAAAATTGCCCAGTTGTCCGTCATTTTGGCTACCATGGCTAGAAGAGATCTCTGACTTTGAAAGAGGGGTCTCAAAGGAGCACAGCATGTTTAGAAAAACATTAGAGAATGTGTGTCACTAGATCTCAACCTAATTGAACACTAATGGGAGATTCTGGAGCGATGCCTGAGACAGTGTTTTCCACCACCATCAACAAAACACCAATATGGAATTTCTGGTGGAAGAATGGTGTTGCATCCCTCCAATAGAGTTCCAGACTGTTACGCTCCCCAGTTTCTGTGTTCTGTTTTGTATTTGAGTGTGTGTTTCAGGAGATGGCTTCCTGAAGTACTCCCCAACCAGCTGATTGGTCAACCCCAGGCTAATTGGTGATTGGAGCTGACCCCGCCCCCTCGTCAAGAAGCAGCTGACTCTAATCACCATTGCCACCTGAAGATAAAAGCCAGTGTTCTGCCCAAGAGAGAAAGATTGAGAGAGGAGAGAGAAGAGAGATGAGATTTGGAGTAGAGATTTGGAGATTGAGAGAGAAAAATTAGATTGTGATATAGAGTTGGTTGTGTATCAGAAAGTGTGGTATGTACTGTTGTTGTTGGTAGCAGTTTTTCTATGTCCTGTGTTTGAGTGTTTGTGAAATCATTAATAATTACTCTGTTTCATGTGTTCCCAGGGGGGAAGGAGAAGGCACTTTGGGAGTGCTTAGGCAAGAGGCCCGCGGGCATACATATACCCGTAGCATATTTACTGTCTAGGCACACTAGGTAAGACCTGGGCGGACCACCCCCTGTATTTTGGTTAGGGCACCAGGCGGTGTTAAGTTAAATAAGTTAAGTGGGTAGGCAGGTTAGATAGGAGAGGGGGAACTTTGATATTTACTTTCTTTGCTTTGGTTCCGTCCAGCCCCTTTTCCCCATATTACCGTGTAAGAAAATAAATTCTAGTAAACGGTAAATTCTGCTTTTGTGTCATCCTTGCTCGCACCTACAGTCCATACCTCTTGCACTTCAGAGAGTTGAGTTATAGCAGGGAGTTGCGTTCCCTCTTCGCAGAGGCGTGCGTAACATAATGGGGGCTCATCCGGGATTCCATTAAACCCACCGGACCCTGCTGCACTGAGCTCTCTGTGGTTAGTGATTGAGGTGTGATGGTAGGTTGTGAGTTTGGATGACTTGTTTAGTTTGTGTTTTCAGTAGATTGTTGTGTACAAGATGGCTGCCTCAGCCATCTCCAAGTTCATTGAAGCGCCCTCTATTGATTGTTTGGTGAGGTTTCGAAAAGTAGACCTTATAGCTATAGCTGACCATTATGGATTTGTTATCCCTGAGAAAGCCCTAAAGGCTGAGCTTTTGGTGCTAGTCAGGGAGGGTTTAGTGAGAGAAAGAATTCTCTCATTGCAAGGAGAGGAGACGGGTAGACCTTCCGATGTCAAGTCGGAGGACAGGGCGGAGGAAGGGGTTGCTCGTACCCCCTTTACATTGCCTCGATTCGATCCTTTATCTTCTGCTTCAGGTCGTTCAGACGGGACCGCTAGGCTAAAGGTGAGGCTGGCCCGGTTAGAAATGGAGCAAAAAGATAAAGAGAGACAAATGCATTTTGATCTTGAAATAAGGAAAATAGAAGCCGACAAGGAGGTGAGGATCCGACAACTGGAGCTAGAAGCTGGCTCCGGTACGACTCCAAAAGCTGCTCATCATCAAGCCCACTTTGATGTAAGTAAAAATATCGCTTTAGTCCCACCATTCCGAGAGTCGGAAGTTGATTCCTATTTCTCTGCGTTTGAGCGTGTGGCCGCTGCGCTGCATTGGCCACTTGAGATTTGGCCGCTCCTGTTACAATGTAAATTGTCTGGGAAAGCCCAGGAAGTAGTAGCTGCTCTCTCGCTGGAAGACAGTTTACATTACGAAACAGTTAAAACTACCGTGTTGCGGGCGTATGAGTTGGTGCCTGAAGCTTATAGACAGCGCTTCAGGAACCACAAGAAACCCTCTCACCGTACTTTTGTTGAGTTTGCTAGGGACAAAGAGTCTCTGTTTAATCGATGGTGTTCAGCCAGCAAAGCTAACACCTTTGCTGATATTCGGGAGTTGATGCTGTTGGAGGATTTTAAAAGCAACCTCCCTGATAGAATTGTAGTTCATTTAAATGAACAGAAAGTGGTGACATTGGCCCAGGCAGCAGTGTTGGCAGATGAGTACGCTTTGACACACAAGACTGTCTTTGGTGCACCTCGTTTTGAAGGTAGACTGATTACGTCATCAGTGCCTCATTCAGGTCGCTTTTCCTCTGACAAGCCTTTTCATGAGATCCGTGAATGTTTTTACTGTCACCAAAAGGGTCACGTGATTGCGGACTGCCCAGTTTTGAAAAATAAACCGAAACAGTCCCAGTCACTGTCCCCAAAAAGGAAAAGTTTGGGTTTAGTCAAGTCTTTGGCTCGTCCGTTGGTCCGAGGTATTGATTCAGCATTTGAGAAACCGGATCCTGTCTATGATCCGTTTATCTCTACCGGTCGGGTTTCCTTAACTGGAGAACAAGCTGATCAAAAGCCAATTAAAATCTTACGAGACACCGGGGCGGCGCAGTCAGTTATCATTACTGATGCTTTACCCTGGTCTCCTGAAACGTATTGTGGCTCACATGTTATATTACAGGGGATAGAGACAAAAACAGTACCTGTACCATTACACTGGGTCCACTTAGTGTCAGACTTGGTATCAGGACGTTTCCGTGTTGGTGTAGTGTCTACACTGCCAGTAAAAGGAGTCACATTGCTATTAGGGAATGATATTGCTGGTGGTAACGTTACTCCTGTGTTAGAGGTAGTAGACAACCCAGAAATCAAAATTGCAGATGAGAAATTGGTTCAAGCATTTCCACATGTTTTTCCTGCTTGTGTCTTAACGAGGGCACAATCTCGCAAGCTTGGAGATGTGGTGGATTTGGCTAGTTCCATTTTTGAGAATGTTGAAGTAGAAGACAATGCACCGAGTATTCCTTCTGCAAGTCCGACAGTTTTTACTCCTGTAAAAACTAAGGAAGGGGACTGCGAAATCGCGCCCCAACTACATGACATTCTTTTGTCTGTCACCCCTGAGAAGGTGATTGAATGTCAAAAAGGAGACACCAGTCTTCGCAAGTGTTTTGCTTCGGTAATTTCCATTGAGGAAACTAAAACTAAAGAGACTGCCTACTTTATGGAAGCAGGAGTTTTGATGCGTAAATGGGCAGCTCATGACACCGTTAATGACTGGAGTGAAGTGTGTCAAGTGGTTGTTCCTACACCGTTCCGACAGCAGGTGCTGTCACTCGCCCATGACCAGGCGTGGTCTGGACATTTGGGGATCACAAAGACTTATAACCGGGTCCTTCGTCATTTTTTTTGGCCAGGTTTGAAGTCTGATGTGGTCCAATTTTGTAAAACATGTCACGTATGTCAACTCACTGGGAAAGCGAATCAAACAGTTCCTCGAGCACCGCTCTGCCCGATTCCTGTGGTGGGGGAACCGTTTGAAAGAGTGATAGTTGATTGTGTAGGTCCGTTGCCGAAAACCAGGTCAGGTAACCAGTTCCTACTAACAATAATGTGCAGTGCTACTCGATACCCAGAGGCTATTCCTCTCCGTACTATAACGGCTAAGACTGTGGTGAAGGCACTGGTGAAGTTCTTCTCTACGTTTGGACTCCCTAAAGTAATCCAAACTGATCAGGGATCCAACTTCATGTCAAAGCTGTTTTCAAATGTGTTAAAGACATTGTGTATTTCCCATCAGGTCTCAAGTCCGTATCATCCAGAGAGTCAAGGGGCTCTCGAACGTTGGCATCAGACGCTGAAGGCAATGCTACGCAAGTATTGTATGGATACCAGTACCGATTGGGATGAGGGGGTGCCCTTTGTCCTATTTGCTATTAGGGAAACGATACAAGAGTCCTTAGGGTTCAGCCCTGCTGACCTTGTGTTTGGACACACCCCACGGGGTCCGCTGAAAGTTTTGAAGGAGCATATCTTATCTCCTACACCCAGTAGCGCCCCTAAAAATGTGTTGGATTATGTCAGTAAGATGCGGGAGAGACTGCACGCCGCATGTGCGTTGGCCCAAAAGTCTCTTTCCTCTTCGCAAAAACGCATGAAGGTGCATTATGACAAAAAGGCTGTTGGCCGTTCTTTTGCACCAGGGGATCAAGTTTTAGTTTTGTTGCCAATTCCTGGCTCATCTCTGTCAGCACGTTTTTCTGGACCATATCTGGTGGAAAAGAAACTCAGTGACACAAACTATGTGATAAAGACCCCAGATCGAAGGCGTTCTTCCCGTGTGTGTCATGTTAACATGCTAAAAGAATATTATGTACGTGACTCTCCAGACAGCTCCTCAAGTAAGCCGGTCCAGCCCGCCGTCTCCAGTGTGGCTGCGGTGGTGCTGAAGCCTGGCTGGGACCTAGAGGAGGATAAGGAGGATGGGTTGGAGTTACGCCATACGTTACAGCAGTGTGAACGCCTATGTAATTCAGAGATGCTGAAGAAGTTACCCTCTCAAATGGAACATTTGGATAGCGATCAAACTAAGGACCTTATCCTATTGATAAACAGTTTTCTCAGTGTGTTTCAGGACGTTCCAAGTCGCACGTCCATCTTGGAACATGACGTGGATGTGGGCAACGCTGCTCCTATACGTCAGCATCCGTACCGGGTTAATACAAAGAAAAGGGAGGTAATGAAAAGTGAGGTAGCTTATTTATTACAGAATGACATGGCAAAACCCAGTAACAGCTCCTGGAGTTCCCCATGTATTCTTGTTCCTAAGCCTGACGGTACGTCCCGCTTATGCACGGACTATCGTCGAGTAAATGCAGTTACAAAGTCTGATTCTTTTCCTCTACCTCGATTAGATGACTGCATTGATAGAATTGGCTCTGCTGCTTACGTTAGTAAGTTAGATTTGTTAAAAGGTTATTGGCAGGTGCCTCTGACCTCTAGAGCTTCTGACATATCGGCTTTTGTTACGCCTGATAACTTTGTACAATACACTGTGATGCCCTTTGGCATGTGTAATGCACCTGCTACTTTTCAGCGGCTAGTTAACATTGTGTTTGCAGATGTGCCAAATTGTACTGCTTACCTTGATGATGTGGTGATACATTCGTCTACTTGGTCTGATCATCTCTCCACTTTGAAAAGTGTGTTTCAGCGGTTGGAGAATGCTTCTTTAACCCTCAATTTGGCCAAGTGTGAGTTTGGGAAGGCTACGGTGACTTACTTAGGGAAACAAGTGGGACAAGGTCAAGTGCGCCCAGTATCTGGCAAGGTGGAGGCAATTGTTGCTTTTCCTGCTCCCACGACTCGACGCCAGTTGCGCAGATTCCTAGGGATGGTAGGGTACTACCGTACATTCTGTAAGAATTTCTCGACGGTAGTAGCTCCCCTTTCATCTCTGCTTAGTCGCAAGGTACCATTTAGGTGGTCCAAGGACTGTAACCATGCGTTTGAGTCCGCTAAAGCGCTACTTTGTAGTGCCCCAGTGCTTGCCGCCCCCAACTTTGACAAACCTTTTAAGTTGGAGGTTGACGCTAGTATAGTGGGGGTGGGTGCGGTTCTCTTACAGGAAGATGAAGACGGAGTGGATCGGCCCGTCAGTTTCTTCTCCCGTAAGTTCAACTCGTGTCAGTCAAGGTACTCCACAATTGAACAAGAGACGCTAGCTTTATTGCTAGCCTTACAGTTCTTTGAGGTATACGTGGGATCCAGTGCCTTGCCTGTAATGGTCTTCACGGACCATAATCCTTTAGTGTTCTTAAAGCAAATGTACAATCAGAACCGCCGCCTTATGCGGTGGGCTCTGATTGTACAAGGATATAATGTACAGATAGCCTATATGAAGGGCTCAGCGAATGTGGTTGCTGACGCTCTATCACGGGTTTACTAACTGGGGAAGCGTTGGTTTTTGTTATTACAAACTGTATGTTTGCAATTTGTGGTGGGCGTGTTACGCTCCCCAGTTTCTGTGTTCTGTTTTGTATTTGAGTGTGTGTTTCAGGAGATGGCTTCCTGAAGTACTCCCCAACCAGCTGATTGGTCAACCCCAGGCTAATTGGTGATTGGAGCTGACCCCGCCCCCTCGTCAAGAAGCAGCTGACTCTAATCACCATTGCCACCTGAAGATAAAAGCCAGTGTTCTGCCCAAGAGAGAAAAGATTGAGAGAGGAGAGAGAAGAGAGATGAGATTTGGAGTAGAGATTTGGAGATTGAGAGAGAAAAATTAGATTGTGATATAGAGTTGGTTGTGTATCAGAAAGTGTGGTATGTACTGTTGTTGTTGGTAGCAGTTTTTCTATGTCCTGTGTTTGAGTGTTTGTGAAATCATTAATAATTACTCTGTTTCATGTGTTCCCAGGGGGGAAGGAGAAGGCACTTTGGGAGTGCTTAGGCAAGAGGCCCGCGGGCATACATATACCCGTAGCATATTTACTGTCTAGGCACACTAGGTAAGACCTGGGCGGACCACCCCCTGTATTTTGGTTAGGGCACCAGGCGGTGTTAAGTTAAATAAGTTAAGTGGGTAGGCAGGTTAGATAGGAGAGGGGGAACTTTGATATTTACTTTCTTTGCTTTGGTTCCGTCCAGCCCCTTTTCCCCATATTACCGTGTAAGAAAATAAATTCTAGTAAACGGTAAATTCTGCTTTTGTGTCATCCTTGCTCGCACCTACAGTCCATACCTCTTGCACTTCAGAGAGTTGAGTTATAGCAGGGAGTTGCGTTCCCTCTTCTCAGAGGCGTGCGTAACACAGACTGGTAGACTCTGCCAAGACACATTGAAGCTGTTCTGGCGGGCACGTGATTGCCCAATGCCCTATTAAAACACTTGTTGGTGTTTCCTTTATTTTGGCAGTTACCTGTACATGTCTCCTTCATTTCATCATGACCCAGCACCCAGCGTTTCCCAAACTTGTTCCTGGGGGACTCCAAGGGATGCACATTTTGGTTTTTGCCCCCTAGCACTACACAGCTGATTCAAATAACCATAGCTTGATGATGAGTTGATTATTTGAGTCTGTCGTGCTAGGGCAAAAACCTAAATGTTGTCCCGAGGACCGAGTTTGGGAAACGCTTCAACACACCTACCAAACGTAATAGTTTTATTTTGATTTAACCAAGTAAGACCCATTGAGGTTAGAAACCTCTTGCCAGGGTGACCTGGCAAAACAGGGAAATAGCAGCGTGTACATAACATGTTTCAAAAAATACAAATACATAAAAAATATTAAACTGTAGCTATCAAAAACATTGTCTTAAAAACCGGGAAGAACACTTAACTCCCCAAACTTGAATATCTTTTGAAGCATGGTCCAGGATGAAGGGGAATTCTGGGGGGAAAATCTTGTTTCCCCATATCAGTTCTAGACTTAGGAACAGACAAGGACGGCAGCGACTGAACGAAGACTGTATTGAGTGACTGATCTGGTCAGGAAGGAACAGAGACGCTGCCTTATCAATGCTTTCTATTTACACACAAGTGTACCAGTGTGTTTGCACCATGGAGAGAGAGGTCCATTGCACCAGGGCATACAAATCACAGTGATGGGTGAGAGAAGTATCTGGTGTTGGTGATACGTCTTAAAAGCACCATGATACACTGTGTCCAGAGTTAAGGTACTAGCTAAGGCCTGCATATAGGCACTATAATACAGCACCGATAACAAAGTGCTTTGAACAAGATCCTTTCTGACTAACATTGAAAAACAAGTTTTGTTCCTAAAATAAAAACCCAATTTCAACTTCAGTTCTCTGGTGAAGTTATTAATTAATGTGCTGTTTAAAATTCAGCTTTTCTTCTAACCAATTCCCAAGATACTTATAGGTGACCTTATCAGTTTGCTGACTTTTTAGAGTTAAAATCTGCAAGTGACTCCATGTGTCTACTTTCAAAGAGAAAACCATAAATGTAGCTTTCCTTGCATTAAGCACAAGTTTCAATTCGAACAGCATCAAAAGCCAACTGTAAATCCTGAAAAGCCTTCAAGATGTACTAGAATAAATAATTGTGTCATCAGCATACAGTCTTCGCTGTATCATGTATATGCATTGTAAAAAGGATCAGACCTCAAATTGAGCCCTGGGGAAATGCTTTCATAAGCCTTTGAAATTCAGATGCAATACCCTCTGTGCTACACACTGCATTCTGTCAGAAAGGTGGTTCTGGAACCAATCCAATGCTTCAACACTTAAACCAACCTTTTTTGGCCAGGGAATGGTCAACAAAGGCCTTTGATAAGTCAATAAAAAGTGAAACACCGTGATGTTTCTTGTCCTGAGCATCTAGAATATCACCTACAACCTTAGTTACGAGAGGGACAGCAAAGATCTCTGCACCAATTTTGGGAAAATAAGGGTTAAATTGGTCCGGGCCGGCCGCTTTCTTAATATTAATAGATTTGAGTGTCATTACGATTTCTGAAAGTGTAATCTCGGTCAAATGAAGTAGATAACCTTAGGCCGGATTCCGGAGTTGTCGACCTTCCCAAACTCTCTATATGAACGAAGAAAATAGACATGCAAAATAGACTTATCTTTATTTATAATGTACTGTCTACTTGCAATCCATTATAGCGTCGCAGTTACAGCACAGCTTGTGCGGCCTTGCGCATGAAGTAATCTCCAATAACGCATTGAATATCTTCAATCGACCATTTCTCGACATCTAATGAGTTTTAGTAATTGGTATCTAGCGTTTTCGAATGTTGCAAATTGACCCACACAACATATTGTCTGAATATATCAATCGACCAAGATGCTTAATTTATATGCGCTTTATTTCACATACATTGCAATGACCCTTTTACATTCAGCCATATATTCAGATACCACAACAGAAGCACTGATAACATATTAATAGGAGCACATTTATTTAGATTTTGATGTACCAAAAATGTGTGCATTGGCTCTGAATGGCAGTGTGAGCTTGAATGGACGACAGAAGAAACATCTCAACATTCCAACAAAAGGTATAATATCCACAGGGAATATTGACTTCGGTGTACTCTAAATTTGTGACTCTCTTATCTTAAAATCAACATGTAATCATTGCGCGTAAAGTTTACCAAGTACATGTCCTACCCATCCCAGTGCGTGCCAGGGACGCACCAAATTTCTGTAAATACTGCTTTTCACTCCGTTGGCCTACTCTGCGCAATTGGTGCCTCGTGGGTAATGACAACATTGGGAACTCAAGAACTCTGTCATTTATAGTTCCAAAATGCATGCGTGATTGATTACAGCAAGTCGTTTCATAAAGTAAGTGCGTTATGTCTGGTGGATGCACTGTGAATCTTCCGGTGCCATTCCGGGTAGACCCGGTATTGCGGGAAGATCCGGTCTGTCAATAAATGATAGTCGACATTGTGTGGTGTCTTGAACATTCAAGGGAATAACTACTTGGTTGTCGTCGTGTGTTACACGTGTGTTGCACGTCCCCGTAAACGTACGTATTGTACAGGCTTTGGAGATGGCTGGTGAGGAAATTCTCCAAAACAAATCCTTCAGCATCTTTCTGAATTCTCGTCGCATGAGACAATACAGAACTGGGTTCAAGCAGCTATTGGCATGCGCGAGGCACACAGTCACCGGGAATACATAGGTGTGGACCAAATAGTAGGATTTATCCCAATTGACAGCGTTAAATTTCACCAATACACCCCAGAATGTGATGGCGTGATTTGGCATCCAGCAAAGAAAGAAGGAGAGGACCACGATGGTGACAGATTTGGTCACCCTCGACCTCCTTTTGGGGTGGTTGTTGTTCATGCTCCTCAGACGGATAAACCGTAAAAGCATCAGATAGCAGACGGACACTATCAGCATGGGTATGACGAACGCTATGATGATTTTTTGGAGATGATAGAGCGCGAGCCAGTCATGTCCCTCGGGGAACCTGATGAGGCAGAGCTTCTCCCCAGCCACTACTGTCACGGAGGAGAAAATGGTAGTGGGAGCTGTGGCAATGGTTGCGGAGACCCACAGCACCGCGCACACCAATTTCACCGAACACGACCTCTGTCTCGACCGGTTCTTCAGAGCCGAGGCGACAGACCAGTATCTGGTCACACTCATAGCAGTCAGAAAGAACACGCTAGCGTACATGTTCATAACTGTTACGGAAAGGATGATTTTACACATGGCGTCTCCAAACGGCCAGCTGAAGTCCAGTGCGGTGTCCACTGCCCAGAACGGCAGAGTCAACACAAACTGGAAGTCCGTCACTGCCAAGTTGGTAATGAAAAAGTTAATACTCGATTTCTTCCGGCCCTGTTTTAACCTCATTAAGAAAAAGACTAACAAGTTCCCAATTAACCCTACCGCGCACACAATAGAGTAAACAACCGAGATGATTATCCTTAGAATCGGGGTGCCGTCCGCGGTCACGTCAATATCCTCCAGACTGCCGAATTTGTCATCATCCATCAAAGTCCTGTTCAATGCCAAAATCCCGCTGTGGTTGAGTAGCTCGCCCATCCTCACAGATAAGAATGCAACACCGCTGCTTCTACTAGCATCAGGTCGCTTCTCGATAGCCTATCAAACACAGAATAGTCCTCGCGCTCCATAAAACTGAATGCTTATTTTAGCTGTTCATTTTATGTAATTGAAGCTTGTATGATAAAAGTTATCGTGTCTACAGTCCTTTATAACGTCGCAATCAATGTGAAACTTTGCATCTTGACTGGAGTCTTATACAGGTGCGTAGTCGTGCGCGTTCACAGCGCCTGCCCCGGCATCGCGTGGATTGGTCGATTGAGACATGATGGACCTTTCTGTGATGGACCTTTGTGAATAAACTGCTGATAGGTCTCGACAAAAATATGAATTTTCAGATACCAAAATAAAATAAGTTACACTATATGTATAAAAGAATGTTGACACCCCTTCAAATTAGTGGATCCAGTTATTTCAGCAAATGTCCTTTGCTGACAGGTGTATAACATTGAGCACACAGCCATGCAATCTCTGTAGACAAACATTGGCAGTAGAATGGCCTTACTGAAGAGCTCAGTGAATTTCAATGTGGATGCCACCTTTCCAACAAGTCAGTTCTCAAATTTGGAAATGTCTAGGAGCATTAACGGCTCAGCTGGGAAGTGGTAGGCCACACAAGCTCACATAACAGCACCGCCGAATGCTGAAGCGCATAGCGTGTAAAAATCGTCTGGCCTTGGTTGCAACACTCAATACCGAGTTCCAAACGGCCCCTGGAAGCAACATCAGCACAAGAACTGGAGCTTCATGAAATGGGTGTCCATGGCAGAGCAGCCACACACAAGCCTAAAATCACCATGCGCAATGCCAAGAGTCAGCTGGAGTGGTGTAAAGCTCGCCGCCATTGGACTCTGGAGCAGTGGAAACATGTTCTCTGGAGTGATGAATCATGCTTCACCATCTGGCAGTCCGACAGACTAATCTGGGTTTGGCAGATGCGAAGAGAATGCTACCTGTCCCAATGCATAGTGCCAACTGTAAAGTTTGGCGGAAGAGGAATAATGGTCTGCGGCTGTTTTTCATGGTTCAGACTAGGCCTCTTAGTTCCAGTGAAGGGAAATCTTAATGCTACAGAAAACAGTGACATTCTAGACAATTCTGTTCTTCCAACTTTGTGGCAACAGTTTGGGGAAGGCCCTTTCCTGTTCCAGCATGACAATTCCCCCATGCACAAAGCGAGGTCCATACAGAAATGGTTTGTTGATCGGTGTGGAAGAACTTGACTGGCCTGCACAGAGCCCTGACCTTAACCACATTGAACACCTTTGGGATGAATTGGAACGCAGACTGTAAGGCAGCTCTAATCGCCCAACATCAGTGCCCAACCTCACTAATGCTCTTGTGGCTGAATGGAAGCAAGTCCCTGCAGCAGTGTTCCAACATCTAGTGGAAAGCCTTCCCAGAAGAGTGGAGGCTGTTATAGAAGCAAAGGGGGATCAACTCCATATCAATGCCCATGATTTTGGAATGAGATGTTTGATGAGCAGGTGTCCACATAGAGTACTTGTTTATTTATATATATATATATATATATATATATATATATATATATATATATATATATATATATATATATATATATATATATACTTTTTTTTTACCCCTATTTCTCCCCAATTGGTAGTTACAGTTTTGTCTCATCGCTGCAACTCCCGTAAGACCTTGGGAGAGGCGAAAGTCGAGAGCGTGCGTCCTCCGAAATGCAACCCAACCAAGCCGCACTGCTTCTTGACACAATGTCCACTTGACCCGGAAGCCAGCCACAGCAATGTGTCGGAGGAAACACCGTACACCTGGCGACCGTGTCAGCGTGCTTGCGCCTGGCCCGCCACAGGAGTCGCGATGGGACAAGGACATCACGACCGGCCAAACCCTCCCCATGAGGCATCGTCGTCCATGGGTCTCCCGGTCGCGGCGGGCTGCTGTTTTTATATGGGAAAAAAAGGTCCCTGACATTTAGCAAAATATAATGAATTATGGGAGAGTATTTATTTGACCATTCGCCAATACTTTATGGTTTGAATATGACCAAAATAGTGTGGCAAAACAATGAAACAGTTGTTCCTCCCTTGTGCACGAAAGAATACCAAAAACTCCCCCTAGTCTAGCCTACTCATATCGGTTCTCTTATTTTACCAAAGCTTTAACACGGCAGACATTACATTTTAAAGCTATTTTTCCTTCTTAATTCTATGACATTTCCATGTTTATTCTGGACATTTTGTGCCAAACTGACCGTCCTCTTCCGCTAGAGGGGGCAACATGATGGCTCAACCAGCGGTAGATCAGGGAAGGATGCTATAGGGCACATGTCAATCTTGTTCCACGGAGGACCGTGTGTCTGCGGGTTTTTGCTCCTCCTTTGTACTCGATTGATGAATTAAGGTCACTGATTAGTAAGGAACTCCCCTCACCTGGTTGTCTAGGTCTTAATTGAGAGGAAAAACCAAACGCCAAGCATAGGCCCTAGGTGGAATGAGTTTCACACATCATTGCCATAGGGGGTTACACACTATTCTGAGCTCCAAGATGAAAGTATAATTTTCAAAGGAAACATAATGAAATTGATCAGTCGTGTTTATGATTTCCTTGGAGTTTGGGGATTCTCACAGTGCATAATGGACACAGGTCCCGTTATGCATTGGTGCTCAGCGCAGTAACCATGCGAACAAGATTATACAGTACGTTCAAGTGTCGCTGTAGGCATATAATATACAAGCAATATTATTTAATATGGCGTTACAATCGTAATATTAGCCTTTATTGCGTGCCGGGAAGCCTATTTGACATCCGGTTAAATGTGTCAATTCGACTTTCCTCAACTATCCCACTTTATTTACAATTGCACACCATACGTATTTTTATTTTAACAGGCAATCCAAATAATTTAATGTAACAGTCTCCCCATCACCTACCATCCCCTGGGCTACTACTGAAAGGCATTCTGTTCTCTCAAGTCCACCCACTAAACTGTATCGGAGAGGGAGGTTCTTAAGCAAAGTTTGGCTTGTTAGGGAAAGTTCCTAACTGTCAGGGCTGTCGAAGGGGGCTTGATGGAAGAAAGACGGGACAACTTCTTGTCAGCAAACAACACTTACAGTTTACAATTCTTGGAACGCAAAAGACCCGTGTGAAAATCCCCGAGGAAGGATACAACGTCGTACAGAACTTAATTAAGTTTATATCGCCGCCGCCACGCTTTTTATGTCTAAAGTGCATGGTTCTAGTGGGGTATAAGTGGTTCACTACAAAATGGAAAGTGTTTGAAATGACAGTCGGTACAGTGAGGATAAAGCATAATAACATTGTCTTAATTTACGTTCCAACAAGATGATTTACTTGCACAGCGGACTTGCACAAACTTTCTCTCCAATTTACTTTTTGGTTGCAGCGGGGATCTTGGCGATGTTTGACAACAGTAAAACATTTGGATTTGAACAAGAGACGGGTAAGCCAGCCTCTTAAAAATCAATGAATCATTCGTCTGACATAACGTTACTTTTATTTTAAATAGTTTTATGCAATAGTTCAGCTATGCTGGCATTTTAAAATGTCAGTAACAAGGGGACCTCTGCAGACTATTGGCAACTGCTCAGCTCCACATAGCCTCAACTCACACACACATAGCCTAGCGATGTGACTGATCTCCGCAGCCTCAACTCACACACACACATAGCCTAGCGATGTGACTGATCTACGCAGCCTCAACTCACACACACACATAGCCTAGCGATGTGACTGATCTACGCAGCCTCAACTCACACACACATAGCCTAGCGATGTGACTGATCTCCGCAGCCTCAACTCACACACAGCCTAGCGATGTGACTGATCTACACAGCCTTTACACAAACAGACTAGTGATGTGACTGATCTACCCCCCCCCCCCTTTACACAAACAGACTAGTGATGTGACTGATCTATCCCCCCTTTACACAAACAGACTAGCGATGTGACTGATCTACGCACCCTTTACACAAACAGACTAGCGATGTGACTGATCTACGCACCCTTTACACAAACAAACTAGTGATGTGACTGATCTATCCCCCTTTACACAAACAGACTAGCGATGTGACTGATCTACGCAGCCTTTACACAAACAGACTAGCGATGTGACTGATCTACGCAGCCTTTACACAAACAGACTAGCGATGTGACTGATCTACGCACCCTTTACACAAACAGACTAGTGATGTGACTGATCTACCCCCCCTTTACACAAACAGACTAGTGATGTGACTGATCTACACAGCCTTTACACAAACAAACTAGTGATGTGACTGATCTACCCCCCCTTTACACAAACAGACTAGCGATGTGACTGATCTACGCAGCCTTTACACAAACAAACTAGTGATGTGACTGATCTACCCCCCCTTTACACAAACAGACTAGTGATGTGACTGATCTACCCCCCCTTTACACAAACAGACTAGCGATGTGACTGATCTACGCACCCTTTACACAAACAGACTAGTGATGTGACTGATCTACCCCCCCTTTACACAAACAGACTAGCGATGTGACTGATCTACGCACCCTTTACACAAACAGACTAGTGATGTGACTGATCTACGCACCCTTTACACAAACAGACTAGTGATGTGACTGATCTACGCACCCTTTACACAAACAGACTAGTGATGTGACTGATCTACGCACCCTTTACACAAACAGACTAGTGATGTGACTGATCTACGCAGCCTTTACACAAACAGATTAGTGATGTGACTGATCTACGCACCCTTTACACAAACAAACTAGTGATGTGACTGATCTACGCACCCTTTACACAAACAGACTAGCGATGTGACTTATCTACCCCCCCTTTACACAAACAGACTAGTGATGTGACTGATCTACGCACCCTTTACACAAACAGACTAGTGATGTGACTGATCTATCCCCCTTTACACAAACAGACTAGCGATGTGACTGATCTACGCACCCTTTACACAAACAGACTAGTGATGTGACTGATCTACCCCCCCTTTACACAAACAGACTAGTGATGTGACTGATCTATCCCCCTTTACACAAACAGACTAGCGATGTGACTGATCTACGCACCCTTTACACAAACAGACTAGTGATGTGACTGATCTATCCCCCTTTACACAAACAGACTAGCGATGTGACTGATCTACGCACCCTTTACACAAACAGACTAGTGATGTGACTGATCTACCCCCCCTTTACACAAACAGACTAGCGATGTGACTGATCTCCGCACCCTTTACACAAACAGACTAGTGATGTGACTGATCTACCCCCCCTTTACACAAACAGACTAGCGATGTGACTGATCTACGCACCCTTTACACAAACAGACTAGCGATGTGACTGATCTACCCCCCCTTTACACAAACAGACTAGTGATGTGACTGATCTACGCAGCCTTTACACAAACAGACTAGTGATGTGACTGATCTACCCCCCCTTTACACAAACAGACTAGTGATGTGACTGATCTACCCCCCCTTTACACAAACAGCCTAGTGATGTGACTGATCTATGCAAACAGTTCACTTGGGAAATATTGACACTTACAAAGATTGTTTTCCCATTTTATGCATCGTATGAGGTGCCGAAATCCCATGAGCATAAGACTCCAAACAGACGCGATGTTCCCAGGCTATACCTATTTCCAGCTTGTATGAGAACAGCTACAGTATTTCAGGTTGTTTCCCCACCAGAGAGATGCATCATTGAGCCGCTTCTAGCGCTTCAGGCCGTGCTTAACATTCTAGTAGCCTAGCTGTAGTTTGTTACCCTAAACTTTACTTGGGTCATGCCTGAATATGTCATATAAATACGCTCATGCTTACCTACCATATCTGTACCTCACAGTGATAGTCACATTCATTCCACTAGTCAATTTAAACTGCCCTGCAAACAACATGAGTGAATGGCATCAGGATTAATTGTGTTCAGTTCTTTAAAGTATTTGCTCCCATTAGTCCAATAACTCATGCTGTGTTAGGATCAGTGGAGGCTGCTGAGGGGAGGACGGCTCATAATAATGGCTGGAACGGAGTGAATGGAATGGCGTCAATCCGTGTATTTGATGTATTTCATACCATTCCACCTATTCCAGTCATTACCACAAGCACCAGTTGCACATCTCTCTTCCCCCCCCCCCCCCCCCCCCCCTCTCCTTCATCCCTCTCCCCTTGGTCTCCCTGTGTTCTGTAGCAGCCTTAGTGAACAAGGGAAAGGCCTTCCATAAGCAGTCTAGATACACCCTTGGGCTGTTTGACACTCTACCGTCCATACAAATCAACCTTAGCGGGTGCTCTGGGTAGGCTAAGTGTAATGGGTTTGCGAGGCGATGGACTGACACAGGGGAGATAGCTTGGTACTGCAGCAGGGGCATTTGGGATGGCACTTGACACTACTGGTGGGCACTGTCCTCTATCAGAGGATTCAGGGTTGGCATAACACATTCCCTGTGAGAGCGACTCTTAACACCCCAATCGAAAAAAAACAATCACTACCCTTCACCTCCTATATACCTCCACCGCATCTCACCCATTCAAATCAGCTACCTGTTTACTCCTGTGAGACTGGGCTGACTTTTCAAGTGAAACCAGTTCTGAATTACACTTTGAATGTTAGGCAGAAATAAAGATGGCTTAGGGATCTTTCTGTTAGGTCTGTGTTTTATAGAAAGGATTAGTGCTGTTTTTATTCTCCTCTCCTTTGTGATGAATACATTTGTCACGGTCATAGCTTTTCAGGTAAAGAGATGAGAAAGCCATGATGAACAGTAGACATTCCTGAAGGTAGTAGTATAGAGAGATATACAGTAATATTGCCATGGAGATTCAGTCAGTCATGGAAAACCAGTGCTTTGATGAAGCCACTTTCACTATTCATTTACCCAAATAATTAATTGTGAGTTCATCCACAAATCCTGGAAAATGTGCTTGCCGTAAACGTTTAACCTAAGTACTATGAAACAACGTGTACCTACCATGTGAATACACTGTGACTGCCTATGTAACTACTACCATGTGAATACACTGTGACTGCCTATGTAACTACTACCATGTGAATACACTGTGACTGCCTATGTAACTACTACCATGTGAATACACTGTGACTGCCTATGTAACTACTACCATGTGAATACACTGTGACTGCCTATGTAACTACTACCATGTGATTACACTGTGACTGTCTATGTAACTACTACCATGTGAATACACTGTGACTGCCTATGTAACTACTACCATGTGAATACACTGTGACTGCCTATGTAACTACTACCATGTGAATACACTGTGACTGCCTATGTAACTACTACCATGTGAATACACTGTGACTGCCTATGTAACTACTACCATGTGAATACACTGTGACTGCCTATGTAACTACTACCATGTGAATACACTGTGACTGCCTATGTAACTACTACCATGTGATTACACTGTGACTGTCTATGTAACTACTACCATGTGAATACACTGTGACTGCCTATGTAACTACTACCATGTGAATACACTGTGACTGCCTATGTAACTACTACCATGTGAATACACTGTGACGGCCTATGTAACTACTACCATGTGAATACACTGTGACTGCCGATGTAACTACTACCATGTGAATACACTGTGACTGCCTATGTAACTACTACCATGTGAATACACTGTGACTGCCTATGTAACTACTACCATGTGATTACACTGTGACTGCCTATGTAACTACTACCATGTGAATACACTGTGACTGCCTATGTAACTACTACCATGTGAATACACTGTGACTGCCTATGTAACTACTACCATGTGAATACACTGTGACTGCCTATGTAACTACTACCATGTGAATACACTGTGACTGCCTATGTAACTACTACCATGTGAATACACTGTGACTGCCTATGTAACTACTACCATGTGATTACACTGTGACTGTCTATGTAACTACTACCATGTGATTACACTGTGACTGCCTATGTAACTACTACCATGTGAATACACTGTGACTGCCTATGTAACTACTACCATGTGAATACACTGTGACTGCCTATGTAACTACTACCATGTGAATACACTGTGACTGTCTATGTAACTACTACCATGTGAATACACTGTGACTGCCTATGTAACTACTACCATGTGAATACACTGTGACTGCCTATGTAACTACTACCATGTGATTACACTGTGACGGTCTATGTAACTACTACCATGTGATTACACTGTGACTGCCTATGTAACTACTACCATGTGATTACACTGTGACTGCCTATGTAACTACTACCATGTGAATACACTGTGACTGCCTATGTAACTACTACCATGTGAATACACTGTGACTGCCTATGTAACTACTACCATGTGAATACACTGTGACTGCCTATGTAACTACTACTATGTGAATACACTGTGACTGCCTATGTAACTACTACTATGTGAATACACTGTGACTGCCTATGTAACTACTACCATGTGAATACACTGTGACTGTCTATGTAACTACTACCATGTGAATACACTGTGACTGCCTATGTAACTACTACCATGTGAATACATAGGTGTGATTTGAGACACGTGTGGTAAAGTGGGATCCTTTTTAATAAGCCCATTACAAATCATGGGAGACGGAACCGAGGTGAACTGTCCATCTTCTCATGTACTATTTAACATGTTGTACATCATGGCTGACATGACCCTGGACTGGAGCACTAGTTAGGGACAGTGACGTGTGATCCGACATGACAGATCATGTGCAAGTGGTTTAATGGTCTCTGACACATTAATGTCTTCGTGACACCTTTTTCTCACCTCCATTTCCTATGGGCTGTCAGTTCCTGTTAGTATGCGAAGGGTTTGATTCTGTTTCAACATCCCCACTAGCATACTACTTGTTCACCACTAGCATACTGCTAGGGCACGTCTAGCATTCTACTAGGGCACGTCTAGCATATTGCTAGGGCACGTCTAGCATATTGCTAGGGCACGTCTAGCATACTGCTAGGGCACGTCTAGCATATTGCTAGGGCACGTCTAGCATACTGCTAGGGCACGTCTAGCATATTGCTAGGGCACGTCTAGCATACTGCTAGGGCACGTCTAGCATACTGCTAGGGCACGTCTAGCATATTGCTAGGGCACGTCTAGCATACTGCTAGGGCACGTCTAGCATATTGCTAGGGCACGTCTAGCATACTGCTAGGGCACGTCTAGCATACTGCTAGGGCACGTCTAGCATACTGCTAGGGCACGTCTAGCATATTGCTAGGGCACGTCTAGCATACTGCTAGGGCACGTCTAGCATACTGCTAGGGCACGTCTAGCATAGTGCTAGGGCACGTCGAGCATACTGCTAGTGCACGTCGAGCATACTGCTAGTGCACGTCGAGCATACTTCTAGGGCACGTCTAGCATACTTCTAGGGCACGTCTAGCATACTTCTAGGGCACGTCTAGCATACTACTAGTGCACATCTATCATACTACTAGGGCACCACTAGCATACTACTAGTACACTACTAGCATACTGCTAGGGCACGTCTGGCATACTGCTAGTGCACGTCTGGCATACTGCTAGTGCACATGTAGCGTACTGCTAGTGCACATGTAGCGTACTGCTAGTGCACATGTAGCGTACTGCTAGTGCACCACTAGCGTACTACTAGGGCACCACTAGCATACTACTAGGGCACCACTAGCATACTACTAGTACACTACTAGCATACTGCTAGGGCACGTCTGGCATACTGCTAGTGCACCACTAGCGTACTACTAGGGCACATCTAGCATATGATTAAAGTGCTGTGAGGTGCATGTTGCTAATAAAATTCATACCGTTCTTTGAACAGGGCTTGTGTGCGCGCGTGCGTTTCTGACTGTGTGTAATTGAGGGCCTTAAGCCTCATCCGCTCATTGAAGGTGGCACAGCGGACCAGCACGCCGCCGATCACTGTGACGATACACCCCTGCCAGGATCCGGGTGTAGGCAGACGTAACGTAGGAGAGTACCGCAGACTGATCGTCACTCCCGTCAGTCTCTATAGTAACCTGAAGCCCTAGTTAGTTAATGCCCGTTGTGAGACCTCATCCACGACGCCACATGACTATTGCCTGCCATTGGTGGATACTGGGTCACATGCTCATCCTCAAGTAAAAAAGACAGACATACTGTAGCCATATCCAACTCCTGTTTAAATGATGGATAGTGTATGTGTGGCTTGTGCAGATGGAACTGTTTACAGCTTGCTAAGTTTGTTTACAACCTCACAGTCAATTAGTAGACAGCATGTTTTTATTTTCTCTCCCAACCAGAGAGCTTTCTACAGGGGCTTCCGCAGTACGAGGTCGTTCACCCCTACCGAGTGGACGCCAAAGGTCACTTCCTGTCCAACTTTGTGTCCCACCGCGTCAGCCGAGTACAGCGACGGGAAACCCAGGGGGAACCAGGAAACCCTACACGGGTGTTCTACCAGTTGCAGCACGGTGGCCACAATCTGCACTTCAACCTCACCCTCAACCCACACCTGCTGGCTCCTGGCTTCCTGACTGAGAGGAGGTACGGTGGCCTGGAGGGGGCCAAAATACACAGCCAAGGCCCCTCGCTGTGCCACTTTATCGGGGACGTGTGGGACCTGGCGACTATGAAGGGGAGGGCGGCTATAAGCACTTGTGACGGCCTGGTGAGTGCGAGAGAGGGAAAGAGACCATCACTGATAACCTACTGAGATCGTCACTGCTAACCTACTGAGATCGTCACTGATAACCTACTGAGATCGTCACTGATAACCTACTGAGACCGTCACTGATAACCTACTGAGACCGTCACTGATAACCTACTGAGACCGTCACTGATAACCTACTGAGACCGTCACTGATAACCTACTGAGACCGTCACTGATAACCTACTGAGACCGTCACTGATAACCTACTGAGACCGTCACTGATAACCTACTGAGACCGTCACTGATAACCTACTGAGACCGTCACTGATAACCTACTGAGACGGTCACTGATAACCTACTGAGACCGTCACTGATAACCTACTGAGACCGTCACTGCTAACCTACTGAGACGGTCACTGCTAACCTACTGAGACGGTCACTGCTAACCTACTGAGACGGTCACTGCTAACCTACTGAGACGGTCACTGCTAACCTACTGAGACGGTCACTGCTAACCTACTGAGACGGTCACTGATAACCTACTGAGACCGTCACTGATAACCTACTGAGACCGTCACTGATAACCTACTGAGATATCTGTTTTTCCTTTCACATCCTAAAGGGTCATGCAAAACGTTTAACTTCTAGAACTTCTCTGTCCCTAGGGTAACAAGTCAAAGTAGAAGCACAATTGACCAAAATCATAATGTTGATGGATGCCATTGACTGGTCCTAGCCCGTTTCTGTTTCCGCTTTGGTTCTGTGCATGAGACTGGATAAAAGTGTTTGCAAATGGCATATATTATTATCATTGTACAAAATCAAAGAAGATTTATTACATTTTTAGGTGAAAATTAGGATTAATTGGAGTTTCATTCCTCTAACTCTGACAAAAAGATGCTAATGCTTTGCAATAAGCAGTAAGTACTACCGTATAATGTCGTATGCCACACTGGCTTCAACATAGTTTCAATATTTAAACACACGTCTGAACAGATGATGTTTAAGTATTATTTTTTTTATAGTTGTCTCTGAAGTCATTACGTGCTGTTGGCCTCATTCCTGCTCTGTTAGTGTAGTTATATTCTTAGATTGCACCATCCATGGAAAAACCACTGACTGGTTGATGAAGGGACCTGTGAGCTGTGCCTGAGAGGATGTGTGTTAGAGCACCTTTCATCTAAAATCAGGCTGGATGTCATCGATGACATGTGGGTGTGCAAAACATCATCATCCATCCATGAACAGAACAAGCGATGGAGCCCATGTTGTGTTTATGCATGATCAATTTACATCTCATTGTCTTATCTATCAACTAGTGTAGGTCACTCAAACTGAATCATAAAGCATGTGTTCACTGTCACATCTGTGACCGCTGTCCACATTCTACCTCTCCTCTGTGACCGCTGTCCACATGCCATCTCTCCTCTGTGACCGCTGTCCACATGCCAACTCTCCTCTGTGACCGCTGTCCACATGCCACCTCTCCTCTGTGACCGCTGTCCACATTCTACCTCTCCTCTGTGACCGCTGTCCACATTCTACCTCTCCTCTGTGACCGCTGTCCACATTCTACCTCTCCTCTGTGACCGCTGTCCACATTCTACCTCTCCTCTGTGACCGCTGTCCACATGCCACCTCTCTTCTAGTATTTAGTATGTTTCCAGCTGATCTTGCTGTAGTAAATGTTTCACAATGCCAGAGGCACATTACACCCTTTAGGGCATTTCTGATGAAACTGCAGTAGGAAACCACGAGCCCTATCCAACAATATCATACTGTTCCATTATTACTGTATTCCTTTCTCCCTACAAGCCCTATCCAACAACATCATACTGTTCCATTATTACTGTATTCCTTTCTCCCTACAAGCCCTATCCAACAATATCATACTGTTCCATTATTACTGTATTCCTTTCTCCCTACAAGCCCTATCCAACAATATCATACTGTTCCATTATTACTGTATTCCTTTCTCCCTACAAGCCCTATCCAACAATATCATACTGTTCCATTATTACTGTGTTTCTTTCTCCCTACAAGCCTTATCCAACAATATCATACTGTTCCATTATTACTGTATTCCTTTCTCCCTACAAGCCCTATCCAACAATATCATACTGTTCCATTATTACTGTATTCCTTTCTCCCTACAAGCCTTATCCAACAACATCATACTGTTCCATTATTACTGTATTCCTTTCTCCCTACAAGCCCTATCCAACAACATCATACTGTTCCATTATTACTGTATTCCTTTCTCCCTACAAGCCCTATCCAACAACATCATACTGTTCCATTATTACTGTATTCCTTTCTCCCTACAAGCCTTATCCAACAATATCATACTGTTCCATTATTACTGTATTCCTTTCTCCCTACAAGCCCTATCCAACAACATCATACTGTTCCATTATTACTGTATTCCTTTCTCCCTACAAGCCCTATCCAACAACATCATACTGTTCCATTATTACTGTATTCCTTTCTCCCTACGAGCCCTATCCAACAATATCATACTGTTCCATTATTACTGTATTCCTTTCTCCCTGCAAGCCTTATCCAACAACATCATACTGTTCCATTATTACTGTATTCCTTTCTCCCTACAAGCCTTATCCAACAACATCATACTGTTCCATTATTACTGTATTCCTTTCTCCCTACAAGCCTTATCCAACAATATCATACTGTTCCATTATTACTGTATTCCTTTCTCCCTACAAGCCCTATCCAACAACATCATACTGTTCCATTATTACTGTATTCCTTTCTCCCTACAAGCCCTATCCAACAATATCATACTGTTCCATTATTACTGTATTCCTTTCTCCCTACAAGCCCTATCTAACAACATCATACTGTTCCATTATTACTGTATTCCTTTCTCCCTACAAGCCCTATCCAACAATATCATACTGTTCCATTATTACTGTATTTCTTTCTCCCTACAAGCCCTATCCAACAATATCATACTGTTCCATTATTACTGTGTTTCTTTCTCCCTACAAGCCTTATCCAACAATATCATACTGTTCCATTATTACTGTATTCCTTTCTCCCTACAAGCCCTATCCAACAACATCATACTGTTCCATTATTACTGTATTCCTTTCTCCCTACAAGCCCTATCCAACAACATCATACTGTTCCATTATTACTGTATTCCTTTCTCCCTACAAGCCTTATCCAACAACATCATACTGTTCCATTATTACTGTATTCCTTTCTCCCTACAAGCCCTATTCAACAATATCATACTGTTCCATTATTACTGTATTCCTTTCTCCCTTTCTAATAATATATCTCTCCATGTCTGCCTTTTTTCCATTTGTTCTAGAAATTCAAACTTTTGCATGCAAACATAAACATTTGTGATACTTCTAAGTTTAATTGACTGTAAATGCTTGTTTTCCCCACAATAAGGGACTTTCCTAAATATGGCCAACGGGGAAACTTTCTCAGAGTATCCTCTTAAATGTCCATGTTCTTGAACAGTCAACTTGTAGTTGGTTCCAATGTATATACTGTATATTGAATCTGTCCTTTTAAACTCTTTGAACCTGGAGGAGGGGGACTGGAAATGTTTCTTTAAAATGATATTGGATATATTGAGGACAGCTTGACGGGCTCCAGGCCCACCGCGTATCATTTGGCACAACGCCACATCTCACTCTAAGTTCCACAGCTACGGCTGAGCCAGAAACCCAGAGGCCAGAATGCTGGGTTGAAGACTGTCATAAATCGAAATCATTGTTGCGGAGCATTTGCGATTTAGCCATTACAGTTATGACTCAATTTCAATTGGTGCGTTTTCTCTCATATGTCCTTGTTTTGCTCCCAAAGGGAAGGGAAAATAATCGCATGATAAATCCCAAGATAACTTGCGGTTATGTAATACTGTAATGGCACATTTTCATGAAGCTGATTGCATTTATTTCTCTCTGAAGCAATTTTGACCCATCTCCCACCCAGTAGAATGTGCTAACTGTATTCTTCCCATATCAAAGCAGTTGTGATCCCTTGTTCTCCCAGTAGAATGTGCTAACTGTATTCTTCCCATATCAAAGCAGTTGTTCTCCCAGTAGAATGTGCTAACTGTATTCTTCCCATATCAAAGCAGTTGTGATCCCTTGTTCTCCCAGTAGAATGTGCTAACTGTATTCTTCCCATATCAAAGCAGTTGTTCTCCCAGTAGAATGTGATAACTGTATTCTTCCCATATCAAAGCAGTTGTTCTCCCAGTAGAATGTGATAACTGTATTCTTCCCATATCAAAGCAGTTGTTCTCCCGGTAGAATGTGTTTACCGTGTTATTCCCCTCTTTCTACCCAAACAATGTGCTTGCTTAGGACTGTATTTTTTGTATTAACAAAGCATTTCTGACCAACTTTCTCCCTGTACAATAGGATCACTATATTTCTCATATATAATACATTTTGACCTCGCTTTCACCCCATAGAATGTCCTTGCTCAGGATTATTAAAAAAATTATTAATAAAGCAATTCTGACGCCCTTTCTCCCTGTACAATATGTTCACTATATTTTTCTCATAACAAAAGCAATACTGACCTCCCTCTGTAGACAGGGCTGTTCAAGCTGTCCCAGGAGGAGTTCTTTATCCGGCCATTGGAGCGGTCTAGTGATGAGTCGACGGCACCACAAGTCCACATTATCTACAAGCGCCACACCTCCCCCACCCAAAGCCAGTTGGTACAGCCCATCTCTGGAGACCATACCACCAACGGTACCTGTGGGGTCAAAGGTGAAGCCTCCCGTCGTGAACCTGGCATCACACACTCCCAATATAGAGGCCTTAGAGGATGGGGCTGTTCCAATACTTTAAAGATGCACCTTTCCTTCCCTTCCTTGAACTAATCACCAATCTCACAAGGTCGGATTGGACCAAACAAGGATCCCACTTCTGACAACAACTGATTTTACATGTCAGATCCAACCTAACCCATCCAGATGGTGCCAGATCAGTCATGCTTCATGGAAGGGAGGATGCATTTTCTTCATGGAAGGGAGGATGCACACAAACACGTACAGTACACACACACACACACTGAATTACACTCTCTAGAGGTGGAGGAAGACAGCCTAGGAACAGTTGGGCTGGTAATGGGGCCTGTTTGAAATACCAGGAGCCTTAATTAAGCCCTGAAGCACATTGCAGGATGAAGTATCTGAGAGGCAGTATTATGCAAGAGAGATATGTAAATGTGCCATTAGGAATTCATTGCAGGCTCCGGGACTTGAACTATTTTGAAAATAACTCTTTCGAACTCACTTGGACGTGCACTTCACTGGAGTCTTGGTTGACTTCACCCACAGGGAATAGGTCAAGAGACTTGTTGGAATATTCTGCAGATGGCTGGGGATGCTAGAGAGAACCAGGAAAGATCATCTGGCTTACCAGGCATTTTAGGAGGGAAATAAAACCGCTTCCACCAGAGTGTTAACTTCTGTCTCAAGCATGCATTAAATCCCCACTGCCTCTCTCTCACAGGGTTAAGCGTGCGTATCGCTCACTTGAATTCCCTCAAGACATTTAGAAAAGACTAAAGTGGCTCTGTTGTCCTCTCTATAGAGCATGTTTCTTTATAGAGTACATGTTATGTTCAACACAATGCATCAGTGTGTACTGTATAGGGTTCTAACGCTGTTGCCACACAGCTGACTTTCATACATATGATGTACAGTTTTGGATAAATACACTATTGACTATAATTGGTGTAACTGACCTGATCAAACACATAACATGTTTTACATAAACATCCCGTACGAATATATGTTGTAACGAAGTTCAAACCAATCAAGGATAACACAAAAAAAGTCTGACTTATTCCATGGTCTTTTTAAACACAATACTAAAGCTACAACTCTACAACCACAATATTTGTCACGGCTCCGCCCTCAGATCCCGCTGCGGCGTTGGAGCGTGTGGAGAGGCAACGGGAGCGCTGGGAGAGACGCCAGCGGAGGAAGAGGAGGATACGCCAGCGTTCCATCAGCAGGGAGAAGTGGGTGGAAACGCTGGTGGTGGCCGATTCCAAGATGGTGGAGTACCACGGCACCAAGGGCGTGGAGAGCTACGTACTGGCTGTCATGAACATCGTAAGTGTCTGCTAGCTGTCTGTACTGGCTGTCATGAACATCGTAAGTGTCTGCTAGCTGTCTGTACTGACTGTCATGAACATCGTAAGTGTCTGCTAGCCGTCTGTACTGACTGTCATGAACATCGTAAGTGTCTGCTAGCTGTCTATACTGGCTGTCATGAACATCGTAAGTGTCTGCTAGCCGTCTGTATTGACTGTCATGAACATCGTAAGTGTCTGCTAGCTGTCTGTACTGACTGTCATGAACATTGTAAGTGTCTGCTAGCTGTCTGTACTGACTGTCATGAACATCGTAAGTGTCTGCTAGCTGTCTGTACTGGCTGTCATGAACATCGTAAGTGTCTGCTAGCCGTCTGTACTGACTGTCATGAACATCGTAAGTGTCTGCTAGCCGTCTGTACTGACTGTCATGAACATCGTAAGTGTCTGCTAGCTGTCTGTACTGACTGTCATGAACACCGTAAGTGTCTGCTAGCCGTCTGTACTGGCTGTCATGAACATCGTAAGTGTCTGCTAGCCGTCTGTATTGACTGTCATGAACATCGTAAGTGTCTGCTAGCCGTCTGTACTGACTGTCATGAACATCGTAAGTGTCTGCTAGCCGTCTGTATTGACTGTCATGAACATCGTAAGTGTCTGCTAGCCGTCTGTACTGACTGTCATGAACATCGTAAGTGTCTGCTAGCCGTCTGTACTGACTGTCATGAACATCGTAAGTGTCTGCTAGCCGTCTGTATTGACTGTCATGAACATCGTAAGTGTCTGCTAGCTGTCTATACTGGCTGTCATGAACATCGTAAGTGTCTGCTAGCCGTCTGTATTGACTGTCATGAACATTGTAAGTGTCTGCTAGCTGTCTATACTGGCTGTCATGAACATCGTAAGTGTCTGCTAGCCCTCTGTCTCACTGGGTTTTCTTTTGGTAGGGTGTCAGCAACACCAAAGTTGTGGGTTTGATTCCCACTATTACCAAATATGGGCTAGTGTGCTGGGTGTCAGCTGGAAGTAGCCTTTGGTCGGCTGAAATGCCCTTTTTTTATTTCCAGTGCAAACTTCTTGACCCTACTCTAAATCCGTCCCAGGGAACTAGGTGTCAAATAACTTGATTTACACATTAGCTTCTTTGCTTAGGTAGGCTGCAGCCTTGACAGTAATTATGTTGTCACTGTATGTAGGCGATGTTATGTAACATCCATGTCAACAACATCCCATCTTGGCTGGCTCAATACCTATGCTAGATGCTTCCATGTGTTCCACCCTCATCTCTGTTCTGTTAGTATTGTGACATCATGTCCCTCTCTTTAATCGCTCCTTCCCCATGTCCTGTAGCCCTCATCCCTCTCTTTTATCGCTCCTTCCCCATGTCCTGTAGCCCTCATCCCTCTCTTTTATCGCTCCTTCCCCATGTCCTGTAGCCCTCATCCCTCTCTTTTATCGCTCCTTCCCCATGTCCTGTAGCCCTCATCCCTCTCTTTTATCGCTCCTTCCCCATGTCCTGTAGCCCTCATCCCTCTTTTATTGCTCCTTCCCCATGTCCTATAGCCTCATCCCTCTCTTTTATCGCTCCTTCCCCATGTCCTGTAGCCCTCATCCCTCTTTTATCGCTCCTTCCCCATGTCCTGTAGCCCTCATCCCTCTCTTTTATATATATATTTTTTTCCTGTCTCTCTTTTTCCAAATGACTACAACTTCCTGTGCACTGACCCTTGTGTTGTTAGCACTTCCTGGACGGAGTCCAGACCAAGTTTTCTGACCTCATCCTCGCTCTATTGCCGTTGAGCGCATTAGGAAACTTTTTTCCAAAACACAGTAACTGTTGGGTCCGGCTGCAGCTGTCAAGGAGGGCTAGCACAGGACGGTGTATCAGGAAAGGGGATTTCAATAACAGAGAGCTCCCCTGGCTTCACCGGATCAAGTGGACAATAAGAAGAAGAGGAAACACACATTATCCTCCACATCCTCTCAGGTGTCTTGTTTTCAGCCCTGCAAACCTCTGCTTTGAACTCCACAGCCTCCTGTTATTGTGTCAAGGGAGACTGTAGCGATCGTACAGTGAGTGAAGCGCACTTCCACGGTAACGGAATTACACTGAGACTCCGATTTTTCACTTTTAAAATATATAACAAACAAAAAATATTTGATTTTCAAAGTAAAAAAAACAACTCTATGCTGCACAACTACTTTTAACAATTTCCACTGAACATTTGACAAAAACACATTGCCAGTCCTTGTGCTTAGAGTTCTATGGTTTGTTCAACTTTGAAATCAAAAACACATTGCCAGTCCTTGTGCTTAGAGTTCTATGGTTTGTTCAACTTTGAAATCAATCGTTTTTATTTGGTATACATTTTAAAGTGAAAAATCTGAGTCTCCTAATTCTGTTACCATGGAATTGCCCTGAAGCAAAACAAACAGAGATGTCATCATCTTCCTTGGGAGATGCAGGAGCTTTCCATTGTCTAAGTGTGTTGACTAGACTAGTGTGAGGTCGGCCATGTTGAAACTCATTCAAAGGATGAAGATGGTCTTTCGACAGCTCTCGCTTGATTCTGTCTGTCTTCTGTGGGATGCTGTCTTCAAACTACATTGACATGCAGGATGACCGAGTATTTAAATATTCCCAGAAATGATAATAGTGTTTTGGGTGAAATGAAATGCAGCTAGTGAGAGAGCAATGTGTCTCGATGATGATCTAAACTACGGGTCTTTTTATTCTCGGCATTACAACGACAGATAAATTGGCGGTTTGCAGTTTCACTTCAAAACGCCTTTCATGTTGGGAACAGTTTGGACCGTACCTAGTATGATAGACCGGTTGTTTCAGTCGGGTACATGGCAGCAGGCACAATGCCTATTTGAGTTCCACTGCAGTGCTATTTGTTCAGCTATGCGTTTCATCTCTTTGATACTGAAGGCTTTCCCTGCCTTTGGCAGTGGAGCAAGTACTGGGACTCGGGGACAAATAGCATTTATGATGAAAGAGTCCCTTCATACATTGTGCTGGTGATATGCTGTCTGCAATGTCACTATGACGAAGCCCTGCTTGCAGAGTTAGCGCTGTGTGGAATGCTTTGTACACCAACAAGGGACGGACATGGATTCCAATGTGACCAATGTCAGGATCATTTAAAAAAAAAAACGTTCACACAAAGTCAAAGTAAACATATATTTTTTTTTAAGTACATTTGTATTGTTTCCACGGAGGGGATCCCGATGTGACCAATGTCAGGGGAATTTTTTCAAATCATTGAAACTCAGTTCATAATATCAGCTCAAAAGTCCCAAGTTATATTATTCAATACCCACATAAGGTTGCGGTTTGGTGTGGCTTTGTAAAGTTCACTGGACCAACTTTTGGTCCTAAATCAGACGAAGTAGGCCTATAATTTGATACGTTTGACCACCACTGTAAGGTTTGGTAATGACTCATTTTCTCAAGCGTGAAATCCAAAAGCTTTGGTCCGTGACCACAATGCATCACTCTGACCAATGATGACTCAATGGAGAAGGTAAATATTACTCAGTGTTGTTGTGCACAGATCAGAACACATCCAAACACATTAAAAACCTTTATATAGAGCACACATCTATGTTGTAAAGGACATACTAAGGTGTTATACACTGCTTTATATCAGGGCTGTTCCTGGAGAGATACCGTCCTGTAGGTTTTCACTCCAACCCTAATCTAGCGCACAGGACGGTAGCTTTCCAGGAACAGGGTTGGAGCATAAACCTACAACAGGGTAGCTCTCCAGGAACAGTGTTGGAGTGAAAACCTACAAGAGGGTATCTCTCCAGGAACAGGGTTGGAACATAAACCTACAGGAGGGTATCTCTCCAGGAACAGGGTTGGCTAGCCCTGCTTTATGTCTATGTCATTACAATGTGTGGCGCTTGTTCAAGGTTCATCAGTTCCTATGCTGCAGTGTGAGACTTCACACCGCCTTACTGGATAGGTCTAGCTTTGACAGATACAAGTGGTTGTCTACCGACAGCTTCAAGAGTAACCACACAATTCATTAGATGGATTACTTCAAGACAAGCAGTCCTTAACGCATCTATTTTGAACGTCTGCTTCTTTCCGTCAGATAGGTCCGCTATTTCATCACACTCCAAGTCAGAACAGGAAAGGTGTCAGCATTGGGTCCTTGACTTCTAAACATAACGAGGACTAAGTAACCCTGGAAGAGTTAGGGCTGATTTAAACCAGTCTTAACGTATAAGTAACCCTGGAAGAGTTAGGGCTGATTTAAACCAGTCTTAACGTATAAGTAACCCTGGAAGAGTTAGGGCTGATTTAAACCAGTCTTAACGTATAAGTAACCCTGGAAGAGTTAGGGCTGATTTAAACCAGTCTTAACGTATAAGTAACCCTGGAAGAGTTAGGGCTGATTTAAACCAGTCTTAACGTATAAGTAACCCTGGAAGAGTTAGGGCTGATTTAAACCAGTCTTAACATATAAGTAACCCTGGAAGAGTTAGGGCTGATTTAAACCAGTCTTAACATATAAGTAACCCTGGAAGAGTTAGGGCTGATTTAAACCAGTCTTAACGTATAAGTAACTCTGAAAGAGTTAGGGCTGATTTAAACCAGTCTTAACGTATAGGTAACCCTGAAAGAGTTAGGGCTGATTTAAACCAGTCTTAACGTATAAGTAACTCTGAAAGAGTTAGGGCTGATTTAAACCAGTCTTAACGTATAACTAACCCTGGAAGAGTTAGGGCTGATTTAAACCAGTCTTAACGTATAAGTAACTCTGAAAGAGTTAGGGCTGATTTAAACCAGTCTTAACGTATAACTAACCCTGGAAGAGTTAGGGCTGATTTAAACCAGTCTTAACATATAAGTAACCCTGGAAGAGTTAGGGCTGATTTAAACCAGTCTTAACGTATAAGTAACCCTGGAAGAGTTAGGGCTGATTTAAACCAGTCTTAACGTATAGGTAACCCTGGAAGAGTTAGGGCTGATTTAAACCAGTCTTAACGTATAGGTAACCCTGGAAGAGTTAGGGCTGATTTAAACCAGTCTTAACGTATAACTAACCCTGAAAGAGTTAGGGCTGATTTAAACCAGTCTTAACGTATAAGTAACTCTGAAAGAGTTAGGGCTGATTTAAACCAGTCTTAACGTATAACTAACCCTGGAAGAGTTAGGGCTGATTTAAACCAGTCTTAACGTATAAGTAACTCTGAAAGAGTTAGGGCTGATTTAAACCGGTCTTAACGTATAACTAACCCTGGAAGAGTTAGGGCTGATTTAAACCGGTCTTAACGTATAAGTAACCCTGAAAGAGTTAGGGCTGATTTAAACCGGTCTTAACGTATAAGTAACCCTAAAAGAGTTAGGGCTGACTTAAACCAGTCTTAACGTATAGGTAACCCTGAAAGAGTTGGAGCTGATTAAACCAGTCTAAATGCATTACTCAGCACGGCTCAAACACATTATTAGTCTGCTGCCGTATGCCTCTCTCCTCCTGGAGAAGGGAAAAAGTTCTGAGCTCTGAGTGAAAATGAGCTCTCGCTTTCTATTTAGCCAGGCACCCTAGCACCCGTTCAGTGAGCCTCCTGAGCCCCTACTTAATGTAGGACTAGAAACATAAAGCCAGCGTGTGTGTGTATTACAATGTGACCTGAAAACTGAGGTGTGTGTGTGTGTGTGTGTGTGTGTGTGTGTGTGTGTGTGTGTGTGTGTGTGGGTGTGGGTGGGGGTGTGGGTGTGGGTGTGGGTGTGGGCGGCTGCCTCCAAGATGTTGCTAATCAGCCCGGGTGAAAGCTGCTACTGCAGTGGTTGTTTGTTGTTACCAGAGAATCAAAGGAACCCTTAATTCACTACAACAGCTTGAGAGATAAGAGGGAGCAAGGGATGGATGAAAGGAATGAGGAGAGGGAGGGAAGGAGTGTGTGTATGGAGCTTTTCCAAATTCCTAAAGGAAAGAAGTATTATACCCTCCTGAAAGAGGTAAATGTGTAATTCAAATAACCTGGCCATCTGTCTCCTAAACCTGAACTGGAAAGATGGAAAACGTTAATACTGTACTCTGTAGAAGTGAGACCCGTGGATGTTGTTTTCTGCATCACATTGTTGCTTTTGAGAAATGTGAGCAGGGAACAGAAAGTTGACCAAAGTTATCAATCATTCCTTTGTGTTTCTGAAGTGATTTTCCAGACAGACTCATGTATAACGAATCATCACTAATCACCAGTGTAGTAGGAAACATTCCTCAGTAGACAAGACAGTCCTTTATTTATAAATATTGTGATATACCTCATATGAACGGTATACCACACGTGGTCTCAATGAAAGAGAATACAACATAATGGTACTGGATTGCCTATTTGTTGAGAAGGACAACTTTTTGGCCCAACCCACTGAGTCTAAATCATGTCCATTCGTTTTCAGGTGTCAGGGTTGTTTCTCGATGCCAGCATTGGAAACCCCATCAACATCGTAGTGGTTCGTCTGATCCTGCTGGAGAAGGAAGAGGTAAGAGAACCACAGCGCAGGCCTGCACGTTACAAAACACTGTTAGCAAACCACTGTCATTAGAGGTCCGTTTTAAAGACAGATTTACTGAATCAGTGTTGAAAGACTTACAAGGGTTCATTTGTGGCATCAAATGACTGCCTGATCTTAATGACAATGACTATTAATCTTATCCTAAAACAAAACTGGCAGACTGACCACAGCAAGATATTTTAATTAGATTTTAGCCATATAAAACATAACAAAAAAGGTAACACAAAAATAGCTAATTATGAATTGATCACAAATCCTAACACCAGTAGGGTGCAATAACAGATTTAAATGGCATGAGTCCCAGTGTCATACCAGGAAATGGAATATGGGACGCACATTGTAAAGATGATGTCGCAAAGTTACGTTGCTTTTCATGGCGTCGAGATTCCACTCTTGTTAAAACTAGTGTATGATCATGCATTGAAAGGAAGCAGTTATGCTCTTGGTAATTGGTCTAAACTAGTTCCAATGTCATTTTCCGTAAACTATAAAATAATATTATTCGTTTGTGTAATGATAGGAAATTCTGACTACAGGCGATGACCGACTCCGTATGAGGGGTAGAGAGAAATGGAGAACAAGAGAGAGCGAGAGCCAGTACATAGCTACCTGCCTTTCTGTTTATTCAACTGTTAAGCAGTGTCTATTTCACTGTCCATCTTTGTAATGTTGTGCCATAATCTCCTAGTCTTGGGGGAAAGGATTGTCTATTACACTACAACATTCTAGAGATTTACTTTGTTGGTGGAGGGGTGATAACAGAGAAGCTCATTAGCGAGAGAAGGAAAGCGAGAGAGAGAGAGTGAGAGATGGATAGCGCTAGCCCCATCTGACTACTGTCTCTATCCTCTTCCCCCTCCAGCCTTGTCGTCATCATTATAGCCAAGGCCTCAGTTACATCCTTCAGCCTTGTCATCATCACAGCCAGTTCTTCAGTTACATCCTTCAAACAGCATTTTACATCAGAACACCACTGGCTCCCAGTGTAGGAAGTATAGGCCCCTACACCCTTCGCACAATGTGTTAGGAAGTGTAATGTGTAGCTAGTGATGAAACAAATCTCTCTGAAGTCCTGGTTACTGGCTAATGGTAAGGATGTAGTCTGAGAAAGGGCATGTAGGGTACGTTTCCTAACCATTCCCTAACCAAATCGTCTGGAACTGTTCTAGAGGTGTCTGTTTCATGTCTATATTTTGAAAGAGGAATTGGCCTGATCAACTCAAACGTTTGTAGTAGAAAAAAGTATTTGGGTGCCGGGTTCAAAAGCCATACATTTGAAAAAAGGAAGAACCTGTTTTCTTTTCATTTTTATGTATTTATTTAGCAGGTCAGAGGTCAGAGCAAACGGAGGCATTTCGGCAAAGCCTTTGTCTAAAGCTGACTAAGCCTGTCACCGAAACACGTTCGTTTGCACTGACTTCTGAAAAAAAAAAATATATTAAAACTTAAAAGAAAGCAGGTTTTTCCTTTTTTCAAATATTCCACTGACACACTGACACTGTAGTGGCTATACGTTGACACACAACCATATAGTTTAGGCTCACTTTTCCTATGGGTCAACTACTAGACTGTCGATGTTTACATCCCTGCAGAGTAAAGTCTGTGGTTGGCCATAATATGGTTCTCAATGGGTTGTCATAATCATGCTTGAAAGTGCACATTTAAACCTTGAATGCAGTTTAGACTCCTGAAGGTGAATCTAACTCTTCATCAAGAGCTAATAGCTCAAAGCTATGACAATATGGCCAATTTTATTATTTTCTAGAATGGCTGTCTCGTAGAAACAATCTCCCAGCAACATCTTTGAAATGCCTCTAAAGCAGTGATGTAGGGGTAAAACAAAATTGGTGGGAAAACTCTCGGGTTGTAATGCTTCCTATTCTTTCAATGCTTTTTCCCACAAAAGGTGTGTAAACTATGTTTACTTGACTACTGCTCTACAGGGACCAGATAAATGTCTCACAACCAGAAAACCTGTTTACATCCAGGAAATTATGTCATTATGACATCACATGCCATAAGCTACACAGCTTTGGGAAACCTCACCCCTGTTCATGAAGGTATCTGATGTTTCATTGTCTAACGTAACGATGACATCCCTGTGGTTGGCAGGAAGACCTGAAGATCACCCACCACGCTGACAACAGCCTGAGCAGCTTCTGTAAGTGGCAGAAACGGCTCAACGTGAAGGGAGAAGAAGACGCGGTCCATCACGACGTGGCCGTCCTTCTCACCAGGTAATCCACTCCCACCAAGGCTGAATTCCATTTGCAGTCTATTGGGGAGAGGATGTATACTGAACAAAAATATAAAGGCAACATGCAACAATTTCAAAGATTTTACTGAGTTACAGTTCAAGAAAATCAGTCAATTGACATCTGTGGCATTTTGTTGTGACAAAACGGCACATTTTAGTGGCTTTTTATTGTCCCCAGCACAAGGTGCACCTGTGTAATGGTCATGCTGTTTAATCATCTTCTTGATACGCCACACCTGTCAGGTGGATAGATTATCTTGGCAAAGGAGAAATGCTCACTGACAAGGATGTAAACAAATTTGTGCCCAAACATTTTAGACAAATAAGCTTTTTGTGTGTATGGAACATTTCTGGGATATTTTATTTCCGCTCATGAAACATGGGGCCAACACTTTTCATGTTGCGTTTATATTTTTTGTTCAGTGTACTTTCCTCTCCTTAATTGTGCTTTCTGAATAGTAGTACCTTTTGGTGCCGTCCTCGAAGCTGAAGGAAGTGTACTGTCCTCCTCGCAAGCGTTTGTCCTATTTTATTTATCTCGAAACGCCCAAAATTGATTTCTCCTCACCATTCAGTCATGGAGGACAGTCCTTTTAAAACAATGAATGTGAGACATTACATGAAGAACACCATACTGGACCAAAACAGCCTTGAGATCCTTTGCCTACCTTCCCCTCCCATTGATGGCCTGACTGTTATTCGCTGTAGTTTACCACCAGAAACGAATTATATTTTCCCTTCTTAATTGAATAGACCTTTTTTTCCTCCCTCACTCCATCTCTTTGATGAGACCGCTTTCCAATCAAAGCCACTCATTAAACCACGACTCTTTTGTTTGACAAACTAGTGCAATTAGAGACTCCACCAGAACATTAATTTGAGCAACGCCACAACAACAAGGACATTTCCAGAGATTTGGTGACATTCCCTGGACCTTTGAAAGAAGGTAGTTGGAGCTCCTGAGTTGTGCTTTTCTGCAATTGTTTTAATTAAGTAGCTTTTCCACAGAGACTCATCCCACCGGTCATGGTCTTGATAGATTCAGCACATTAAACACATGTCAAGAATAGGAAGTGATGATGTTGAAGGTAATTGTTGTGCTCCTTATTACAATGTTTCAGTCCTTCTCTCCCTCTGTCCTCTCCTTCTCTCCCTCCGTCCTCCTTTTCCCTCTCCCTCCCTCCTCCCTTTTCCTCTCCCTCCCTCCTCCCCTCTCCTTCTCTCCTTCCCTCCTCTCCTCAGAAAGGACATCTGTACGGCCATCAATAAGCCATGTGAGACCCTGGGCCTGTCTCATGTGGCAGGCATGTGTCAGCCCCACCGCAGCTGCAGCATCAGTGAGGACACGGGCCTGCCGCTGGCCTTCACCATCGCCCACGAGCTCGGGCACAAGTAAGTCCATCGCATGTGCACATGGACACACACATACACGCACACACTCACACTGACACCACACCTCATATAACTTTCTGTCACATGGTTGGATATTTTTTTTATTTAACCTTTATTTAACCAGGTAGACTAGTTTACAACTGCGACCTGTCCAAGATAAAGCAGTGCGACGCAAACAACAACACAGACTTACACATGGAATAAACTAACATACAGTCAATAATACAATAGAGAAAGTCTATATACAGTGTGTACAAATGAGGTAGGATAAGGGGGTTGAGGCAATAAATAGGCCATAGTGGCGAAATTATTACAGTATGGCAAATTAAACATTGGGGTGATAGATGAGTGTGCAAGTAGCAGTACTGGGGTGCAAAGGAGCAAAATAAATAAAATAAATAAAAATATGGTCATGAGGTAGTTGGATGGGCTATGTACAGGTACAGTGATCTGTGAGCTGCTCTGACAGCTGGTGCTTAAAGCTAGTGAGGGAGGTATGAGTCTCCAGCTTCAGTTATTTTTGCAGTTCGTTCCAGTCATTGGCAGCAGAGAACTGGAAGGAAAGGCGGCCGAAGGAGGAATTGGCTTTGGGGATGACCAGTGAAATATACCTGCTGGAGCGTGTGCTGCGGGTGGGTGCTGCTATGGTGACCAGTGAGCTGAGATAAGGCGGGGCTTTACCTAGCAACGACTTATAGATGACCTGGAGCCAGTGGGTTTGGCGACTGATATAAAGCGAGGGCCAGCCAACGAGAGCATACAGGTCGCAGTGGTGGGTAGTATATAGGGCTTTGGTGACAAAACGGATGGCACTGATAGACTGCATCCAATTTGCTGAGTAGAGTGTAGGAGGCTATTTTGTAAATGATATCGCCGAAGTCGAGGATCGGTTGGATAGTTAGTTTTACTAGGGTATGTTTGGCAGCATGAGTGAAGGATGCTTTGTTGCGAAATAGGAAGCTGATTCTAGATTTAATTTTGGATTGGAGATGCTTAATGTGAGCCTGGAAGGGAGAGTTTACAGTCTAACCAGACACCTAGGTATTTGTAGTTGTCCACATATTCTAAGTCAGAACCGTCCAGAGTGGTGATGCTGGACGGGTGGGCAGGTGTGGGCAGCGATCGGTTGAAGAGCATGCATTTAGTTTTGCTTGCATTTAAGAGCAGTTGGAGGCCACGGAAGGAGAGTTGTATGGCATTGAATCTCGTCTGGAGGTTAGTTAACACAGTGTCCAAAGAAGGGCCAGAAGTATACAGAATGGTGTTGTCTGCGTAGAGGTGGATCAGAGAATCACCAGCAGCAAGAGCGACATCATTGATGTATACAGAGAAAAGAGCCGGCCCGAGGATTGAACCCTGTGGCACCCCCATAGAGACTGCCAGAGGTCCGGACAACAGGCCCTCCGATTTGACACACTGAACTCTGTCTGAGAAGTAGTTGGTGAACCAGGCGAGGCAGTCTGATGAGAATGTGTTGATTGACAGAGTCGAAAGCCTTGGCCAGGTCGATGAATACAGCTGCACAGTATTGTCTCTTATCGATCGCGGTTATGATATCGTTTAGGACCTTGAGCGTGGCTGAGGTGCACCCATGACCAGCTCGGAAACCAGATTGCATAGCGGAGAAGGTACGGTGGGATTCGAAATGGTCGGTGATCTGTTTGTTAACTTGGCTTTCGAAGACCATAGAAAGGCAGGGTAGGATAGATATAGGTCTGTAGCAGTTCGGGTCTAGGGTGTGTCTGGATCAGCTAGGAGTCGTCTTGGGGATGTGTCTGGATCAGCTTTGAGTCGTCTTGGGTATGTGTCTGGATCAGCTTTGAGTCGTCTTGGGTATGTCTGGATCAGCTTTGAGTCGTCTTGGGTATGTCTGGATCAGCTTTGAGTCGTCTAGGGTATGTCTGGATCAGCTTTGAGTCGTCTTGAGAGGTTAGCTTTGAGTCATCTTGGGTATGTGTCTGGATCAGCTTTGAGTCGTCTTGGGGATGTCTGGATCAGCTTTGCACAACTGGATTTGGGGATTTTCTCAAACTCTTAAGTTACATGGGGAGCGGCGGTGAACAGCAGTCTTCAGGTCTTTCCACAGATTTTCAATGGGATTCAAGTCTGGGCTTTGGCTGAGCCACTCAAGGACTTTCACATTCTTGATCTGAAACTATTCCAGCGTTGCTTTGGCTGAATGCTTGCGGTCATTGTCCTGTTGGAATGTAAATATTTGCACCAGTCTAAGGTCGTTTGCACTCTGAAGTAGCATCTTACCAAGGATGTTCCTGTATTTGGCTCATTCATTGTTCCCTCTATCATTACCAGTCTCCCAGTTCCTGCTGCTGAAAAGCATCCCCATAGCATGATGCTACCACCACCATGATTCACGGAAGGGATGGTGTTAGAAGGGTGATGAGCTGTGCCTGGTTTTATCCAGATATATCGCTTTGCATTCAGGCCAAATAGTTACGTTTTTGTCCCATCAGACCACAGAATCTTTTACCTTATCTGAATCTTTCAAGTGCCTTTTAGGAAACTCCAGACGTGCTGTCATGTGCCTTTTTCTCAGGAGTGGCTTCTGTCTGTCTACTCTACCATAAAGCCCAGATTGATCAAGTGCTGTAGAGACTATTGTCCGTCTGGCAGACTCTCCCATCTCAGCCAATGAACTCTGTAGTTCTGTCAGAGTGTTTATTGGGTTTTTGGTCACCTCCCTGACCAAGGTTCTTATTGCCCGGTTGCTCAGTTTGGTTGGACGGCCAGCTCTAGGCAGAGTCTGGGTAGTTCCATATTTTTTTCAATTTCCCAATGATGGAGACCACTGTGCTCTTGGAAACTTCAACAGTCTAGAAAATATTTTATACCCTTCCCCAGATATACCGTGAGCTCCAAAAGTATTGGAACAGTGACACATGTTGTTTTGACTCTCTACTCCAGCACTTTGGATTTAAAATTATACAATGACTGAGGTCAATTCCCCAAGACATTCTAACCTCTAAACATTTCAATTAAAACCTGGGAGGTTAGCACAAATATCATACCCTCCCAAAAATGCCAACCTCCCAGGTTGTAATTGAAATGTTGAGAGGTTAGAATGTCTTGGGGGGGGTTGACCTCATAGACATTATATCATTTCAAATCCAAAGTGCTAGAGTACAGAGCCTAAACAACAACATGTTTGTCACTGTCCCAATACTTTTGGAGCTTACTGTATGCCTCATCACAATTCTCTCTCTGTGATCTACGGACAGTTCCTTGGACTTCATGGCAGGTAGGAGACCTGAGCCAACTTCCCGTGCTTTCCGTGGAGAGAGGTGGTCCGGGCAGGCACCGTGTTATGCCGTGAGGCGCACGGTGTCCCCAGTGCGCAGGCATAGCCCGGTGCGCTACATTGCAGCTCCTCGTATCGGCCGGGCTAGAGTGGGCATCGAGCCAGGTGCGATGAAGCCTGCTCAGCTCATCTGGTCTCCAGTGCGTCTCCTCGGTCCGTGTTATATGGCACCAGCCCTAAGCACTGTGTCTCCCGTGGGTCTGCACAGCCCAGTGCGTCCTGTGCCTGCGCCCCGCAAGTGCCGGGCTAAAATCAACATCCAGCCAGGACGGGTTGTTCAGGCCCTTAGTTCGAGACCTCCAGTGCGCCTCCACGGACCGGTCTATCCTGTGCCTCCTCCAAGGACCAGGCCTCCAGTAGATCTATCCAGCCTGGTGAGTACTGTGCCTGTTCTAAGAACCAAGTATCCTGTGTGTCCCTCCAGTCCGGACGCTCCAGAGCCTCCCTCCAGTCCGGACCCTCCAGAGCCGCCCGTCTGTCCTGAGCCGCCCGTCTGTCCTGAGCCGCCTGAGCCGCCCGTCTGTCCTGAGCCGCCCGTCTGTCCTGAGCCGCCCGTCTGTCCTGAGCCGCCTGAGCCGCCCGTCTGTCCTGAGCCGCCCGTCTGTCCTGAGCCGCCCGTCTGTCCTGAGCCGCCCGTCTGTCCTGAGCCGCCCGTCTGTCCTGAGCCGCCCGTCAGTCAGGAGCCGCCCGAGCCGCCCGTCAGTCAGGAGCCGCCCGAGCCGCCCGTCAGTCAGGAGCCGCCCGAGCCGCCCGTCAGTCAGGAGCCGCCCGAGCCGCCCGTCAGTCAGGAGCCGCCCGAGCCGCCCGTCAGTCCGGATCTGCCGGAGTCTCCCTCCTGTCCGGAGCTGCCCCTCAGTCCAGAGGCGTCCCTCAGTCCAGTGGTGCCCTTTACTAGGGTCTCAAATCCAGGGTCGGTGACGAGGGTCGCCGCTCCTAAGGTATCACAGAAGTGGGCCGAGACTATGGTGGAGTGGGGTCCTCGTCCCGCTCCAGAGCCGCCACCGCGGTACATGCCCACCCAGACCCTCCCCTATAGGTTCAGGTTTTGCGGCCGGAGTCCGCACCTTTGGGGTGGGTACTGTCACGTTCTGACCTTTTTTATGTCTTTATTTTAGTTTGGTCAGGGCGTGAGTTGGGGTGCGCATTCTATGTTGTTTTTTCTATGTTTTGTTCTGTTGTTCTATTTCTATGTGTTTGGCCTAGTATGGTTCTCAATCAGAGGCAGGTGTTAGTCATTGTCTCTGATTGGGAGCCATATTTAGGTAGCCTGTTGTCTATTGTGTTTTGTGGGTGGTTGTTTCCTGTGTCTGTGTTTGCACCATACGGGACTGTTTCGATTTTTGTTTGTTCTTTCACTTTGTTATTTTGTATTTTTGTAGTGTTCAGTTTTACATATTAAATTGGACACTTACCACGCTGCAAATTGGTCCGATATCTCTTACTCCTCGTCAGAAGAAGAGGATAGTCGTTACAGGCACAGATGGAACTATCCAAACAGAAGATGCATCTCCTTCCAATGTTGATATTTGGTTTTGTTGACAACCAAACACGAGTCAATATCACTTTTGAAATACAATAACTATCCTATTAACTTGTCAACAAGTTCACAAATTATATGTTGGATTCACGTCTTCAACTCAGTCAAAAATAAAAGTTAAAGAATGCGATTAAGCCAGTGGCTCAGATGGAACTATCCATGCAGCAGATACATCTTCTTTAAATGTTCATATTTTGATGCCTTGTCAACCAAACACAATTCAATATTACTTTTGTAATACAGTAAATGGCCTTGAGTTACAAACTAATGTAACAATCAACCTTAAAATTAGTAACACATCCATGGCCACATTGTGAGGTTACTGCAACTATATAAATGTCTTCCTATGTAATCATATAAAGTGTGTATGTTCAAGATAGCATGAATAGGTCATCGCAGGTCGGGTGGAAATCATCACAATTCCTGTAATAATCTGACCAGAATCTCCAACAGAATTGATCACTTGCACCATTTACTTTTTAATGTAATCTCAACTGTAATCCAGGTCATTCGGTTCTGTTATTAGATGAAGCACAGTGATAACGCAATCTGTTGTATAAATAAACAACATATCTGACATTGTATTCCCATTTGAGCTTTGCTGTCCTTTTAAATGGTTGAAGCTCAGGGATAGACATTTGGGTGACAACTTTTCCATTGGAATTTGGTTGTGCTTTTAGATGGTTGAAAGCATAGTGACACATTGGGAATTCAACAGCATTTTAGCTGTATTTTTTGAGTGGGTGAATCTCATTTATCCAACGTCTCACACCAAATTTTACCCAATTATCCAGGTTGTAATGATGTGGTGTGCTCAGTGGGTAGTGAAGAGTAGTCTACACCAAAAATGGCTTCTCTATTTTGGAAGATAGGAAAGAGGAAAAACAGACCCAGGTGGCCCAAACAAAGCTTTAAAGCTTCTGTCTGATATCTCATGTCTCTCTGCTACCAATTACAGTTATCCAACACCTTTTATCTTCTTTGTTGACAACATCACACTAAGATATTGTTCTTCACACGAACAGTGAGCCACATGCGCCAACGCACTCAGATAGTGAGTTCTTCACACTAAAGCAGATGTCATACAAAGCAACCTGGACGCAATTTATGTCCACCTGTCACCCTCAAACTGCCTGCAACATAGTTGCATTGCATCATCGCAAGAGATAGAAACTGACTGGATACAATGTCCAGTCAGTAAGCAGAAACAAGTTAACATTACTCGTCATATCATTCTGTTCCAGTTGTCATGTTTATTATTATATATATTTTTTGTACTTTTACCACTTTTTCGTGATATCCAATTGGTAGTACGGACTCGGGAGCGGCGAAGGTCGAGAGCCATGCGCCCTCCGAAACACAACCCTGCTAAGCTGCACTGCTTCTTTACACAATGCTTGCTTAACCCGGAAGCTAGCCGCACCAATGTGTCGGAGAAAACACTGTACACCTGGCGACCGTCAGCTTGCAGGCGCCCAGCCCGCCACAAAGAGTCGCTAGAGCGCAATGGGACAAAGACATCCGGGCCGGCCAAACCCTCCCCTAACCAGGACGACGCTAGTCCAATTGTGCGCCGCCTCATGGGTCTCCCGATCACGGCCGGCTGTGATACAGCCTTGGATCGAACCTGGGTCTGTAGTGACGCCTCAAGCACCTCGATGCAGTGCCTTAGACCGCTGAGCCACTCGGGAGGCCTAATAAATGTCATTTTATAAGTGAACTCAGACCTTGAAATTGAAATTGTCCAACAAGAACTGCACTAGCTAGCTTAGCTCGCCGCTATCTTGGTTAGCTAGCTAGCTGTTGTTAAAACATGGTTGGTAAATAGGCAACATTTTGGCTAGCTAGCTAGCTAAATTTTACAGACAGAATTTTTCCTATATCAATGCTGTTATAATTACCAAACATTTGGATAAACAAATAATTTATGAAAAATGATGTGATGTATGAAAAGATTGCATGTTCCATTTGAATTGCTTTGCCTTTGTGTATCAGCAAGGTCGCTTGAGATGTCACAGCTTGCAACTTGCTGCAACAGAAATTGTCCAAATTGATTCGTGTTACACAGGCGTCGCACAGGCAGCCCAATTCTGATCTTTTTTTCCCACTAGTTGGTCTTTGACCAATCACATCAGATCTATTTACATCAGATCTTTGTCAGAGCTGATCTGATTGGTCAAACGACCAATTAGTGAAAAAAATATCAGAATTGGGCTGCCTGTCTAAACGCAGCCGTAGAGTAATCCGCATGGTGTTTCATCTCCATTGTGTGATGTGATGAACAAAAATAGGTGGTTCTTTCATGTGTTAGGTCTAGCCTTATAAATACCCTGCTGACAAACACAGCTATACAACTACATTGTCCCCAAATACCCTCAGTAATGACAATGCATTGTACCCAGACACCTTCAATTAGAATACATTGTACACAAACACCCATGGAGAATATATCCTCATTAAATAATAATAACAAGCAGGTGTTGGATTTATGTACCGCCCATCCCACCCTTGTGTCGCTTAGTTATAATGTGTGGCTGAGGGAATGCAACATTTGAAGTATTTGATAAGCATTCAATGCTCACCTGAATGAAAGAGGAGCTGTGGAATGTGATACCATGGGACATTGCTCTGGTCCCTCCACCCCTTTAGAACCTATTAATGATGTTCTTTGTCCTCAGTGTTCTGTTGTTGTCGAGGCAGACACTATGGCTTTGGAAATATGTTCTGTTGTTGTCGAGGCAGACACTATGGCTTTGGAAATATGTTCTGTTGTTGTCGAGGCAGACACTATGGTTTTGGAAATATGTTCTGTTGTTGTCGAGGCAGACACTATGGTTTTGGAAATATCTTCTGTTGTTGTCGAGGCAGACACTATGGCTTTGGAATTAAACTAATTAGACAATCAAAAACACATACAGCCAAACACCAATGCATTGACACAAACCTGTTGTTTTTCAGTAGCTAATTATCCAGGAGAGCTAACATATAGCAAAGTGGGGGTGTTAAAAAGTGAGGAGAGAGACTGAATGAGAGAGAAAATGAGAGGGAATGAGATGGAGAAAATGAGATGGAGAGGGAGGACGAAAGACAAAGGAGATGATTGTGGACTACAGGAAAAAGAGGACCAAGCACGCCCCTATTCTCATCAACAGGGCTGCAGTGGAGCAGGTGGAGAGCATCTAGTTTCTTGGTGTCTACATCACCAACAAACTAACATTGTCCAAGCACACCAAGACAGTGGTGAAGAGGGCACGACAATGCCTATTCCCCCAAAAGATTATGGCATAGGTCCTCAGATCCTCAAAAGGTTCTACAGCTGCGCCATTGAGAGCATCCTGACTGGTTGCATCACTGCCTGGTATGGCAACTGCTCGGCTTCCGACCGCAAGGCACGACAGAGGGTAGTGCGAATGGCCCAGTACATCACTGGGGCCAAGCTTCCTGCCATCCAGGACCTCTATACCAGGCGGTGTCAGGTATATTGTCAAAGACTCCAGCCACCCTAGTCATAGACTGTTCTCTCTGCTACCGCACGGCAAGTGGTACCGGAGCGCCAAGTCTAGGTCCAAGAGACTTCTAAACAGCTTCTAGACTATTTGCATTGCCCCCTCTCCCCCTCTTTTATGCCGCTGCTACTCTCTGTCGTTATCATCTATGCATAGTCACTTTAATAACTCTACCCACATGTACATATTACCTCAACTAACTGGTATATAGTCTCGCTATTGTTATTTAAAAGCTGCTCTTTAATTACTTGTTACATTTATTTCTTATTCTTATCAGTATTTTTTATTTGTTTAACTGCATTGTTGGTTAGGGGTTTGTAAGTAAGTATTTCACTGTAAGGTCTACAACTATACCTGTTGTATTTGGCACATGTGACTAATGAGAGAGAGAGAGAGAGACTTTTGACTTTTTGTCTTTCTTTACTGAAACATTCTCATTTCATTTAAAACTCACCCCCCCCTTAAAAAATATATATATATATCCTGTACTGCATACATGTACCATACTCACCTTTCCATCTACCACATGATACAAAACCCCCATCACAAAAACAATACCTTCTCCTACAACCGTATATCCAAAACATCTTCCCCAGCAATACAGACAGCCCCCCCAACACACCATATCTCCTCAAACATCTCCACACATTTTATCATTTTATAGAACTCAAACTCAACCCTAAGGCGCACAGAGACCATCCCATTAAACAATAGTATAGGGTCTGTTATCCCCCCACCTTTGACCCTGTTTCTCCTTGTTAGCCAAATAGCTAACTTTGCCTGAGCAAACAGAAAATTCAACAAAACACATTTTGCTTTCTCCTTACTCGAATACCTGTATCCCATTATAAACATCCCAACAGCAAAAACCACCCCCAACCTCTCACACAGACATTCCAACAGCGACATTAATGGCAATAACCTGGTGCACACAGAAAACACATGAATCACAGATTCTTTCATTTGACAGAAAGGACACCCCTGCCCAATTCCCGGATCAACCCGTGCCAACCAGCTGTTAGTGGCCAGGGCTCCATGAAGAACCCTCCACTGGAGGTCCCCTGACCTCTTTGGTACTGGGGGTTTGTAGAGCGCCCTCCATCTAAAACCCACCATACTCTCCACCCCACATACCCCCTGCCACTGATGTGCCTTCACTCCTGTTAGGCTTCTAATGTTCCTAACCTTAACGCAGAGGTTGTAGAGGGCTTTACCTCCCACCCCCTCAAACTCCCCCAGGCTCGGAGTGTTAAAATCTAACAAGTCTTCCAGACCCCCTTGCCAGTCTCCAGTCTCTGCCGTCACCTGCAGTGGCGGAAACATTGGTGGCCCCTCTCCCTTTGGCCTCTCAAACACCCCCCTTACCGGCTCAGACAGTGCCTCCTGGACCTCCTCCAGGAATCTCTCCAGCAGCCTAAGAGACGTTATTCCTGTTTGTTGCGCCAAGACCTCCGGGGTTTTCCACCCCTCCTCTCCCAGCAGTCTCAGGTCACCCAGCCTTTGTAAACCCCCTGCCATCAGTTGCCTCTGCAGGGTGGCAGACTGAACCGATCTCAAAGGGATGGCTGGGTTGTGGAAAATAGGCTCCTCCCACACCCACAGCCCAGGCTCAACACCCCCTTCTCGTGTGGGCCTTAGCAGCTGCCAGGCCCTCAGCATTGCAGAGTAAAACTCTGAGAGACCTGCTGTACTCAGTCTCTCCAGCTTCATGAGGAACAGCTGCTGGTACAACCCTAATCCGCCAGCTCTCCTCAGCAGCGCGCATGCTGGTTCCCTCCAGCCAACATCAGTATGGTACAGCAGTCTCTGCACCGCCTTTAGCCGGAAAGCAGCCATCCTGCTCTCCAGTTCCACCAGGCCCTGTCCTCCTTCGTGGACGGTCATGTACAACACTTCAGCCAGTGATGTCCCGACCAAAAGAAGTCCACCAGCTTGCGTTGCAGGTCTGCAAGCAGACCGGCGGGGGGGTTGAGGACAGCCAGTTTATGCCACAAGGAAGATGCCACCAGGTTGTTAATTATCAGCACCCTTCCTCTATATGACACATGGGACAGGAGCCACCTCCACCTGGCCAGTCTTGACACCACTGCCTGTGACAGCCCCTCCCAGTTCTTCCTGACCCACCTCTCCGAGCCCAGGTACACCCCCAACACTTTAAGCCCTTCACAACCCCACTGCAAACCCCCTGGAAGCAGAGGAGGAGCCCTGTCCCCCCATAACAGAGCTTTGCTCTTTCCCCAGTTTACCTTAGCTGATGAAGCTCCCTCTTACACCTTCAGACTGGTCTCTAGTTCCTGCATATCTTGACCATCCCTGACCATCACAGAAACATCATCTGCATATGCTGACACTGCTATTCCTGTCACCATATCCATGCCTGTCCAGCACACTCCCTGCAGTCTCCTGCGTAGCAGTCCTAAAAAAGGCTCAATGGCTAGTGTGTATAGCTGCCCAGATAGAGGGCATCCTTGTCTAATGCCCTGTCTCACCCAGACTGGCCTACTGAGCCCCCCTCCCACCTTAACCATACATGACACCCCAGCATACAACAGCTTCACACAGGTCACAAAACTCTTCCCAAACCCAAACATCACATTAAACAGATACTCATGATCCACTCTATCAAAAGCCTTCTCTTGATCTAAAGAGACCAGTCCAAAGTTCACATTAGAACCTCTCGACAAGTCCAACATGTCCCTAATTAAGAACAAGTTGTCCGTGATTGAGCGTCCCGGTACACAATATGTCTGGTCCTTGTATATTATCTGTTAGAGAGGACCTTGGCAAATATCTTGTAGTCCGCACAGAGTAATGCCACAGGCCTCCAGTTCTTAAGTTCACACAAGTCCCCTTTTTTGGGCAGGAGAGTCAGAGCCGCCCGACGGCAGCTCATCGGCAACTCTCCTACCCCGACGCATTCACGCAAAAGAAGTCCTGTCCAATTGTTCCCCAGAATTTTTTGTAAAACTCCACTGGAAGTCCATCGACCCCCGGGGCACGACCGGGGGACATCTGGGTTACGGCCTCTGCCAGTTCATGTGACAACAGAGGAATGTCCATTTCATCCCTCTGTGCCCGAGAGAGCTTAGGGAGTCCTGCGAACAAGACCTGAGCACACATAGGATCACACATTTCTGCCCTATACAATTCAGTATAAAACTCCACAGTCCGCTCCCGCATCTCCCCCACCACAGAACTCACCCGCCCATCAGACAGCCATAGACAATGCATACCCTTGGCTTCACTGCTCTGTCTTTCCAAACCAAAGAAGAAGGAGCTGGGAGCATCCATCTCCTTGAGCATGGAGAACCTAGCTCTTACAAGTGCTCCCTTTGCTTTAATCTGGAAAAAACTGCCCAGGTCCCTACGTAATTCGGCTAAATTAGCCTGGAGGCCTACATTGCCTTGCCCCACCATCTCTACCTCCATCTCACTAATACAATGCTCTAGTTCCCCCAATACTCTCCTAGCCTCTGAGGATGAGAGAGCTGTGTACTGTTGACAGAAAAGCCGAATTTGCACTTTCCCCACATCCCACCATTGACTCAGAGACTCATACTCCTCTCTTCGCTGCCCCCACCTTTCCCAAAAAGTCTGGAAACCTGAGCAAAAAGTGGCATCTTGTAAGAGCTTTACATTGAACTTCCAATAAGATGCCTGCCGGGGCCCTGGTGAAATAGACAGCCGAGCCATGGTTATGTGGTGATCCGAAAACCCCACTGGGAGAATGGTAGCGCCCAGCAGCCTATTGCTCTAATTCCTGGACATGTAAAAACGATCAAGTCAGGCTGCACTCACCCTAGCCCCAAAAACCTTCACCCATGTATACTGTCTTGTGTTTGGATGTTTAGTTCTCCAAACATCCACTAGGTCAAACTGATTAATGATGTCCCTTAACACTCCCACTGAATGAGGCTCTTCCCCATTTCTGTCTTTTGTAAAATCCATTGTACAGTTCCAGTCACCTCCGATCACCAGCGTCTCCTCAGGCGCTACTTGTGAGAGTTCCTGTCTAAGACTCCCAAATAGAACCCCTCTTTCTCTCCCTGTGTTAGGCGCATACACATTTATAAAGACAAAACCCATGTTGTTAATTTCTGCTTTAACAACAAGCAACCTACCCCTACACACCTCCTTTGAGGAGCAAATTTTTACAGACATACCCGGTGCAAAAAGGACTGCCACCCCTGCACTAAGATTTGTCCCATGGCTCAACACACTTGCCCCTTTCCACCAGAGCCCCCAATCAACTTCATTCACCACATCACTATGCGTCTCCTGCAGAAACAACACATGTACTTTATTTTGTTTTACATATTCACCCAACACACTCCTCTTTCCCGCATCTCTGGCGCCATTTATATTGAGCGAGCCTACCCGAAGAGTCTCCATAAGAAGTGGGAGAAAAGCCAGCAGAGAAATAGACCAATAGCACAGCTCAAAAAGCCCCAGTGTCAGAAAGAAATTAAACATTTAAACAGTGTCTGAAGGTAAACCTTTACGCACTGTTGTGACCCACTTCCTCAACCTAAACCGTTTCCTGGGTGAGAGGACACCATGCCCCTCATTTCTCATAGCATGTTGTACTGATCTTACAAACTTTCTAGGATCAGGAAAAAAAGCCTCAAGATTAACTTTTTTCCCCTTAGTCTCATTCAGGAACCTTGTCAGTTCTCTCAACGTGTACTTAGACCCCTCTGGTTGACTGGCTGTCAGCTCCGGGCCAATTGAAGAGGAGTCTGAAAAAAATAACTCCTCATCCTCTTCCTCAGACTCACTTCCCTCCTCATCTCTATCTCCCACCCTGACCACCTGCCATTTCTCTCTGATTAGGGCCTCACCCACAGCAACAGGCAACATTTCCATGGTGCCTTTGTCCACACCCTTTTTCCTTTTCCGCTTGACACCCTCCTCCTCCCCCCCTAATCTCTTACACTTCCCCACTATACTCTCCTCATCCACTAGAATAACCTGACTAGACCCAGTATCATCTACACCACCCTCCATAGCATGACTAGGGCCAGCCTCAGCTACCCCACCATCCATAGCCTGCCTAGACCCAGCACCCTCTACACCACCCTCCATAGCATAACTAGGCCCAGCCTCAGCTACCCCACCATCTCTAGCCTGACTAGACCCAGCCTCCGCTTCCCCACCATCTCTAGCCTGACTAGACCCAGCCTCCACTACCATACCATCTCTAGCCTGACTAGGCCCAGCCTCATCTACACCACCATCTCTAGACTGACTAGGCCCAGCATCTCTTTACCCCCTGCACTTTGACCTCAATTTCCCCCACTGGCGCTTGTACCCTCACCTTGTCTACGGCCTTTATGTGGGCACGCAAAGCTCTTGTGCCCCAAATCCCCACACTCAAAACACCGTAGACTATCTGTGCTGGCAAAACCTGCATAGAGCCCCTCCCCATGCCTCACTTTAAAGTGCACATTTAACTGTTGCTCATTGTAGTTCAGAAACATAAACACTTCCCTCCGTAACGAAACAACGTGCTAAACGGCATCTGCCTGAAAGCCTGCTGACAGTACACGGAAACCGCTAGCAAACTTACCAAAACGACTCAGCTCTTTCCTAATTTGATCATCCGTAATAAACGGAGGCAAATTTGTCACTACCACTCTTGTTGAAGGGGTAGAGAGAGGTGAAATTGACACCAACACATCCCTTACAAATATTCCGCTAGCAATTAGCCTACCAACCAAATTAGCCCTTTTCATGAACACAACCACAGCTTTGTTCATTCTAGAAGCAGAATGTATAAATTCAGCTCCGACCTGTTCACCGACCGCGAGCAGAACCTCCTCCACCTTAACTCCGTTCTCAGGAACACACCTGAATCCATGCCGTAACAACAGTGTCTCCTCTGCGCTAGGCTGAGAAGCCATTGCGCACACCACACCTTCCAAACCCCAGGAAAGTTACTCTGTCCTCTTCCACCCTAACTTTGAAAAAAAACTTTGGATACCGCTAAAAACAAATATTGCATTAACCCTCCACCATAGAAAATAACATGTAAAGAAAAGAATCAAGAAAGTTAGTTAGGATAGAGCTTTCCACACCAAACACTCAACCTCCAAAAACACCCAGCATGCACACACAGACAGACAGACAGACAGACAGACAGACAGACAGACAGACAGACAGACAGACAGACAGACAGACAGACAGACAGACAGACAGACAGACAGACAGACAGACAGACAGACAGACAGACAGACAGACAGACAGACAGACAGACAGACAGAGAGAGAGAGAGAGAGAGAGAGAGAGAGAGAGAGAGAGAGAGAGAGAGAGAGAGAGAGAGAGAGAGAGAGAGAGAGAGAGAGAGAGAGAGAGAGAGATGAACATGAGAAAGTTGGTTTGGTATCTCTAGCTTGAATGATTTAAACCCCCTAAGGTCGCTGTCCTCGCCCCTGCTGAAATCATATTAGCATAATACAAAACATTTAATAATCTATCAGTTTAAGCTAGACATCTGTTTTTTTTTGCATTGGATGCGTCTCAATCCACCACATCTGCTTAAGTAACACTTCTACATCTGCTGTGAAAGGTGACAGAGCTAGAGCGGTGTTTGTCAGGCCGAAAATGGAAAGATGAGACTCACACGTACATGTCGGTTGTTTTGCTCTAGGACGACCACAGGCCACACAAGACTCATCTGAAGTCGGTACAGCCGACCTGCCAACTTCTGTCTGTAGAGTCCGAATAGTTGGGGCTACACACTAATATGACTCATCTGTGTAAAGGTGAGACTCTCACGAACATGTATAGTACCAATCAAAAGTTTCGACACCTACTCATTAAAGGGTTTTTCTTTATTTTTACTATTTACTACATTGTAGAATAATAGTGAAGACATCAAAACTATGAAATAACACATACTGAATCATGTAGTAACCCAAAAAATGTTAAACAAATCCAAATATATTTTAGATTCTTAAAAGTAGCCGCCCTTTGCCTTGATGACAGCTTTGCACACTCTTGGCATTCTCTCAACCAGCTTCACCTGGAATGCTTTTCCAAAAGTCTTGAAGGAGTTTCCATATATGCTGAGCACTTGTTGGCTGCTTTTCCTTCATTCTGCGGTCCAACTCATCCCAAACCATCTCAATTGGGTTGAGGTCGGGTGATTGTGGAGGCCAGGTAATCTGATGCAGCACTCCATCACTCTCCTTCTTGGTCAAATAGCACTTACACAGCATGGATGTGTGTTTTGGGTCATTGTCCTGTTGAAAACAAATGATAGTCCCACTAAGCGCAAACTATATGGGATGGTGTATCGCTTCAGAATGCTGTGGTAGACATGTTGGTTAAGTGTGCCTTGAATTCTAAATAAATCACTGACAGTCTCACCAGCAAAGCACCCCACCATCACACCACCTCCTCTGTGCTTCACGGTAGGAACCACACATGCGGAGATCATCCGTTCACCTTCTCTGCTTCTCACAAAGACACGGTGGTTGGAACCAAAAATATCCAATTTGGACACCAGACCAATTCCACCGGTCTAATGTCCATTGCTCGTGTTTCTTGGCCCAAGCAAGTCTCTTCTTCTTATTGGTGTCCTTTAGTAGTGGAGTCTTTGCAGAAATATGACCATGAAGGCCTGATTCACGCAGTCTCCTCTGAACAGTTGATGTTGAGATGTGTCTTATTTATTTGGGCTGCAATTTCTGAGGCTGGTAACTCTGATGTTATCCTCTGCAGCATAGGTAACTCTGGGTCTTCCTTTCCTGTGGCGATCCTCATGAGCGCCAGTTTCATCATAGTGCCTGATGGTGTTTGCGACTGCACCTGAAGAAACTTTCAAAGTTCTTAAAATGTTCCTGAATTGACTGACCTTCATGTCTTAAAGTAATGATGGACTGTCATTTCTCTTAGTTTATTTGAGCTGTTCTTGCCATAATATGGACTTGGTATTTTACCAAATAGGACTATCTTCTGTAATCCACCCCTACCTTGTCACAAGACAACTGATTGGCTCAAACACATGAATAAGGAAAGAAATTCCACAAATTAACTTCTAACAAGGCACACCTGTTAATTGAAATGCATTCCAGGTCACTACCTCATGAAGCTGATTGAGAGAATGCCAAGAGTGTGCAAAGCTGTCATCAAGGCAAAGGGTGGCGACTTTGAAGAATCTCAAATATATTTTGATTTGTTTAACACTTTTTTAGTGACTACATTATTCCATATGTGTTATTTCATAGTTTTGATGTCTTCACTATTATTCTACAATGTAGAAAAAAAGTAAAAATAAAGAAACTCTTGAATGAGTAGGTGTGTCCAAACTGTCGGTTGTTTTTGCTCCACATGCCCCACAAGACTCAAAAAAATGAATGGAAGTACAGTATATATGGAGATGGTTTAGTGACAAACAATTTCCTGATCTTTCTTATGTCTGTCAGATATAAGACAGACACTTCGAACAAACTTTGTTTTGATATTTATTTGAGGACTATCTGTTTTAGCATGTAGTGAATCTGTTTTCAATGCGTTTCTATGGGTCAATGGCAGTAGGGGGGTGAGTTATTTTATGCAAATGTACAGTCATGGCCAAAAGTTTTGAGAATGACACAAATATTAATTTTCACAAAGTCTGCTGCCTCAGTGTCTTTAGATATTTTTGTCAGATGTTACTATGGAATACTGAAGTATAATTACAAGCAATTCATTAGTGTCAAAGGCTTTTATTGACAATTACATGAAGTTGATGCAAAGAGTCAATATTTGCAGTGTTGACCCTTCTTTTTCAAAACCTCTGCAATCTGCCCTGGCATGCTGTCAATTAACTTCTGGGCCACATCCTGACTGATGGCAGCCCATTCTTGCATAATCAATGCTTGAAGTTTGTCAGAATTTGTGGGTTTTTGTTTGTCTACCCGCCTCTTGAAGATTGACCACAAGCTCTCAATGGGATTAAGTTCTGGGGAGTTTCCTGGCCATGGACCCAAAATATCGATGTTTTGTTCCCCGAGCCACTTAGTTATCACTTTTGCCTTATGGCAAGGTGCTCCATCATGCTGGAAAAGGCATTGTTCATCACCAAACTGTTCCTGGATGGTTGGGAGAAGTTGCTCTCGGAGGATGTGTTGGTACCATTTTTTATTCATGGCTGTGTTCTTAGGCAAATTTGTGAGTGAGCCCACTCCCTTGGCTGAGAAGTAACCCCACACATGAATGGTCTCAGGATGCTTTACTGTTGGCATGACGCAGGACTGATGGTAGCGCTCACCTTGTCTTCTCCGGACAAGCTTTTTTCCAGATGCCCCAAACAACCGCTCTCCTTGAAGTTCTTGATGATCCGATAAATGGTTGATTTAGGTGCAATCTTACTGGCAGCAATATCCTTGTCTGTGAAGCCCTTTTTGTGCAAAGCAATGATGACGGCACCTGTTTCCTTGCAGGTAACCATGGTTGACAGAGGAAGGACAATGATTCCAAGCACCACCCTCCTTTTGAAGCTTCCAGTCTGTTATTCGAACTCAATCAGCATGACAGAGTGATCTCCAACCTTGTCCTCGTCAACACTCACACCTGTGTTAACGAGAGAATCACTGACATGATGTCAGCTGGTCCTTTTGTGGCAGAGCTGAAATGCAGTGGAATTTTGGGGGGGATTCAGTTAATTTGCATGGCAAAGAGGGACTTTGCAATTAATTGCAATTCATCTGATGACTCTTCATAACATTCTGGAGTATATGCAAATTGCCATCATACAAACTGAGGCAGCAGACTTTGTGAAAATTAATATTTGTGTCATTCTCAAAACTTTTGGCCACGACTCTATGCACATTTTATATAATTATAGTTGATAAAGGTTTTAAATAATTTGATGTTAAGATAGCTTGAACATATTTGTTAAGTTGGTCTTGTAGCTTGATTGGCCAAGGAGCAGGACCATTTTTAACATCTACTGCCGTATTCCTGTGGTAATCATTCAAACTAATGTTAAGTTATGCAAATGTTTTATGGTTATAGTTGAAAAGTAAATAGTATAAAAAATCTTTTGACAAGCAATCTAAGTATAGTGTAGAATTAGAATGCTGTGATGCAAGTTAGTTAAGTCAGAAAACAAGTCGTGCAGCACACAAGTTAAATGAATTCGCTATGAGGTGCCTAGATCCAAATGCCCAATAACAAGAAAATGAAAGTCCACTCTTTTGGGATGAAGGTGATTGAAGATACATCTGTTTATTCCATTAGGGACAAACGTCTCACCCCGTCAGGTTTCATCAGTGTCAATGTCATAGCCTTAATTCAATGGGAGTGGACCTTATCAGTGCTGTGTATGAATGCAAAACCTAATAGAGTTTGATAGTAGTTGAGGTCAACTCCAGTCAATGTATAGCATGTCTCTATACGTGTCCCACTTTCTTTTTTAAAGAGCTCTAACTGAACCAGCACTGACTTAGGCATTTGTTGGAAAGGGGCCCTTTACTACATACAACAGCAGGGTATGTAAATACAATTAAAAGGGAGTTTGCCTAGTCTTTGAGGCCTCAGCCCTCGCCTTGGAGTCTTTAGACCATCACAGAGTGAAGCTGTGATATTGGTTGGTGGTGCCATATATTGCTAAGCCCCCTAGTGTGATTCAGATTGGTTTCTAAATACTCCGCTCAGTGCCCATAGGGGGTACATGGGACTGGGTCGGTTAACGCTTGTGTGAGATCCGGAAGTCCGGCGACTGATGAAAGCAATGTGTCGCATTAGCTTAGCGGGCTATGCTACCCACTACAAAGACACCAAGACTGCTGCCAGACATGTTTGTCAAAGGATTTTGTGCGGTTTCCAAGGCAGGCTCTGGCAGCATTTGATGTGTATACAGTACATGTCTGTCTCTTTGGTCTCTCTCTACTGTGTGAATGTGTACGTGCATACGTGTGCTTATTAAAGTGTGTGTCTAGGCAGCCTGTCTAGGCAGTGGCCTCTCAATATACACTCTGCATCAGCTGTGTGTGTATATATTGAGTAGACAAAATATTAGGAATGCCTGTTCTTTCCATGATGGTGGGTTGACCAGGTGAATCCGGGTGAAGCTATGATCCCTTACTGATATCACCTGTTAAATCCACTTCAATCCATTAGTTATGTGTTCCTCATTTTTTGTCCAGTCGGTGTATAGTGTATATTTGAGAATGGATATTATATTGTATAGTTGTCCACTCTCTGTGTAGTGTGTGTGTGTGTGTGTGTGTGTGTGTGTGTGTGTGTGTGTGTGTGTGTGTGTGTGTGTGTGTGTGTGTGTGTGTGTGTGTGTGTGTGTGTGTGTGTGTGTGTGTGTGTGTGTGTGTGTGTGTGTGTGTGTGTCTATATTTTCCTATATATCTGTGTACATGTCAAATTGTCCATGCAGGGCCCACTCACTCTCCCTTCTCTCTGTGGGATGTGCTTCTATGCCGCAGCTTTGGGATTCAGCATGATGGGAACGGCAATGACTGTGAGCCGATTGGGAAAAGACCTTTCATCATGTCTCCACAGCTCCTGTATGGCACCTCCACCCCCAGCTGGTCGCGCTGCAGCCGCCAGTATATCACCCGCTTCCTCGAGTGAGTTCTAATTCCTAATTCTATTGTCCCACACTGATGACCTCATCATTCTGTCTAAGTTTCTCCCTGTTTCTCTCTCACGCTTTGTAATGATAATGCAAATGATAGTATATAGAAAACCTTACAATGCGTCATTCAATCAGGCTTAAATGAACTGATAGGGTTAATGCAATGTTCCCAAAGAAAACAGAATGCAAACATCATTTCCTCACTATCTGTTGTTCTCTTTCTGCCTCTCTCTATGTCTCCATCTGTCTTTCTCTCTTTTATTCTCTCTCTCTCTTCTCTCCTCATCCCCTTCAAACCACATTACTTGTCTCTTTCCCGTCTCTAACTCCCTATTCTACAATTCCACTCATCGTTTGTGCCACTGATGGCCCTTGAATCCATAATACAACTACTCCCCAATAAGGACCTAATGGAATATGTACCGGATATGTGCACTGATTTATGAGTGCATTCTAATTGTCCCATGGTCTCTTTGTTCCATGTTGCTTGATGCTTTCAAATTGAGCAGTTCCACCAATGATGTATCCACTTTCAATCGACCATCTACCCAAATAGCCTGGATATGAGAGGGTTGTATGTGGATGGTACTTAGAATGTTTCAATCACAGATCAATAGACAAAACCTCATCACTGCTTACTACCATCCAATCTATCTGAGACTCAGAGACAAGCGTCAGAGACAAGCGTCAGAGACGTGTTTGGTTCCTAAGTAAACCAAGATAAATGATCTATTTCAATACATCATACACCCTTTCCGGTCATAGGTTTGTGTCCATGAAATATGTTATTTGTTATTTTATAAGACATGACTGTGTCTCCATCTTAATGCAAACATCCTGAAAGATGTATACTTTGTCACACTACAACAGACATGCTTTCTGCTTTATTTGTGATTTTTGCAGCGTGAAAAATACCTCTTGTCAGCTCCATTAGCTTCATAGGAGGATCGTACGCTGTGTCTTTGTCTTTTTTTTTTTGAAAGGTGAACCTTCGCCCCAATCTGAGGTCCTGAGCAGGTTTTCATCAAGGATCTCTCTGTACTTTGCTCCGTTCATCTTTCCCTCGATCCTGACTAGTCTCCCAGTTCCTGCCGCTACAGAACACCCCCACAGCATGATGCTGCCACCACCATGCTTCACAGTAGGGATGGTGCCAGGTGTCTTCCAGACATGACACTTGGCAATCAGGCCAAAGAGTTCAATCTTGGTTTCATCAGACCAGAGAATCTTGTTTCTCATAATCTGAGAGTCTTTAGGTGCCTTTTGGTCATGTGCCTTTTACTGAGGAGTGGCTTCTGTCTGACCACTCAACCATAAAGGCCAGATTGATGGAGTGTTGCAGAGATGGTTGTCCTTCTGGAAGGTTCTACCATCTCCACAGAGGAACTCTGGAGCTCTGTCAGAGTGACCACCAGGTTCTTTGTCACCTCCCTGACCAAGGCCCTTCTCCCCCGATTGCTCAATTTGGCCAGACTGCATCAGATACATGTGCTACATGTAGTAAGACAGAGGGGCGCTATTTCGCTCGCTCAGATTCTTTCTCCAGTGAGATAGTTTCAGCCACTTGCGAATTGAAGGAAAGTTGGCGGGTGCACAGTGCACTCTTCGGATGCTGGAATTATTTTGGATGAACATGCGAAGGTAACCTACTTTTTAAAATTCATTAGTTTGACAAATGAAAACATCATGGTTGTGTTCATGGCACATTAAAAGGTAATGCATTTGACAGTTAAATTATGTCTTTACTATACATTCCATACAAAATGTGAGGAGAGGGGTGCCTCAGACTGGCCTCTGCCTGGGTGTGTGTGTTTGTGTGGACCTAGGCAGGATCTAGGCCTGGGGTGAGTAATTGATTTATCTTCATGCCTGCTAAAAAAATACGACGGCATTTGCTCCCACATTTTTCCTAAAACGTGATTGGTTGCATGTGCTCTCATATATTGGCTTGCTACAGTGTTAGTCTCTTGCTCCAAAATGCTCTGGTAACATTGTTTGGATCGCTGCACTGGCACCAACTGGCAAGAAAGGCAGAAAACCAGTGTAAAAGATAACTAATGAGCATGTCTGGAAACATGGTCCAGATTTACATGAGAAGTGTTTGCACCAATACAGAACTTGCACCTGTTTTCTCTTTGTCTGAGTGAACATGACATAAACTAAAAAATAAAGGTTACAAATAGGAAAATGAGTGTATGGTAAAATGTATGACGATGGTTTAATGTTTTAGCTTTGTTTACTTGACTTTAAAGTCATGTGAAAATGTTGCACCCGTACAAACGTTAAATCAATTGGCATGCATCTGACATGCACCACCAAGCCTACATTGACTGTTTTTCTTTTGTTTTTGTTTCTTTGTCAGAGTGAAGCTGTATGTATGAAATAACCTATTTACATGCTATAGCCTACCTTATCTAATGCAGGCAAACCATCACTTGAGAGTTGGCAGTCACAAGTTTAGCTGCACTCGTCCTTCTACTTGTTTGTACATTTGTACTTTTTGCTCTACTTGTTGTTTTGGTGTGACGAAGTATAATTATTTCAGTATGTTTGCATTCAGATGCAGACACAGTCGTGTCCTTGAAAATAACATTCACACATAATGTGAGGTGAAAATTTGATCAGCACAGACCTATGACCGGAAAGGGTGTATGATGTATTGAAAGAAACCCTTTATCATTAATTTCCCTCAAGTAAACCAAGATGAAGGGTCTCTTTCAGTACATAATACATCCTTTCCAGTCATAGGTCTGTGCTGATTAAATTTTCACCTCACATTGTGTGTGAATGTTATTTTTAAGGACACGACTGTGTCGGGTAGGAGCGTTGGGCCAGTAACCGAAAGGTTGCTGGATCAAATCCCCGAGCTGATAAAGTAAAAATCTGCCGTTCTGCCCTTGAGCAAGGCAGTTAACCCACCGGAAAAGTGGTGCGTGCATATGTATTCACCCCATTTGCTATGAAGCCCATATATAAGATATGGTGCAACCAATTACTTTCAGAAGTCACATAGTTAGTTAAATAAAGTCCACCTGTGTGCAAGTGTCACATGATCTCAGTAGATATACACCTGTTCTGAAAGGCCCCAGAGTCTGCAACACCACTAAGCAAGGTGCACCACCAAGCAAGTGGCACCATGAAGACCAAGGAGCTCTCCAAACAGGTCAGGGACAAAGTTCTGGAGAAGTACAGTGTCACGGCCGTCAACAGAAGTAGACCAAGGTGCAGCGTGGTGAGCGTACATATTCTCTCTTTATTTAGGATGACGCCGACAAAAACAATAAACAATACAAAACAACCGTGAAGCTTAAGGGCTATGTGCCACAAACAAAGTTAACTTCCCACAATGAAAGGAGGGAAAAAGGGCTACCTAAGTATGGTTCCCAATCAGAGACAACGATAGACAGCTGTCCCTGATTGAGAACCATACCCGGCCAAAACATAGAATTACAAAAAACATCGAAAATAAAACATAGAATGTCCACCCCAAATCACACCCTGACCAAACCAAAATAGAGACATAAAAAGGCTCACTAAGGTCAGGGCGTGACATACAGATTAGGGTTGGGTTATAAAAAATATCAGAACCTTTGAACATCCCACGGAGCACCAATAAGTCCATTATTTAAAAATGGAAAGAATATGGCACCACAACAAACCTGCCAAGAGAGGGCCGCCCACCAAAACTTACAGACCAGGCAAGGAGGGCATTAATCAGAGGCAATAAAGAGACCAAAGATAACCCTGAAGGAGCAGCAAAGCTCCACAGCGGAGATTGGACTTTCTGTCCATAGGACCACTTTAAGCCGTACACTCCACAGAGCTGGGCTTTACAGAAGAGTGGACAGAAAAAAGCCATTGCCATCTAACGAGTCACAAACCCGGATCCGGGATCCCCCCCATCAAAAAAGCTGACTAGCATAGCCTAGCCTAAAGCCACAGGGATATCATATAATAAAATGTTCATGAAATCACAAGTCCAAGACACCAAATGAAAGATACACATCTTGTGAATCCAGCCATCATTTCTGATTTTTAAAATGTTTTACAGGGAAGACACAATATGTATTTCTATTAGCTAACCACCAAAGCAAAAGACAACTTTTTTTTCCCACCATTTTTTTCCTGCATAGGTAGCTATCACAAATTCGACCAAATAAAGATATAAATAGTCACTAACCAAGAAACAACTTCATCAGATGACAGTCTGATAACATATTTATTGTATAGCATATGTTTTGTTCGAAGAATGTGCATATTTCAGGTATAAATCATAGTTTTACATTGCAGCCACCATCACAACTCTCACCAAAGCAACTAGAATAACTACAGAGACCAACGTGAATTACCTAAATACTCATCATAAAACATTTATGAAAAATACACAGCGTACAGCAAATGAAAGACAAAGATCTTGTGAATCCAGCCAATATTTCAGATTCTTTAAGTGTTTTACAGCGAAAACACAATTTAGCATTATATTAGCTTACTACAATAGCTAACCACACAGCAGCATTGATTCATGCACGTTAGCGATAGCGAATAAACCAGCAAAAGATATTACATTTTTCACTAACCTTCTCAAAACTTCATCAGATGACAGTCCTATAACATCATATTACACAATACATATATTGTTTGTTCGAAAATGTGCATATTTAGCGGCACAAATCGTGGTTATACAATGAGAATAGTAGCCAAGCTGCAAAGAAAATGTCGGGAGAAATCTTGGGAGAGGCACCTAATCTAATCAATAACTAATCATTAACTTGACTAAAAAATACAGGTTGGACAGCAAATGAAAGATACATTAGTTCTTAATGCAACCGCTGTGTTAGATTTTTAAAATTAACGTTACTACGACATACAGCGTGCGTTAAAGCGAGACCGCACCGAAATTAATGGCGGAATAGTAGTTTTACATTTTTCAACAGAACAACGAATTAACATCATAAATAGTTCTTACTTTTTGATGAGCTTCCATCAGAATCTTGGGCAAGTTGTCCTTTGTCCAGAAGAATCGTTGCTCGGTTGTAGATTGTCGCCTTCAACTTTGGAATTAGCAGTAAACATTAGCCATGTGGCGAAGACGTGTCCAACTCACTATAACGCAGCACTAAGAAAATTCCGAAAATCGCAATATACTGATATAAAATGATATAACTCGGTTTAAAATAACTACATTATGACGTTTTTAACACCTATATCGAATAAAATCAGAGCCGGATATATCTAAGGCCTATAACGAGAGCTTTCCAGAATGCCATCCTGAGGTCTGTCTCGCGTCATGGCGAACGTTGAAAAGAGTGCACCCCACGTACCAAGACCCTTTATATGGCCTCAGATCTGCCTAGCAACTCCATTCCAATTCTCACTGCTTGCTGACATCTAGGGGAAGGCATATGCAGTGCATGTCGACCAATAGAATACATGCAAATTAATAAACTGACCCTAGAACAGAGTGCCCGATTTCAGATTTCTCACTTCCTGACAGGAAGTTTGCTCCAACTTGAGTTCTGTTTTACTCACAGATATAATGCAAACGGTTTTAGAAACTAGAGAGTGTTTTCTATCCAATAGTAATAATAATATGCATATTGTACGAGCAAGAATTGAGTATGAGGCAGTTTAATTTGGGAACGAATTTTTACAAAGTGAAAACAGCGCCCCCATATTGACAAGAAGTTAAAGAAAAACAATAAGCAAACACATTTGGTGTTCGCCAAAAGGCATGTGGGAGTCTCCCCAAACATATGGAATAAGGTACTCTGGTCAGATAAGACAAAAATGTTGCGTTTTGGCCATCAAGGAAAACGCTATGTCTGGCGCAAATCCAACACCTCATCACCCCGAGAACACCATCCCCACAGTGAAGCATGGTGGTGGCAGCATCATGCTGTTGAGATGTTTTTCATTGGCAGGGACTGGGAAACTGGTCAGAATTGAAGGAATGGTGGATGGCGCTAAATACAGGGAAATTCTTATGGGAAACCTGTTTCAGTCTTCCAGAGATTTGAGACTGGGATAGAGGTTCACCTTCCAGCAGGACAATGACCATAAGCATACTGCTAAAGCAACACTCGAGTGGTTTAAGGGGAAACATTTAAATATCTTGGAATGGTCTAGTCAAAGCCCAGACCTCAATCCAATTGAGAATCTGTGGTATGACTTAAAGATTGCTGTACACCAGCGGAACCCATCCAACTTGAAGGAGCTGGAGCAGTTTTGCCTTGAAGAATGGGCAAAAATCCCAGTGGCTAGATGTGCCAAGCTTATAGAGACATACCCCAGAGACTTGCAGTTGTAATTGCTGCAAAAGGTGGCTCTACAAAGTATTGACTTTGGTGGGGTGAATCATTATGCACACTCAAGTTTTCAGTTTTTTGTGTTATTTCTTGTTTGTTTAACAATAAAAAAATATTTTGCATCTTCAAAGTGGTAGGCATGTTGTGAAAATCAAATGATACAAACCCTCCCAAAATTATATTTTAATTCCAGGTTGTAAGGCAACAAAATTGGAAACATGCCAAGGAGGGGTGAATACTGTATTTCGCAAGCCACTGTAGGACTGTTTCATAACGGTAGCTCATATTGTCAGAGTACGAGCAGGGTTAGGAGAATGAGCTGGCATGCAGGCGATCAGGCGGTTCATTGTACTCCCCCTCTGTCCTGCTGCTGAATGGGAGAGGGTAATAGCCCCTCCTTCCAGCTGGCACTAGCCATGGGCCCATGTACGCCACTCCTATCTCTCCTCATCTTTTCCTAAATTTCTCTCCATCTCACTCTTTCTTTTTATATATATATATCATTCTCTCCTCCTATTTCTTTATATATTTCTCTCTCTCCTATTTCTTCATATATTTCTCTCCTATTTCTTCATATATTTCTCTCCTCCTATTTCTTCATATATTTCTCTCCTCCTATTTCTTCATATATTTCTCTTTCAGCTGGAACCATCCAATTGCCTCCCTCTAATACTTTTTACATCCCATCTCCTCCTCTTCCTCCATTTGTCATCTTTCCCTCCCTCCTCTTCCTCTCATCTCATCCTGCTCCCACCACAAGGGCACCATTGTGGGCTAATGGCAGAGAGGTTCCTCAGGGCTCAGTACTCAGTCCTATTCAGTTGTCTGACTTTGAGCTGTTGGTGTTAGTTAAATGTGGAATGTGGAAGGGCAGGCTGAGCCATGGGGTTCAGATGGTTATCCTACAGATGGGCTGAGGACAGAGAGAGTGGCTCTCCAACAATGTCTAGACTAGATTGTTTGAAGGGGGGTTGGAGGTTGGAAGGAGAGGCGGGGGTTACAAAAAAGCCCCAAAGCTTTTCATGTGTGTAATTGCAATGAAAAGGAATCTGGAAATTGCAGCGAGGACAATTATTGCCTTCTGCTTGATTGTGAGTGGGCAAGACTTCTAAGACTTAAGCTGTAAATTAACACGCACCGTGCAGTGTGTCCATTTTTTTACTGTTTGAAAGGTGAATGACGTTTTCACTGGTGTTACATAAGTTCAGACATTCGTATTGTTGACGCTTATCGATTTTGATTTATTTTAGCTAGTGACTTGACTATTGAAAATATTAGCATCCTTTGTGTGGAATTTTCTGAAAAGAATAGAGTTTATAAATCACCACTTCAACCTGTGTAAACTTCTCCTGGACAGCAGACGTGTTTTTCTTTCACAAAGGCATCAGATGTCAGTTCTCCCTCTAAACCTCTATTCACTGGACCTCTGCAGCCATAGTCACTCATGGAGAACAATTTAATTGCTGTTGCATAGTGGTCAATATTATGTCATTCCAAATGCGTCATCATTATATGTATGCATCATTAAACTCCTGGCTATTGAAGTCTCATTGAAGAAGAAGTCATGTACTGTCGGTTAAGCAGCTGTTAACAGATGTTGAGTCAAATATTCCCCTCCTTTTTGGAATACTGCATCTAAAGTTACAAAGAATAGCTTTGCCCTTGGATGGAGCAGTTCAATCAAGGTTTGCATTTTAGAATCAGGGAAAATAATAAGTATTAGGGTATTTTTAGTCCATAAATCCCTATACCATTGTCCATTATTGGATGCACAGCATATACATTACACAGAAATGCTAGCGCCTTCTATCATACATTTCATTAGCTAGCTGTTAAATGGTCTTTAGTTTAGATGACTTGATATTTTTAACAAGGCACACATACAAAAGTATGCAGTTGATTAAGAATCAGTAGATAAACACAAAGTCTCTGACTTATTTTCATGTGTTCCTCTATCATGATAGTGTTTGGCATATGTGGCAGGATATTCAGTCTGTCTTCAGTAGTCGTTACTGTGGTCCAAAGTCTAATATAGGGTCACTTGTTCAGCTCTGAAAGCATTCTGTGGAATTCTCCCCAACTACATTACTAGGCATGTTGTGATTTTTCCTGCAGCTGTGAGGTGCAGCTGGCCAACGCCACCTTATAGCTCCTCCAGATGATCTAGGCCCTGTATTCATAAAGTGATTCAGAGTAGGAGTTCTGATCTACGATCAGTTTGTCCTTTTAGATAATGCTGACTAAGACCGGGTGGACCTGATCCTAGATCAGCAATCCTATTTTGAGACACTTGGGAATACAAGCCCTGAGCTTTGTAGGCGTAATCCATCTCACCAGCTTTACCTTTTTTATGTTATTTTACCAGATCATCTCAGCTTTCAAGCTCACAGCTCCAAAGTGGCCATTTTGTTTCTCGACTGGGTGCATGGGGTTCATTGAATGAAGTACATTTGAACTCAGTCAAATCTATGGAATATGTTGAAATTTGTGTCATGGAGCGTATTGAAGGAATTCACCCTATCTAGTTGCCATTCTTGATTGCCTGATAGTGAAATCAATCATTTTCATATTTTGCGTGTGAATCTGGCTGTTGCTAGGTAGAAGAAATTCCAATGGATTGCTTAGTCCCAGTTAAGCCTTATTCATCACTAGTCACAACAAAATCAGTTGTATAAGTGTATTTATCATGACTGATGTAATAATCTATTATAGCAGTAGTGGTTAGAGCGTTGGGCCAGTAACCAAAAGATTGCTAAATCTGTCATTCTGCCCCTGAACAAGGCAGTTAACCCACTGTTCCTAGGCTGTCATTGTAAATAATAATTTGTTCTTAACTGACTTATAAAAAAAATTGCATGTTATTGGTTTGGATTGATGTTGCGTCTACACCTCACCAATGGACCAGTACTTTCAGATGCGTCATTGTATAAATGTTACTTCAGAAATGCAAAAAATCTTTGCATTTGAGTTGAAATCACAAACATATATTAATAGGTTATTTCAGGTGAAATACTACGTAAGTGGACCAGACAGAGTTTACTGAAGCAGGATATTGAAAAGGCCTTTAGCCATAGTTTTATAAATTAATTGCAAAGACACCAGTTGTAAAAGTAATGGTTTAAACATTCTTTGCTGAATCTGTCCGGCTCAAATGTAATAACCCACTATACTGCAGGCTATAAAATGTGTGAACTTTAACTACCCTAGTGCTCCAGTAGGCTCCAATATGACTGAGGGGTGTCTGAGGGATGAAATTGGACATCAGAGTTGAGTTTTGCGCACTGAGTTCCACACAGCTTTTTACATTGTTAGGAGAGAAACTAGCCTGGTCTTAGATCTCTTTGTACTGTCTTGCCAACTCCTGTGTTCATTGTGGAATAGCATACCTAATAATATGGACGGTGCATAGGCTATATGCATGGACCAATATGGTAAAATAATTTAAACAAATAATCTGACCAATTGAGCAAAAGCGTGACAATGACCATACAAGTCGGCGATACAGCACAAACAGATCTGGGACCATGCTTGAGAGAACGAGGCCTGCTGGGAGGATTTGAGTCTTGATAGCAGTTCCACTTGCTGCTGTGATCACACCTCACCAATTACTGGGTCAGAATCAGTGGCCTGGGCTGTGATGCAGAGAAAACATCATTCAATAAAATAACATGGTAGCCTGCCAAGGGTAGAAATTATATTTTTCTCTATTCAGAAAGCTTTCAGACTAGTCAGTGTGACTGAAAGCAGAATAACTGGTCTTGATTGAACACTTCAATAGTTTTATTGAAACCCTTTACCCCCTCTCGAGGGAGTTGTGTTCTGGCCGCCTCAGGATCTCTTCGTCCTAATCTGTTCTTGTGTTGCTTGATAGCAGTTGAACAGACGCCAGTCACAGTCACTTATGATCATGTGTTTTTTTATATACTTTAAGTAAACAGGAAAGTCCTGTTGCCTTAGAAGTTTATTTTATTTGGCCTGGTCAAGGGTCACGCATCTTGTTATATTGACCATATTTTGGTCAATTGGACAAGCAGCTGGACTTCTGCTTATGAGAACAGTGTGTGTTGTTCTGTAAAAGCTCAGCTGTGGCATACCGTTGCTGTGGAGTTGTGACCTTATTGTCCTTATCTACTCTCTCCCTTTGCTGCATGTTGGATTTGTGGAAATTTGCTACTGTACCTAAAACTATCTGCCCACATTTTAATGAGTCTTCCTCCTGTCCAGTGTTTCCTCTGGAAACATTTGTAGCAGTGGGGGGAAAGGTCGCCGCACCCACCCCCTATTTTGGGTAATTTTTATGTTGGACTGAGAAGCTCTGTTCTGGTGACTTTTTAAAAGGACATTCTACTCTAAAATGAATGAAAATAAATAAAATAATGCACACTCCATATCAAATATAATTTCCACCTCCAGAAATGAGAGACAAATAATGTATTGGTCAAATTATTTGTAAAAATTATTTTACCATATTGGTCCATGCATATAGCCTATGCACCGTCCATATTATTAGGTATGCTATTAGCAGTAAGCATTATCTCCTGTAGCCCACCTGATGCAGCATAGTGGCTATAAATTAATAGGCTGAAGCATGGGGTTGCCTACAGTATCTGCATTTACCCTATTGGGCTAATCATTGGGCGAGTTCGTTTTGCATGGTCCGGTGCCCGGGTAGGCAGAGTTTGTACATTTTTAGACCATTTCATTGGCTCTCCACTCACTCGGGGCAGCCATGCAAAACGAACTCGTCCATGAGTAGAGTCTCAGGTGAGAGTCTCAGGTGTGCCGCAAGAAAATCAGCTGGCGAGTGAAATGAAAACATTCTTTCGACGCATTGGTTGGCTCGTGGTTCAGAACAATTACATTGGTCTGAAACATTTTAAATCAAGATAATACACTTTTAAAAATCAAGATAATACACTTTTAAAAATCAAGATAATACACTTTTAAAAATCAAGATAATACACTTTTAAAAATCAAGATAATACACTTTTAAAAATCAAGATAATACACTTTTAAAAATCAAGATAATACACTTTAAAAAAACAGGAGCTTGTTGTGTAGCATTGTGTTGTGAATTCCATTATGTGCGCAGCGAGGCAGACATAAGGCTACCAACCACGCATTGAGAGTGTAGAGCCGGGAACAGTCCATTATTTGTGTGGTGTGAAAACATTCTAATTTGTCCAAATGCAGAGCTTATGATCCCTCTTCCCACGTGAGAATATGACATGTTGACTTTCCCTGGATAACCTTGTTCACCCTTAAATGGCTAACATAGGCCTCTCCGGATAAATAGAAATGAAGGTTATGATCAGGGCAGGGGTGCAACTTTGGTTTTAGAAATGGGGGGGACATAACTATATTATTATAATTATTATTTGTGTTTAAAAAATACTAATGTTTTTAATTATTATTATTATTTTTTTTTATTGTTTGTATATTTATTATTTGTATTTTTTATCCAGTCTGATAAACACTCCAAACAGCCTACCCGACCGCTCGGAGGCGTCCGCATGGTCGTTTTGTATCACATTCCAATGATAAAACTGGGGGGGACACAAAAGCAATTTTAGAATGTGGGGGGGACATGTCCTTCCCATCCCCAGGGAAAGTTGCGCCCCTGGATAAGGGTACAGGCTACAGCACCATTGTGGAAACAGGTGCTGCGAGAGTGAAATCAACACGGTAGATTGTTACACAGCCTGCACTAAGTGAATGTTACACAGCCTGCACTTAGTGAATGTTACACAGCCTGCACTAAGGGATTGTTGCACAGCCTGCACTAAGTGAATGTTACACAGCCTGCACTAAGTGAATGTTACACAGCCTGCACTAAGTGAATGTTACACAGCCTGCACTAAGTGAATGTTACACAGCCTGCACTAAGTGATTGTTACACAGCCTGCACTAAGGGATTGTTGCACAGCCTGCACTAAGTGATTGTTACACAGCCTGCACTAAGTGAATGTTACACAGCCTGCACTTAGTGAATGTTACACAGCCTGCACTAAGGGAATGTTACACAGCCTGCACTAAGTGATTGTTACACAGCCTGCACTAAGTGAATGTTACACAGCCTGCACTTAGTGAATGTTACACAGCCTGCACTAAGGGAATGTTACACAGCCTGAACTAAGTGAATGTTACACAGCCTGCACTAAATGAATGTTACACAGCCTGCACTAAGTGATTGTTACACAGCCTGCACTAAGTGATTGTTACACAGCCTGCACTAAATGCAAGCACGGTAAGACAATTTTTTTTCAGATAAGTGTTCATTATTACATTAATTCATGCTTAGACGATGCATAGGCCTAATAAAATGGTGTGGTTGGCAAGAGTTTGAGTAGCCTACTAAAATACATTAAGCCTATTTGTAGCTAAGAGTATAATGAAATATAACAGAATAAAATACAAATATTTTTCCCACACAACTTGCATCATGGCAATGTGTGGAACTGCTGTCATATAAAAAAGGTGATATTTAAAATGGGTAGGCTGTTTGGAGTGTATAACGCCCATGCTTTGTTGATCTCTTTCCTAATCTGCGTTGTCACGGAGCAGACGTAGGGTCTTACATTGAGAGTATCATCATGTTACCCATAGAAAATAATAACAATCTAGATTTTCAAAAGCATTTGATTCTGGTGTTCATATTTCACAACCTACCTTATGAGGTCCGGAGCCTGCTGGTTCTCTGTTCTACTGTACCTGATAATGAATTGCACCCACCTGGTGTCCCAAGTCTAAATCAGTCCCTGATTGTCAGACTTTTCTAATCATTACTCGTTTTGTTGGCAGATGTGGACCATTACAGCATCTTCAAAGTGTGCCCGGGCAGAAATGATGCATACTAATATAAAATCAATCACTTGAATTAATACTGTTCCAATACTAGGATTTGTAAATGTCCCTTCTGGAGATAGATTGGATCCCCATAAAAGGGGGATTGACTCATTGATCTTTTTGTTCATGTGATAGAATGGCTGCTGTATTCATGTGGTTACAGCTTGGCATTTTGACTGAGCTGGAGTTGACTTCTAACGACTGGTTTGACTGTGACGCCTGCTTGATTCTGTGTCATGCAGACAGCTCTCTAAACTCTGTTAGCACCCTGTCAGCTTTTTTACATGGAGACCTTGTCAACGCCGTCACTGTCTACTCAGTCACATACAGCCCTGTCAACTATGAAATATATGGCCCATTAAAATTAGGCTCAATCATATTTAAGCCCCCCACTATTTTGTTTCAGCCTTAAAGGGATAGTTTGGGATTTGGCCATTTTATTTATCCTTTATTTAACTAGGCAAGTTTGTTAAGAAAATATTATTATTTACAATGATGGCCTACCCCGGCCAAACCCTAACCCGGACGACGCTGGGCCAATTGTGCGCCGTCATATGGGACTGCCCATCACGGTCGGTTGTGGTACAGCCTGGAATTGAACCGGTGTCTGTAGTGACAACTCTAGCACTGAGATGCAGTACCTTAGACCGCTGCGCCACTTGGGAGTCCCAAAACAAGAGGACTGATAATGAAGCCTGGTATCTATTTTACCAGAGTCCAATGAAGTCTTGGATACCATTTGTATGTCTGTCTAGTATGAAGGAAGTTAAGAGGTACTTTCACGAGCCAATGCTAACTAGTGTTAGCACTAGCTTAGCCAGGCTTCCAGTCTTTTCACTAAGCTAGTTCGCATTGGCTCGCGAAACTGCCTCTTAACTTCCTTCATACTGGACGCAGAGTCATAAAAATGGTATCCATGAGTTCATCTGATCTGGGGAAGTAGATAACGGGCTCATTGCCAAAATCCCAAACGATCCATTTAATAACACACCTTTTCAGGATCTTGATGTGTGCATGTTTCACTATAATGCATGTGTCTGACCACCCTGTTGTTGTGGTTGTTCCTCCTCAGTCGAGGCTGGGGCTGGTGCCTGGATGACCCCCCCGTGCGGGACGTGCTGGATCTGAACTCTGTTCCCCCCGGGGTCCTGTACAGTGCTGCCCACCAGTGCCGCCTACAGTACGGCTCTGGATCCCTGCTCTGTGACGACGTGGACGTAAGACCCCTGAATCTGAACCAATACTTGTCTGTTTCTTAAGCATAGTCCTGCTATCTGCATATCCCTCCATGGTGTGTCCTCTCTGTCCCACAACCCTCGTCACAACTCTTCCCTTCTCAATTCTCCTCTTGTCCTCTCTGTCCCACAACCCTCGTCACAACTCTTCCCTTCTCAATTCTCCTCTTGTCCTCTCTGTCCCACAACCCTCGTCACAACTCTTCCCTTCTCAATTCTCCTCTTGTCCTCTCTGTCCCACAACCCTCATCACAGCTCTTCCCTTCTCAATTCTCCTCTTGTCCTCTGTCCCACAACCCTCGTCACAACTCTTCCCTTCTCAATTCTCCTCTTGTCCTCTGTCCCACAACCCTCATCACAACTCTTCCCTTCTCACTTCTCCTCTTGTCCTCTGTCCCACAACCCTCATTACAGCTCTTCCCTTCTCAATTCTCCTCTTGTCCTCTGTCCCACAACCCTCATCACAACTCTTCCCTTCTCACTTCTCCTCTTGTCCTCTGTCCCACAACCCTCATCACAGCTCTTCCCTTCTCACTTCTCCTCTTGTCCTCTATCCCACAACCCTCATCACAGCTCTTCCCTTCTCAATTCTCCTCTTGTCCTCTCTGTCCCACAACCCTCGTCACAGCTCTTCCCTTCTCAATTCTCCTCTTGTCCTCTGTCCCACAACCCTCATCACAACTCTTCCCTTCTCAATTCTCCTCTTGTCCTCTGTCCCACAACCCTCATTACAGCTCTTCCCTTCTCAATTCTCCTCTTGTCCTCTCTGTCCTACAACCCTCGTCACAACTCTTCCCTTCTCAATTCTCCTCTTGTCCTCTGTCCCACAACCCTCATCACAGCTCTTCCCTTCTCAATTCTCCTCTTGTCCTCTGTCCCACAACCCTCATCACAACTCTTCCCTTCTCAATTCTCCTCTTGTCCTCTGTCCCACAACCCTCATCACAGCTCTTCCCTTCTCAATTCTCCTCTTGTCCTCTGTCCCACAACCCTCATCACAGCTCTTCCCTTCTCAATTCTCCTCTTGTCCTCTGTCCCACAACCCTCATTACAGCTCTTCCCTTCTCAATTCTCCTCTTGTCCTCTGTCCCACAACCCTCATCACAGCTCTTCCCTTCTCAATTATCCTCTTGTCCTCTGTCCCACAACCCTCATCACAGCTCTTCCCTTCTCAATTCTCCTCTTGTCCTCTCTGTCCTACAACCCTCGTCACAACTCTTCCCTTCTCAATTCTCCTCTTGTCCTCTGTCCCACAACCCTCATTACAGCTCTTCCCTTCTCAATTCTCCTCTTGTCCTCTGTCCCACAACCCTCGTTACAGCTCTTCCCTTCTCAATTCTCCTCTTGTCCTCTGTCCCACAACCCTCGTCACAGCTCTTCCCTTCTCAATTCTCCTCTTGTCCTCTGTCCCACAACCCTCATCACAACTCTTCCCTTCTCAATTCTCCTCTTGTCCTCTGTCCCACAACCCTCATTACAGCTCTTCCCTTCTCAATTCTCCTCTTGTCCTCTCTGTCCTACAACCCTCGTCACAACTCTTCCCTTCTCAATTCTCCTCTTGTCCTCTGTCCCACAACCCTCATTACAACTCTTCCCTTCTCAATTCTCCTCTTGTCCTCTGTCCCACAACCCTCATCACAGCTCTTCCCTTCTCAATTCTCCTCTTGTCCTCTGTCCCACAACCCTCATCACAACTCTTCCCTTCTCAATTCTCCTCTTGTCCTCTGTCCCACAACCCTCATTACAGCTCTTCCCTTCTCAATTCTCCTCTTGTCCTCTGTCCCACAACCCTCATCACAGCTCTTCCCTTCTCAATTCTCCTCTTGTCCTCTGTCCCACAACCCTCATCACAGCTCTTCCCTTCTCAATTCTCCTCTTGTCCTCTCTGTCCCACAACCCTCGTCACAGCTCTTCCCTTCTCAATTCTCCTCTTGTCCTCTCTGTCCCACAACCCTCGTCACAGCTCTTCCCTTCTCAATTCTCCTCTTGTCCTCTCTGTCCTACAACCCTCGTCACAACTCTTCCCTTCTCAATTCTCCTCTTGTCCTCGCTGTCCTACAACCCTCGTCACAACTCTTCCCTTCTCAATTCTCCTCTTGTCCTCTGTCCCACAACCCTCATTACAGCTCTTCCCTTCTCAATTCTCCTCTTGTCCTCTGTCCCACAACCCTCGTTACAGCTCTTCCCTTCTCAATTCTCCTCTTGTCCTCTGTCCCACAACCCTCGTCACAGCTCTTCCCTTCTCAATTCTCCTCTTGTCCTCTGTCCCACAACCCTCATCACAACTCTTCCCTTCTCAATTCTCCTCTTGTCCTCTGTCCCACAACCCTCATTACAGCTCTTCCCTTCTCAATTCTCCTCTTGTCCTCTCTGTCCTACAACCCTCGTCACAACTCTTCCCTTCTCAATTCTCCTCTTGTCCTCTGTCCCACAACCCTCATTACAACTCTTCCCTTCTCAATTCTCCTCTTGTCCTCTGTCCCACAACCCTCATTACAGCTCTTCCCTTCTCAATTCTCCTCTTGTCCTCTGTCCCACAACCCTCATCACAGCTCTTCCCTTCTCAATTCTCCTCTTGTCCTCTGTCCCACAACCCTCATCACAGCTCTTCCCTTCTCAATTCTCCTCTTGTCCTCTCTGTCCCACAACCCTCGTCACAGCTCTTCCCTTCTCAATTCTCCTCTTGTCCTCTCTGTCCCACAACCCTCGTCACAGCTCTTCCCTTCTCAATTCTCCTCTTGTCCTCTCTGTCCTACAACCCTCGTCACAACTCTTCCCTTCTCAATTCTCCTCTTGTCCTCTCTGTCCTACAACCCTCGTCACAACTCTTCCCTTCTCAATTCTCCTCTTGTCCTCTGTCCCACAACCCTCATTACAGCTCTTCCCTTCTCAATTCTCCTCTTGTCCTCTGTCCCACAACCCTCGTTACAGCTCTTCCCTTCTCAATTCTCCTCTTGTCCTCTGTCCCACAACCCTCGTCACAGCTCTTCCCTTCTCAATTCTCCTCTTGTCCTCTGTCCCACAACCCTCATCACAACTCTTCCCTTCTCAATTCTCCTCTTGTCCTCTGTCCCACAACCCTCATTACAGCTCTTCCCTTCTCAATTCTCCTCTTGTCCTCTCTGTCCTACAACCCTCGTCACAACTCTTCCCTTCTCAATTCTCCTCTTGTCCTCTGTCCCACAACCCTCATTACAACTCTTCCCTTCTCAATTCTCCTCTTGTCCTCTGTCCCACAACCCTCATCACAGCTCTTCCCTTCTCAATTCTCCTCTTGTCCTCTGTCCCACAACCCTCATCACAACTCTTCCCTTCTCAATTCTCCTCTTGTCCTCTGTCCCACAACCCTCATTACAGCTCTTCCCTTCTCAATTCTCCTCTTGTCCTCTGTCCCACAACCCTCATCACAGCTCTTCCCTTCTCAATTCTCCTCTTGTCCTCTGTCCCACAACCCTCATCACAGCTCTTCCCTTCTCAATTCTCCTCTTGTCCTCTCTGTCCCACAACCCTCGTCACAGCTCTTCCCTTCTCAATTCTCCTCTTGTCCTCTCTGTCCTACAACCCTCGTCACAACTCTTCCCTTCTCAATTCTCCTCTTGTACTCTCTGTCCTACAACCCTCGTCACAACTCTTCCCTTCTCAATTCTCCTCTTGTCCTCTGTCCCACAACCCTCATCACAGCTCTTCCCTTCTCAATTCTCCTCTTGTCCTCTCTGTCCTACAACCCTCGTCACAACTCTTCCCTTCTCAATTCTCCTCTTGTCCTCTGTCCCACAACCCTCGTCACAACTCTTCCCTTCTCAATTCTCCTCTTGTCCTCTGTCCCACAACCCTCATTACAGCTCTTCCCTTCTCAATTCTCCTCTTGTCCTCTGTCCCACAACCCTCATTACAGCTCTTCCCTTCTCAATTCTCCTCTTGTCCTCTCTGTCCCACAACCCTCGTCACAGCTCTTCCCTTCTCAATTCTCCTCTTGTCCTCTGTCCCACAACCCTCATCACAACTCTTCCCTTCTCAATTCTCCTCTTGTCCTCTGTCCCACAACCCTCATTACAGCTCTTCCCTTCTCAATTCTCCTCTTGTCCTCTCTGTCCTACAACCCTCGTCACAACTCTTCCCTTCTCAATTCTCCTCTTGTCCTCTGTCCCACAACCCTCATTACAACTCTTCCCTTCTCAATTCTCCTCTTGTCCTCTGTCCCACAACCCTCATCACAACTCTTCCCTTCTCAATTCTCCTCTTGTCCTCTGTCCCACAACCCTCATCACAACTCTTCCCTTCTCAATTCTCCTCTTGTCCTCTGTCCCACAACCCTCATCACAGCTCTTCCCTTCTCAATTCTCCTCTTGTCCTCTGTCCCACAACCCTCATCACAACTCTTCCCTTCTCAATTCTCCTCTTGTCCTCTGTCCCACAACCCTCATTACAGCTCTTCCCTTCTCAATTCTCCTCTTGTCCTCTGTCCCACAACCCTCATCACAGCTCTTCCCTTCTCAATTCTCCTCTTGTCCTCTGTCCCACAACCCTCATCACAGCTCTTCCCTTCTCAATTCTCCTCTTGTCCTCTCTGTCCCACAACCCTCGTCACAGCTCTTCCCTTCTCAATTCTCCTCTTGTCCTCTCTGTCCCACAACCCTCGTCACAACTCTTCCCTTCTCAATTCTCCTCTTGTCCTCTCTGTCCTACAACCCTCGTCACAACTCTTCCCTTCTCAATTCTCCTCTTGTCCTCTGTCCCACAACCCTCATCACAGCTCTTCCCTTCTCAATTCTCCTCTTGTCCTCTCTGTCCTACAACCCTCGTCACAACTCTTCCCTTCTCAATTCTCCTCTTGTCCTCTGTCCCACAACCCTCGTCACAACTCTTCCCTTCTCAATTCTCCTCTTGTCCTCTGTCCCACAACCCTCATCACAGCTCTTCCCTTCTCAATTCTCCTCTTGTCCTCTGTCCCACAACCCTCATCACAGCTCTTCCCTTCTCAATTCTCCTCTTGTCCTCTCTGTCCCACAACCCTCGTCACAGCTCTTCCCTTCTCAATTCTCCTCTTGTCCTCTCTGTCCCACAACCCTCGTCACAGCTCTTCCCTCTCAATTCTCCTCTTGTCCTCTCTGTCCTACAACCCTCGTCACAACTCTTCCCTTCTCAATTCTCCTCTTGTCCTCTGTCCCACAACCCTCATTACAGCTCTTCCCTTCTCAATTCTCCTCTTGTCCTCTGTCCCACAACCCTCATTACAGCTCTTCCCTTCTCAATTCTCCTCTTGTCCTCTCTGTCCCACAACCCTCGTCACAGCTCTTCCCTTCTCAATTCTCCTCTTGTCCTCTGTCCCACAACCCTCATCACAACTCTTCCCTTCTCAATTCAACTCTTGTCCTCTGTCCCACAACCCTCATCACAGCTCTTCCCTTCTCAATTCTCCTCTTGTCCTCTGTCCCACAACCCTCATCACAACTCTTCCCTTCTCAATTCTCCTCTTGTCCTCTCTGTCCTACAACCCTCGTCACAACTCTTCCCTTCTCAATTCTCCTCTTGTCCTCTGTCCTACAACCCTCATCACAACTCTTCCCTTCTCAATTCTCCTCTTGTCCTCTGTCCTACAACCCTCATCACAACTCTTCCCTTCTCAATTCTCCTCTTGTCCTCTCTGTCCCACAACCCTCGTCACAGCTCTTCCCTTCTCAATTCTCCTCTTGTCCTCTCTGTCCCACAACCCTCGTCACAGCTCTTCCCTTCTCAATTCTCCTCTTGTCCTCTCTGTCCCACAACCCTCGTCACAGCTCTTCCCTTCTCAATTCTCCTCTTGTCCTCTCTGTCCTACAACCCTCGTCACAGCTCTTCCCTTCTCAATTCTCCTCTTGTCCTCTCTGTCCTACAACCCTCGTCACAACTCTTCCCTTCTCAATTCTCCTCTTGTCCTCTGTCCCACAACCCTCATTACAGCTCTTCCCTTCTCAATTCTCCTCTTGTCCTCTGTCCCACAACCCTCGTTACAGCTCTTCCCTTCTCAATTCTCCTCTTGTCCTCTGTCCCACAACCCTCGTCACAGCTCTTCCCTTCTCAATTCTCCTCTTGTCCTCTGTCCCACAACCCTCATCACAACTCTTCCCTTCTCAATTCTCCTCTTGTCCTCTGTCCCACAACCCTCATTACAGCTCTTCCCTTCTCAATTCTCCTCTTGTCCTCTCTGTCCTACAACCCTCGTCACAACTCTTCCCTTCTCAATTCTCCTCTTGTCCTCTGTCCCACAACCCTCATTACAACTCTTCCCTTCTCAATTCTCCTCTTGTCCTCTGTCCCACAACCCTCATCACAGCTCTTCCCTTCTCAATTCTCCTCTTGTCCTCTCTGTCCTACAACCCTCATTACAACTCTTCCCTTCTCAATTCTCCTCTTGTCCTCTGTCCCACAACCCTCATCACAACTCTTCCCTTCTCAATTCTCCTCTTGTCCTCTGTCCCACAACCCTCATTACAGCTCTTCCCTTCTCAATTCTCCTCTTGTCCTCTGTCCCACAACCCTCATCACAGCTCTTCCCTTCTCAATTCTCCTCTTGTCCTCTGTCCCACAACCCTCATCACAACTCTTCCCTTCTCAATTCTCCTCTTGTCCTCTGTCCCACAACCCTCATTACAGCTCTTCCCTTCTCAATTCTCCTCTTGTCCTCTGTCCCACAACCCTCATCACAGCTCTTCCCTTCTCAATTCTCCTCTTGTCCTCTGTCCCACAACCCTCATCACAGCTCTTCCCTTCTCAATTCTCCTCTTGTCCTCTGTCCCACAACCCTCATCACAGCTCTTCCCTTCTCAATTCTCCTCTTGTCCTCTGTCCCACAACCCTCATCACAGCTCTTCCCTTCTCAATTCTCCTCTTGTCCTCTCTGTCCCACAACCCTCGTCACAGCTCTTCCCTTCTCAATTCTCCTCTTGTCCTCTCTGTCCCACAACCCTCGTCACAGCTCTTCCCTTCTCAATTCTCCTCTTGTCCTCTCTGTCCCACAACCCTCGTCACAACTCTTCCCTTCTCAATTCTCCTCTTGTCCTCTCTGTCCTACAACCCTCGTCACAACTCTTCCCTTCTCAATTCTCCTCTTGTCCTCTGTCCCACAACCCTCATCACAGCTCTTCCCTTCTCAATTCTCCTCTTGTCCTCTCTGTCCTACAACCCTCGTCACAACTCTTCCCTTCTCAATTCTCCTCTTGTCCTCTGTCCCACAACCCTCGTCACAACTCTTCCCTTCTCAATTCTCCTCTTGTCCTCTGTCCCACAACCCTCATCACAGCTCTTCCCTTCTCAATTCTCCTCTTGTCCTCTGTCCCACAACCCTCATCACAGCTCTTCCCTTCTCAATTCTCCTCTTGTCCTCTCTGTCCCACAACCCTCGTCACAGCTCTTCCCTTCTCAATTCTCCTCTTGTCCTCTCTGTCCCACAACCCTCGTCACAGCTCTTCCCTCTCAATTCTCCTCTTGTCCTCTCTGTCCTACAACCCTCGTCACAACTCTTCCCTTCTCAATTCTCCTCTTGTCCTCTGTCCCACAACCCTCATTACAGCTCTTCCCTTCTCAATTCTCCTCTTGTCCTCTGTCCCACAACCCTCATTACAGCTCTTCCCTTCTCAATTCTCCTCTTGTCCTCTCTGTCCCACAACCCTCGTCACAGCTCTTCCCTTCTCAATTCTCCTCTTGTCCTCTGTCCCACAACCCTCATCACAACTCTTCCCTTCTCAATTCAACTCTTGTCCTCTGTCCCACAACCCTCATTACAGCTCTTCCCTTCTCAATTCTCCTCTTGTCCTCTCTGTCCTACAACCCTCGTCACAACTCTTCCCTTCTCAATTCTCCTCTTGTCCTCTGTCCTACAACCCTCATCACAACTCTTCCCTTCTCAATTCTCCTCTTGTCCTCTGTCCTACAACCCTCATCACAACTCTTCCCTTCTCAATTCTCCTCTTGTCCTCTCTGTCCCACAACCCTCGTCACAGCTCTTCCCTTCTCAATTCTCCTCTTGTCCTCTCTGTCCCACAACCCTCGTCACAGCTCTTCCCTTCTCAATTCTCCTCTTGTCCTCTCTGTCCTACAACCCTCGTCACAACTCTTCCCTTCTCAATTCTCCTCTTGTCCTCTCTGTCCTACAACCCTCGTCACAACTCTTCCCTTCTCAATTCTCCTCTTGTCCTCTGTCCCACAACCCTCATTACAGCTCTTCCCTTCTCAATTCTCCTCTTGTCCTCTGTCCCACAACCCTCGTTACAGCTCTTCCCTTCTCAATTCTCCTCTTGTCCTCTGTCCCACAACCCTCGTCACAGCTCTTCCCTTCTCAATTCTCCTCTTGTCCTCTGTCCCACAACCCTCATCACAACTCTTCCCTTCTCAATTCTCCTCTTGTCCTCTGTCCCACAACCCTCATTACAGCTCTTCCCTTCTCAATTCTCCTCTTGTCCTCTCTGTCCTACAACCCTCGTCACAACTCTTCCCTTCTCAATTCTCCTCTTGTCCTCTGTCCCACAACCCTCATTACAACTCTTCCCTTCTCAATTCTCCTCTTGTCCTCTGTCCCACAACCCTCATCACAGCTCTTCCCTTCTCAATTCTCCTCTTGTCCTCTGTCCCACAACCCTCATCACAACTCTTCCCTTCTCAATTCTCCTCTTGTCCTCTGTCCCACAACCCTCATTACAGCTCTTCCCTTCTCAATTCTCCTCTTGTCCTCTGTCCCACAACCCTCATTACAGCTCTTCCCTTCTCAATTCTCCTCTTGTCCTCTGTCCCACAACCCTCATCACAGCTCTTCCCTTCTCAATTCTCCTCTTGTCCTCTGTCCCACAACCCTCATCACAGCTCTTCCCTTCTCAATTCTCCTCTTGTCCTCTCTGTCCCACAACCCTCGTCACAGCTCTTCCCTTCTCAATTCTCCTCTTGTCCTCTCTGTCCCACAACCCTCGTCACAGCTCTTCCCTTCTCAATTCTCCTCTTGTCCTCTCTGTCCCACAACCCTCGTCACAACTCTTCCCTTCTCAATTCTCCTCTTGTCCTCTCTGTCCTACAACCCTCGTCACAACTCTTCCCTTCTCAATTCTCCTCTTGTCCTCTGTCCCACAACCCTCATCACAGCTCTTCCCTTCTCAATTCTCCTCTTGTCCTCTCTGTCCTACAACCCTCGTCACAACTCTTCCCTTCTCAATTCTCCTCTTGTCCTCTGTCCCACAACCCTCGTCACAACTCTTCCCTTCTCAATTCTCCTCTTGTCCTCTGTCCCACAACCCTCATCACAGCTCTTCCCTTCTCAATTCTCCTCTTGTCCTCTGTCCCACAACCCTCATCACAGCTCTTCCCTTCTCAATTCTCCTCTTGTCCTCTGTCCCACAACCCTCATCACAGCTCTTCCCTTCTCAATTCTCCTCTTGTCCTCTCTGTCCCACAACCCTCGTCACAGCTCTTCCCTTCTCAATTCTCCTCTTGTCCTCTCTGTCCCACAACCCTCGTCACAGCTCTTCCCTCTCAATTCTCCTCTTGTCCTCTCTGTCCTACAACCCTCGTCACAACTCTTCCCTTCTCAATTCTCCTCTTGTCCTCTGTCCCACAACCCTCATTACAGCTCTTCCCTTCTCAATTCTCCTCTTGTCCTCTGTCCCACAACCCTCATTACAGCTCTTCCCTTCTCAATTCTCCTCTTGTCCTCTCTGTCCCACAACCCTCGTCACAGCTCTTCCCTTCTCAATTCTCCTCTTGTCCTCTGTCCCACAACCCTCATCACAACTCTTCCCTTCTCAATTCAACTCTTGTCCTCTGTCCCACAACCCTCATTACAGCTCTTCCCTTCTCAATTCTCCTCTTGTCCTCTCTGTCCTACAACCCTCGTCACAACTCTTCCCTTCTCAATTCTCCTCTTGTCCTCTGTCCTACAACCCTCATCACAACTCTTCCCTTCTCAATTCTCCTCTTGTCCTCTGTCCTACAACCCTCATCACAACTCTTCCCTTCTCAATTCTCCTCTTGTCCTCTGTCCCACAACCCTCATTACAACTCTTCCCTTCTCAATTCTCCTCTTGTCCTCTGTCCCACAACCCTCATCACAACTCTTCCCTTCTCAATTCTCCTCTTGTCCTCTCTGTCCCACAACCCTCATCACAGCTCTTCCCTTCTCAATTCTCCTCTTGTCCTCTCTGTCCTACAACCCTCATCACAGCTCTTCCCTTCTCACTTCTCCTCTTGTCCTCTGTCCCACAACCCTCATCACAGCTCTTCCCTTCTCAATTCTCCTCTTGTCCTCTGTCCCACAACCCTCATCACAGCTCTTCCCTTCTCAATTCTCCTCTTGTCCTCTGTCCCACAACCCTCATCACAGCTCTTCCCTTCTCAATTCTCCTCTTGTCCTCTGTCCCACAACCCTCATCACAGCTCTTCCCTTCTCAATTCTCCTCTTGTCCTCTCTGTCCCACAACCCTCGTCACAGCTCTTCCCTTCTCAATTCTCCTCTTGTCCTCTCTGTCCTACAACCCTCGTCACAACTCTTCCCTTCTCAATTCTCCTCTTGTCCTCTCTGTCCTACAACCCTCGTCACAACTCTTCCCTTCTCAATTCTCCTCTTGTCCTCTGTCCCACAACCCTCATTACAGCTCTTCCCTTCTCAATTCTCCTCTTGTCCTCTGTCCCACAACCCTCATTACAGCTCTTCCCTTCTCAATTCTCCTCTTGTCCTCTGTCCCACAACCCTCGTCACAGCTCTTCCCTTCTCAATTCTCCTCTTGTCCTCTGTCCCACAACCCTCATCACAACTCTTCCCTTCTCAATTCTCCTCTTGTCCTCTGTCCCACAACCCTCATTACAGCTCTTCCCTTCTCAATTCTCCTCTTGTCCTCTCTGTCCTACAACCCTCGTCACAACTCTTCCCTTCTCAATTCTCCTCTTGTCCTCTGTCCCACAACCCTCATTACAACTCTTCCCTTCTCAATTCTCCTCTTGTCCTCTGTCCCACAACCCTCATCACAGCTCTTCCCTTCTCAATTCTCCTCTTGTCCTCTGTCCCACAACCCTCATCACAACTCTTCCCTTCTCAATTCTCCTCTTGTCCTCTGTCCCACAACCCTCATCACAACTCTTCCCTTCTCAATTCTCCTCTTGTCCTCTGTCCCACAACCCTCATCACAGCTCTTCCCTTCTCAATTCTCCTCTTGTCCTCTGTCCCACAACCCTCATCACAACTCTTCCCTTCTCAATTCTCCTCTTGTCCTCTGTCCCACAACCCTCATTACAGCTCTTCCCTTCTCAATTCTCCTCTTGTCCTCTGTCCCACAACCCTCATCACAGCTCTTCCCTTCTCAATTCTCCTCTTGTCCTCTGTCCCACAACCCTCATCACAGCTCTTCCCTTCTCAATTCTCCTCTTGTCCTCTCTGTCCCACAACCCTCGTCACAGCTCTTCCCTTCTCAATTCTCCTCTTGTCCTCTCTGTCCCACAACCCTCGTCACAGCTCTTCCCTTCTCAATTCTCCTCTTGTCCTCTCTGTCCCACAACCCTCGTCACAACTCTTCCCTTCTCAATTCTCCTCTTGTCCTCTCTGTCCCACAACCCTCGTCACAGCTCTTCCCTTCTCAATTCTCCTCTTGTCCTCTCTGTCCCACAACCCTCGTCACAACTCTTCCCTTCTCAATTCTCCTCTTGTCCTCTCTGTCCCACAACCCTCGTCACAACTCTTCCCTTCTCAATTCTCCTCTTGTCCTCTCTGTCCCACAACCCTCGTCACAACTCTTCCCTTCTCAATTCTCCTCTTGTCCTCTCTGTCCCACAACCCTCATCACAACTCTTCCCTTCTCAATTCTCCTCTTGTCCTCTGTCCCACAACCCTCATCACAGCTCTTCCCTTCTCAATTCTCCTCTTGTCCTCTCTGTCCTACAACCCTCGTCACAACTCTTCCCTTCTCAATTCTCCTCTTGTCCTCTGTCCCACAACCCTCGTCACAACTCTTCCCTTCTCAATTCTCCTCTTGTCCTCTGTCCCACAACCCTCATCACAGCTCTTCCCTTCTCAATTCTCCTCTTGTCCTCTGTCCCACAACCCTCATCACAGCTCTTCCCTTCTCAATTCTCCTCTTGTCCTCTCTGTCCCACAACCCTCGTCACAGCTCTTCCCTTCTCAATTCTCCTCTTGTCCTCTCTGTCCCACAACCCTCGTCACAGCTCTTCCCTCTCAATTCTCCTCTTGTCCTCTCTGTCCTACAACCCTCGTCACAACTCTTCCCTTCTCAATTCTCCTCTTGTCCTCTGTCCCACAACCCTCATTACAGCTCTTCCCTTCTCAATTCTCCTCTTGTCCTCTGTCCCACAACCCTCATTACAGCTCTTCCCTTCTCAATTCTCCTCTTGTCCTCTCTGTCCCACAACCCTCGTCACAGCTCTTCCCTTCTCAATTCTCCTCTTGTCCTCTGTCCCACAACCCTCATCACAACTCTTCCCTTCTCAATTCAACTCTTGTCCTCTGTCCCACAACCCTCATTACAGCTCTTCCCTTCTCAATTCTCCTCTTGTCCTCTCTGTCCTACAACCCTCGTCACAACTCTTCCCTTCTCAATTCTCCTCTTGTCCTCTGTCCCACAACCCTCATCACAGCTCTTCCCTTCTCAATTCTCCTCTTGTCCTCTCTGTCCTACAACCCTCGTCACAACTCTTCCCTTCTCAATTCTCCTCTTGTCCTCTGTCCCACAACCCTCGTCACAACTCTTCCCTTCTCAATTCTCCTCTTGTCCTCTGTCCCACAACCCTCATCACAGCTCTTCCCTTCTCAATTCTCCTCTTGTCCTCTGTCCCACAACCCTCATCACAGCTCTTCCCTTCTCAATTCTCCTCTTGTCCTCTCTGTCCCACAACCCTCGTCACAGCTCTTCCCTTCTCAATTCTCCTCTTGTCCTCTCTGTCCCACAACCCTCGTCACAGCTCTTCCCTCTCAATTCTCCTCTTGTCCTCTCTGTCCTACAACCCTCGTCACAACTCTTCCCTTCTCAATTCTCCTCTTGTCCTCTGTCCCACAACCCTCATTACAGCTCTTCCCTTCTCAATTCTCCTCTTGTCCTCTGTCCCACAACCCTCATTACAGCTCTTCCCTTCTCAATTCTCCTCTTGTCCTCTCTGTCCCACAACCCTCGTCACAGCTCTTCCCTTCTCAATTCTCCTCTTGTCCTCTGTCCCACAACCCTCATCACAACTCTTCCCTTCTCAATTCAACTCTTGTCCTCTGTCCCACAACCCTCATTACAGCTCTTCCCTTCTCAATTCTCCTCTTGTCCTCTCTGTCCTACAACCCTCGTCACAACTCTTCCCTTCTCAATTCTCCTCTTGTCCTCTGTCCTACAACCCTCATCACAACTCTTCCCTTCTCAATTCTCCTCTTGTCCTCTGTCCTACAACCCTCATCACAACTCTTCCCTTCTCAATTCTCCTCTTGTCCTCTGTCCCACAACCCTCATTACAACTCTTCCCTTCTCAATTCTCCTCTTGTCCTCTGTCCTACAACCCTCATCACAACTCTTCCCTTCTCAATTCTCCTCTTGTCCTCTGTCCTACAACCCTCATCACAACTCTTCCCTTCTCAATTCTCCTCTTGTCCTCTGTCCCACAACCCTCATCACAGCTCTTCCCTTCTCAATTCTCCTCTTGTCCTCTGTCCCACAACCCTCATCACAGCTCTTCCCTTCTCAATTCTCCTCTTGTCCTCTGTCCCACAACCCTCATCACAGCTCTTCCCTTCTCAATTCTCCTCTTGTCCTCTCTGTCCCACAACCCTCGTCACAGCTCTTCCCTTCTCAATTCTCCTCTTGTCCTCTCTGTCCCACAACCCTCGTCACAGCTCTTCCCTTCTCAATTCTCCTCTTGTCCTCTCTGTCCTACAACCCTCGTCACAACTCTTCCCTTCTCAATTCTCCTCTTGTCCTCTCTGTCCTACAACCCTCGTCACAACTCTTCCCTTCTCAATTCTCCTCTTGTCCTCTGTCCCACAACCCTCATCACAGCTCTTCCCTTCTCAATTCTCCTCTTGTCCTCTCTGTCCTACAACCCTCGTCACAACTCTTCCCTTCTCAATTCTCCTCTTGTCCTCTGTCCCACAACCCTCGTCACAGCTCTTCCCTTCTCAATTCTCCTCTTGTCCTCTGTCCCACAACCCTCGTCACAACTCTTCCCTTCTCAATTCTCCTCTTGTCCTCTGTCCCACAACCCTCATTACAGCTCTTCCCTTCTCAATTCTCCTCTTGTCCTCTGTCCCACAACCCTCGTCACAACTCTTCCTTTCTCACTTCTCCTCTTGTCTCCTCTTCACTAACATTGCTCTTCATTCCCCCACTAGTTACTGTAACCCTGCATCACTCCTCTTAGCCCTTCCACCTTCTTCTCCCTCAATCGCTTCCTTACTGCTCTCTGTCTTTATTCTCACATCACCCTCCATTTTGCTCTTTACTCCCCCACTCCTCATTACTCCTCATCTTCATTACTCCTCCACTCCTCATCCCCATTACTCCTCCACTCATTATTTATCCTCATCCTCTTTACGCCTCATCCTCATTACTCTTCATGCTCTTTACGCCTCATCCTCATTACTCCTCCACTCATCCTCATTACTCCTCATCCTCATTACTCCTCATCCTCTTTACGCCTCTCCTCATTACTCCTCATCCTCATTAATCCTCATTACTCCTCATCCTCATGACTCCTCCACTCCGCGTCCTCTTTACTCCTCCACTCCTCATCCTCATTACTCCTCATCGTCATTACTCCTACACTCCTCGTCCTCTTTACTCCTCATCCACATTACTCCACTCCTCATTACTCATCATCCTAATTACTCCTCCACTCCTCATTCTCATTATTCCTCATCCTCATTACCCCTCATCCTTATTTCTCCTACACTCTTCCTCTTTACTTCTCCACTCCTCATCCTCTTTACTCCTCATCCACATTACTCCTCATCCTCATTACTCCTCATCCTCTTTACTCATCCTCATTACTCCTCATCCTCTTTACTCCTCCACTCCTCATCATCATTACTCCTCATTCTCATTACTCCTCATCCTCATTACTCTTCATCCCCATTACTCTTCATCCTCTTTACTCTTCATCCTCATTACCCCTCTCCACTTTACTCCTCTACTCCTCATCCTCTACTCCTTCACTCCACTCCTCATCCTCATTACTCCTCCACTCTTCATCCTCTTTACTCATCCTCTTTACTCCTTAACCTCTTTACTCATCCTCATTACTCATCCACTCCTCATTCTCTGTCGATCAGTTATGTTCTTCTCCTCTCTATACTCACATCACCCCTATAACCTCTCAACAGACTGCTGTCTGCTCCATTAAATCATCACCTCTCAACAGACTGCTGTCTGCTCCATTAAAACATCACCCCTATTACCTCTCAACAGACTGCTGTCTGCTCCATTAAAACATCACCCCTATTACCTCTCAACAGACTGCTGTCTGCTCCATTTAAACATCACCTCCATAACCTCTCAACAGACTGCTGTCTGCTCCATTAAAACATCACCCCCATAACTTCTCAACAGACTGCTGTCTGCTCCATTAAAACATCACCCCTATTACCTCTCAACAGACTGCTGTCTGCTCCATTAAAACATCACCCCTATTACCTCTCAACAGACTGCTGTCTGCTCCATTAAAACATCACCTCCATAACCTCTCAACAGACTGCTGTCTGCTCCATTAAAACATCACCCCCATAACTTCTCAACAGACTGCTGTCTGCTCCATTAAAACATCACCCCCATAACCTCTCAACAGACTGCTGTCTGCTCCATTAAAACATCACCCCTATTACCTCTCAACACACTGCTGTCTGCTCCATTAAAACATCACCCCCATAACTTCTCAGTCGACTGCTGTCTGCTTAAACCACACAATGAGACATGCTCTCTAAGTGGCCACCAATCGCATCAATAATCGCATCAATACACACAGCTTCCTGCGTCAGTACACACTGTGCAGCAATGCTCCGGCAATTGTCCATGTGATTGGAGTGACAGGATTTAAAGGGCAACAAATTGGAACAACAGCATTTCATCTTTAAAGCCCAGATGTGTTGGCAAACGAGCTACAAGCCAATACATGCATATCAGGTTCAAAGTGGCAAGCTTTATGGTTTAGATTGAACACTCAAGCCTATTGGATTCACAAGTCTTTGTTTGTCTAAAAGTGTTTACAAAAAAAAGGTGCAAAGAGCTTTAGACACACAAGCATATGTTGTCTTGGTTCGAGTCGTGCTACTGAAGGCAATTTTCCAGTTTTGATTCCGTTTACATTTCATTATGAAGGGGAAGACCCACAGAAGAACATACACAGAATCTGTGTAAACAGCATATCCTTCATCCCCGGCAGACTTCTCGAAACATTAATGATAGAAAAAAGTTCAATGAGTTCATCTGTACGTTAATGAAAAATCATTATTCCAACAGTACCCTTTTGATAGAAAATGCTTGCCTGCTGACAGTTGATTGCCGTAGGCTACACTGTAATGTGATAATACACTGGTCTCACACTCTAAACAGTACATACATAAACAAGCAGCCTATAGGTTCACCGTATTTACCTAATACACCCCTCGGGAATTCCTTGCTTGCCGCTTGATTGAATAGCGTCCCCCTTAACTGTAACATTTCTTGACAGATTCTGAGGGGGCCTATATGTGTTTGGTTAGAGGAAAATGGGGTGATTTGCTGGAATTACCAGCGAGCTACTGCGAGGGCCAGGAAGATAAACTCGCAGCCGCCTCGGGAGGCGGAAATAGAGCCGCCGAATGTGTATCCATTTATCACTTCTGGAATTACGGCGATTTGAGCTGGAATTACACCCGTTCCCCCTGGCAAAATGGATGTTTTGTATATCCGGCGCTTGGAAACCGTCAAGGTTTAAGTAGTTAGAACAACTGGCGCGAGCAGCGGGGAGGATAGCTGATTAACAAGTCCCTTGCTGGGCACTGAGCTCATCATTTGAGCTCATTGAGGAGGTATGCAGTGAAGTCAGCTGGAACAGGATGGAGGGTGGCACAGGACTGTGTTCCTGCAGACTTTCCATAGAATTCCTCTGATAGGGTGTTGTGTTGTGGAAACCACGTAGTTTACACAAAACCTCTGCTTTCTAAACTGCCCTGCAAGGTTGAGAAAAATTGGCATTTCAATAGAGGGAGGGAGTGGGGAGAGAGAGGGAGGGAGTGGGGAGAGAGAGGGAGGGAGTGGGGAGAGAGAGGGAGGGAGTGGGGAGAGAGAGGGAGGGAGTGGGGAGAGAGAGAGAGGGAGTGGGGAGAGAGAGGGAGGGAGTGGGGAGAGAGAGGGAGGGAGTGGGGAGAGAGAGGGACGGAGTGGTGGGAGATAGGGAGAGGGAGGGAGAGAGAGAGAGACCACACACCAACATTCTCATCCAGGGTTGGAGTTACTACAGCCCTTTGTATGAATAACATTAGCTGCGTGTGCTTGGGTTTACAGGAAGCCCACCAGGGCAGGAAAGCAAGCGTGGGATAGATCATCTCCTTCAACCCTCTTTGGTGCCATTGCCAGGACTGAAGCAGGAAACCTGAATGGAATTAGGGAATCATTGGTTTCCTCCTCCCCTTTCGATAGTGGTTGGGAGGAGGACTATTTCTTTCTTAGTCTGTGTTTTGTAAACAACCCTGGAACAAAACATTCCCAATCAAATAAATGAGTGTGAATTTGACACTTTTCCCAACGGGCAAATCTTGTTGAAATGACGACATTCCAAGATTAGAACCAAGTGATTAGAACCAAGTGGTTGTGTAAATTTAATGCATAAATTTACATTTATGCATTATGATTTAGCTGGATTTAGTTATTCAGAGTTAGGATGTCATTTACTAGCTCGTTAGTTCGTAAGCGTTTCATATACAACGAGGATACATGTTTAACATTCACTAATTGGCTGATGGAGGGATGAAAATATTAGATCAAATGAAGGGATGAATTGTAGTTGTATGGAGATTTAATAAGGAATGCCCAAATAAAGAACCAAGGTATCATTATTAAATGTAACATGGACTAGCTGTATGATGTAGTAAAGTACATGATGACCGTCAAATATAGAAACTATAAATCACTTTTGATAGCAGCATTTCTAACGCTCGTCTTCCTCCTGAGGAGGAGTAGTAGGAAGGATCGGAGGACCAATGCGCAGCGTGGTAAGTGTCCATATTTTAATAAAGAAATAGAACACTGAAACAAAAACAACAAAGTGAACGAACGAAAACGAAACAGTCCCGTATGGTAAAACACAGACACAGGAACAATCACCCACAACACATAATGACAAACAGGCTACCTAAATATGGCTCCCAATCAGAGACAACGACTGACACCTGCCTCTGATTGAGAACCATATTAGGCCAAACACATAGAAACAGAATAACATAGAAAAAGGAACATAGACTACCCACCCAACTCATGCCCTGACCAAACTAAAACAAAGACATAACAACAAAACTAAGGTCAGAACGTGACAGCATTAATATATCAAATGCTCATTAATATATGCGCGCACACACACACATGGTTGGGCCCGAAGACTGTAAGAAATTTGCATAGCAATAACTCCTTTCCCTTGTGAAACACTAACCAGGTTTCCATCTTACCTTTTTAATGCGAGTAAAGTACATGTCGTCTGATGGAAACCGCTAATTTGCGGGTAAACTTTCCAAATGCTGACAAAGCAAAATACCTTAGACGAGGTGGGATCTTTTTGTGTCTGTAAAATGAATTATGCTAGAAATGGCGGTTATTTACATAACCATCATATCGAAGTAAACTTGGAGTCACGTGATATGTTGTGTGGTCCTCCCACTATGACTCAGGAAAGCATGCAGTTTATTAGGCTACAGATGAATTAAGTTATGATGAACTTCACAGGGTGGTGAAAGTGCACGGTGATGAGCTTGATGCTCCTTTCCAATAAATATCCAGGGTCTTATTCTGGTGACATAATGATTGATAAATAAAAATAAGCAGCAGCCAAGCGTCAATCACATGTACCAAAACCAGAGTGGGCACCCTCGCTATATAACGAAACACACAGTAGAGTGTCAAATGTGATGGAAACCCATTTAACTTGTATTTCTTGTATTCGGTACATGGGAATTTAACCGCCTAAGTTATATTTATGTGCACTATGTCATCGCGCAACAAGTTAATTTGGTGGAAACACATCTCATGGGGAAAATGAGCATATTGTTTTTCTGCAGATGTTAGAATATTTAAATTCAAATTTGTCAATAATTGTATGGAGACCTAGCTACTGACAGGTTCATCATATCATCCCCACAGAGGCTTACACACAAAGGCACAAGCACAGCACGCAGGGCTGACATTATTTTGTGTTCACTTCTAGTTTTATCTCCATTTTGATAACCACAACAGTCTTCCGAGTATGACCGACTCGACCAGCCAACCTGTCTGCGATTTTTGTGGAGTAATTGAAAAAGAAGGGCATCAGCTCTCTCACAGTTCGATAGATGTTTGTTCATTGTCCTCTAGCGCGTTCTAAAGCCCAACAGCTTCAAGAAGGTCAAAGCCAACGTCAGAATCAGACACCGCTGACCATTCTGCCTCTTCACAAACAAAATGTCAGTGTCCCCCAAAAAATACACACAAGTCTATCTCCATCGTCCCAATCTCCCAGCACCAGTCCGATAAACCCTGAAATCGACCTTTTGGAGCTCTTATCTCAAGTCTCCACATTCAGCAATGGAGTAGATGGTAAAGTCCCAGTCGCCCCCCTCTCTCCTTGGTGTTGTGTGAGGGAGCAGACCATGTCTCTCTCCAGAGAGGCTTGTAGTAGCTTCCCAACGTGTCGTCCCATGCCACCAGCTCATTCTTATCGCAGCACCAGGACGCCAGACCAGAGTCACTGATTCTGACATAGGGTCAATCTTTAAGAGTGCTCCCTAATAGAATCGGATGCACCTCCGGACAACCCCCTCAGAGCTGAGACACAAGCAATCTTCCTCATGATAAGAAATCTTTACGGCGGGATAAAATGCTGAGCAGTGAACTCGGTACCATTTTGCCAGTGCTAAGGTTAAGACTTGGCTTGTGTATCAGCAAAGATTATGTAGGGGGCTCGGTGGGTGATGTAGGGGGCTCGGTGGGTGATGTAGGGGGCTCGGTGGGTGATGTAGGGGGCTCGGTGGGTGATGTAGGGGGCTCGGTGGGTGGTGTAGGGGGTTCGGTGGGTGATGTAGGGTGCTCGTGGGTGGTGTAGGGGGCTCGGTGGGTGGTGTAGGGGGCTCGGTGGGTGGTGTAGGGGGCTCGGTGGGTAACGTTGGGGGCTCGGTGGGTGACGTTGGGGGCTCGGTGGGTGGTGTAGGGGGCTCGGTGGGTGACGGAGGGGGCTCGGTGGGTGACGGAGGGGGCTCGGTGGGTGACGTAGGGGGCTCGGTGGGTGACGTAGGGGGCTCGGTGGGTGACGTTGGGGGCTCGGTGGGTGGTGTAGGGGGTTCGGTGGGTGACGTAGGGGGCTTGGTAGGTGATGTAGGGGGCTCGGTGGGTGGTGTAGGGGGCTCGGTGGGTGACGTAGGGGGCTTGGTAGGTGGTGTAGGGGGCTCGGTGGGTGGTGTAGGGGGTTCGGTGGGTGGTGTAGGGGGCTCGGTGGGTGGTGTAGGGGGCTCGGTGGGTGGTGTAGGGGGCTTGGTAGGTGGTGTAGGGGGCTCGGTGGGTGGTGTAGGGGGCTCGGTGGGTGACGTAGGGGGCTCGGTAGGTGGTGTAGGGGGCTCGGTGGGTGGTGTAGGGGGCTTGGTAGGTGGTGTAGGGGGCTCGGTGGGTGGTGTAGGGGGCTCGGTGGGTGGTGTAGGGGGCTCGGTGGGTGGTGTAGGGGGCTCGGTGGGTGGTGTAGGGGGCTCGGTGGGTGGTGTAGGGGGCTTGGTAGGTGGTGTAGGGGGCTCGGTGGGTGACGTAGGGGGCTCGGTAGGTGACGTAGGGGGCTCGGTAGGTGGCGTAGGGGGCTCGGTGGGTGGTGTAGGGGGCTCGGTAGGTGGTGTAGGGGGCTCGGTGGGTGGTGTAGGGGGCTCGGTGGGTGGTGTAGGGGGCTCGGTGGGTGGTGTAGGGGGCTCGGTGGGTGACGTAGGGGGCTCGGTGGGTGGTGTAGGGGGCTCGGTGGGTGGTGTAGGGGGTTCGGTGGGTGGTGTAGGGGGTTCGGTAGGTGGTGTAGGGGGCTTGGTAGGTGGTGTAGGGGGCTCAGTGGGTGGTGTAGGGGGCTCGGTGGGTGGTGTAGGGGGTTCGGTGGGTGGTGTAGGGGGCTCGGTGGGTGGTGTAGGGGGCTCGGTGGGTGGTGTAGGGGGTTCGGTGGGTGACGTAGGGGGCTTGGTAGGTGATGTAGGGGGCTCAGTGGGTGGTGTAGGGGGCTCGGTGGGTGGTGTAGGGGGCTCGGTGGTTTTACGAGTATGTTTTAAAATTAGGATAAAGCATGTAATGTAGTTGTAAACAGCAAAATGTTAACAAAATTGGAGACAGTTTTGGAGGCAGATTTAGGTTTTCTAGCAAAGACCAACGCAATACCAACTGTAAATAAATAAATAGTTTAATTGCACAGATGGTTGGCCAAGATGGTTACCTAGTTAAAGTTGTGGTTAGCTAGCTAACTAAATTACCAACTGCTAACTACACTCTTTTGCTGGATACTGTAATGCCTCCAAAAATGGTGGCCTTTTGACACACATACAGTAGTACTGAAGGTAACCAACACACAGCACACTAAGTCTCTTTTAAATAATACCATGTTTACAATACACTTTTTGTTCTTTTTTGTTCTGAGTGACAGTGTACTAGTATTGCTTCTGTCCCTCTCCTTGACCCTACCTGGGCTGAAACCAGGGACCCTCTGCACACATCATCAACAATCACCCATGAATAGTGATGTATTTCCCTTTTGACCCAGATTCAAAAGTGTCACACACGCATGTAGATGTCGTGCTCGAGGAGGGGAGCATTCATGAAGCACCCATTGTGATGCTGGAGGGAGGTCCAGAATTGCGGGCTGCATTTCCACACTATTGTCTCGTTGTGGCCACAACTGGAATGGATTGTGTAACGACTATTGGCGGATGCATTGCTTTTACTGCCATGACTTTTCAATCAGACTGACAGCGTCATTACATGTTGGTCCACCAGAATTACATTCGTTTCCAAGGAAACGCTGCGTTTGCCTTGCAGCATTGCATTACAGAGGCAGTTGCAGTGTGTTCTGTGTGGTACATATGTTGGATTTATCGAACGTATGTGTCAAACTGTATGCGTAGACGGCTTGACAGAAATAGTAGCAGAAGGTGAATGTTGAACTTTTGTTGCACACATATCCAGTTGATGCTGCGAACTATTTTGCGCAATAACGCTGCCGGTGTGATCGAAGGCTAAGGGTGATGAGCACAATATCGTTTGCGAACTGCAGCACCCCAAGCGATTCGTTCTCCAGTTTGAGTTTGTTGAGCAGAGGCTGTGTACGTTTTTTTTCTACAAAACTGTATCCATCAAACATTCAATAATCAATTAATTGCATTCATTCTTACACCATGCAATCAATGATCAGTTGTAAACATGTATTTTTCTTCACTATGCTGCCTACAGCATGATCTAATTTGCCTGCGTGCATATAAGACGGACGGTTGTTGGCCCGGAGCACATCTCCACTGGAGTCACTGGAGGAGCGCTTATTGATCCTGCTGTATAGAATTCATTACGTCCAGCTGGTCAAACAAACAATTAGAATGAACGAGTCACTCAGGAAAAAACAACTCTTGACTCTCGAGTCAGTTAAAAATAGTGTCATTTAAAAATAACAAATCATTTTGCGAACTGCACATCACTACCCATGAAGCATCGTTACCTAGCACTCCACAAAAGCCGTGGCTCTTGCAGATCAAGGGAAACAACCACTTCAGTGTCTCAGAGCGAGTGACGCCACCAATTGAAACACTACTAGCTCGCACTGCTAACTAGCTAGCCATTTCACACCGGTTACAACAGCATGTAAGGTTCTTTTGAAATATGCCCTCCTGTGACTGTGGGGCTCAACATTGATGTGTGAAGTAACATCCCCAGATAGTGTAGAGAGAAATGACATCCTTAATGCCAGAGAGCATTACTTCACAGATGGCTACAGTACATATCATTTGATTCTGTAATGGTTTTCTTGGAACATACCATATTAATCCTAATCCTCGCTGTATGTCTCTGTCGTGTTTTAAACCCGGTAATGTTTGCTGTTCCAAATCCTTTCCTGAGCTAAACCTCTCGGGAAATAACCAGAGTAATGTTTTTGGATATGGCAGACGTGTGCCTCTTGCTTAATACCTCATCTTTATACACACATCGCCGCAACATGTCTATGTTTCACAATGTTTCACAATACTATATACAGTACCAGAACTGGATTAAAGTAGTATAATAGTATATGAAATCTCTCAAATACTTTATTCATTGTTTGAGCCAGCCTGGAGTGCCAGAACAGCCTGGAGTGCCAGAACATATCATGTCAGCCACACATTATTTAGATCTGTCTTCATGAAATGATATCAGCCATCTCTCTGTACTGGGGTCCTGCCTCAGAAGACAGCTGGCTCTCAAGCCCTTAGCAACTGTTCCCAGGGATGTTTTTATGTTTAATTCATCATGTTGGAGGCATAATTGAGTTGATTTGGGCAGGAAGTAACTACAACTCTTTGTCCCTTCCCTGTAGAACGTCTGCAGTACGTTGTGGTGCACTGTGGGGACAACTTGTCACTCAAAGCTGGATGGTGCGGTCGACGGGACCAGGTGTGGTGAGGACAAGGTGAGTGTAGACTTCCTGGGAGCAGGTGTGGTGAGGATAAGGTGAGTGTAGACTTCCTGGGAGCAGGTGTGGTGAGGATAAGGTGAGTATAGACTTCCTGGGAGCAGGTGTGGTGAGGACAAGGTGAGTGTAGACTTCCTGGGACCAGGTGTGATGAGTGAGGACCTGGGTGATTGTAGACTAATCCTGAGACCAGGTGTGGTGAGGACTAGGTGATTGTAGACACTTCCTGGGACCAGGTGTGGCAGGGCAAGGTGATTGTAGACACTTCCTGGGACCAGGTGTGGCAGGACAAGGTGAGTATAGACTTCCAGGGACCAGGTGTGATGAGTGAGGACCTGGGTGATTGTAGACTAATCCTGAGACCAGGTGTGGTGAGGACAATGTGAGTATAGACTTCCTGGGAGCAGGTGTGGTGAGGATAAGGTGAGTATAGACTTTCTGGGAGCAGGTGTGGCAGGGCAAGGTGAGTATAGACTTCCTGGGACCAGGTGTGGTGAGGACTAGGTGATTGTAGACACTTCCTGGGACCAGGTGTTTATTTATTTTACCTTTATTTAACTAGGCAAGTCAGTGAAGAACAAATTCTTATTTTCAATGACGGCCTAGGAACAGTGGGTTACCTGCCTTGTTCAGGGGCAGAACGACAGATGTTTACCTTGTCAACTCTGGGATTTGATCTTGCAACCTTTCGGTTACTGGTCCAACGCTCTAACCACAAGGCTACCTACCGCCAAGGTGTGGCAGGGCAAGGTGAGTGTAGACTTCCTGGGACCAGGTGTGGTGAGGACTAGGTGATTGTAGATACTTCCTGGGACCAGGTGGGGTGAGGACTAGGTGATTGTAGACACTTCCTGGGACCAGGTGGGGTGAGGACTAGGTGATTGTAGATACTTCCTGGGACCAGGTGGGGTGAGGACTATGTGATTGTAGACACTTCCTGGGACCAGGTGGGGTGAGGACTAGGTGATTGTAGACACTTCCTGGGACCAGGTGGGGTGAGGACTAGGTGATTGTAGATACTTCCTGGGACCAGGTGGGGTGAGGACTAGGTGATTGTAGACACTTCCTGGGACCAGGTGGGGTGAGGACTAGGTGATTGTAGATACTTCCTGGGACCAGGTGGGGTGAGGACTAGGTGATTGTAGATACTTCCTGGGACCAGGTGGGGTGAGGACTAGGTGATTGTAGATACTTCCTGGGACCAGGTGGGGTGAGGACTAGGTGATTGTAGACACTTCCTGGGACCAGGTGGGGTGAGGACTAGGTGATTGTAGATACTTCCTGGGACCAGGTGGGGTGAGGACTAGGTGATTGTAGATACTTCCTGGGACCAGGTGGGGTGAGGACTAGGTGATTGTAGACACTTCCTGGGACCAGGTGGGGTGAGGACTAGGTGATTGTAGACACTTCCTGGGACCAGGTGGGGTGAGGACTAGGTGATTGTAGACACTTCCTGGGACCAGGTGGGGTGAGGACTAGGTGATTGTAGACACTTCCTGGGACCAGGTGGGGTGAGGACTAGGTGATTGTAGACACTTCCTGGGACCAGGTGGGGTGAGGACTAGGTGATTGTAGACACTTCCTGGGACCAGGTGGGGTGAGGACTAGGTGATTGTAGACACTTCCTGGGACCAGGTGGGGTGAGGACTAGGTGAGTGTATTTTATTCTCTTGATTTTCCTCCTCATTACCAGGATGACTTGAGGAGTTAGGTGAAAAAAAACTATACATTTTAGAATTGCTAGCCCATTGTTGCTGTTTTTGGTAGTATGTTTGTAATCGTGCACTTTTTGTACCCCCAAACATAAGGAAATGATGAGTTAGTTAATGAAGACCTAGAAGATTATAAATCACAATGCTTCACTGAGCATCCAAATTAAGTATTGAAATGTGTGAAATGATTGTCAGTGGTGCTTTGACGGGGAGTGTGTGGCGGTGGGACACCAGCCTGAGAGCATCAAAGGAGGCTGGGCTCCATGGAGCGAGTGGTCTGCCTGTTCCAGAACCTGTGGGGCCGGAGTTCAGAACGCCCAGAGGGACTGCGTCAACCCAGTGTAAGTCCTAATGGATTAGTCTGCGCACCTGCACCGGAGAATTAGAATTAGTAGAACGCACATTTAAATTCAAAGCAATATTCCGTGGTGTGTAAACCGGCAGGAACACTATCTTGTGTTATTATCTGCTTTCAGATGTATTTTTAAAGCAGAACACCAAGGAGCTCTCCCAGGAGGGGCACCTCTTACTGTTAGTATATAGTATGTCAATATGCTGTTGACTTATCAGTACTAAACAGGGACTTAAAAACCCTTAAAGTTACACTCTTTAATCTCTGTTTTCACCCACTATGAGGCTTTAACATTACTATTTGTAAATAGTTGTTGGGTACTTGCAAATGTAACTACCTCTGAGTATTTTAATTCTGTGTTAACGTCCCCAAAACCAAAGATGAGAGGGCTGTTTTTAGGGCACTGACCACAGAATACTGTTAACAAACAGTGGTAGAAGAAGGCCTGCACGTTTAAAAGCACAAAATATCAATCAGTCTGTGGACATCGGTGTGTTTGGACGTGAGCCAAGACCGATGTACAGGTACTGTACGTATCAGATATTCCAGTGGACTATACATGCAGACCATGCTCCATCAGACCATGACCATCTTAGTTAACAGAACACAGTTAATCCATATGAAACATTTCTGTGAACCATGTCACTTATTGAACACAGTGTCACCACCCTACTAAAGCCCTACTTGGCTAATATGTTAGGAACTGAATGCTCTTCTCATTCATTCTCATTATAATCAATAATGTTGTTGGATATTGAGTGGAGTTTTTTTCAAATAGGTCTGTTCAGTGTCATCCATCCAAAAAAAGTATTTCTGAGGTACCTTATTTACTGTCTTGTTGCCGTGTTTGTGTTGCTCTGCTTGGAGGCGTAGGCCTATTCTGACTTGCCTCTTTTGTGCATGGCATTGACGCTCAGAGCCAGTGCTTACACAAAGAGAGTGTCCTTGCGTTTTGAAATAAACCGTCTAGTGCTCAATATAATTTTTATTTTATATTTTTCGACTTTTATCTTTCTTATTTGTTGGAATATCGTCCTTTTTGAGGATCTCTGTTCTGCCCTCCTGGATCTGTTCCAGTCTCCAGGTTCCTGGCTCTAGACAAAGACACCGTGTTCAGTATATGAGCCATCAGGGCCTCCTGGCTCACTGTGTTAGACAAAGACACCGTGTTCAGTATATGAGCCATCAGGGCCTCCTGGCTCACTGTGTTAGACAAAGACACCGTGTTCAGTATATGAGCCATCAGAGGCGTCCTGGCTCACTGTGTTAGACAAAGACACCGTGTTCAGTATATGAGCCATCAGGGGCCTCGTTTATAAAATGTATTTAGCTTTAATACAAATGGTCTGCGTATGTTCACTACTCAAGTTATGAAACGTCTGTATTCATTATGTTGTATAAATCACATGTAAGCATGTTTATTTTTATTTACACTACATGCAAAATAAAATGAAGTTCATCGTTTATAAATCAAAACGCTGGCATCGATTTTCACGTACGCCCAGTTTATGATCAAATGTGTACCTAAGAACATTTAGGCCCCAGTCAGGCTGGACTGCCACCTGTTCTGTACTCAACGGGAACCACCAGAGACGAGGCAAAGAGTAGCACTGGCGGACATTTTGATTGATGGAATCCAATAGGATTGTGTTAGGAGTTCATAGTTTCCCGACACGGAAGAGAGAGAAGTGGTAGAAAAGGCAGTACTGTGCTGTTGGGGCTACTGGAGGACTGGCATTGGGCAGTGGTGTAAAGTATTTAAGTAAAAATACTTGAAAGTACTACTGAAAAAGTTTTTGGGAGTATCTGTACCTTACTTTACTATTTATATTTTTGACAACTTTTACTTTTACTTCACTACATTCCTAAAGAAAATTGTACTTTTTTACTCCATACATTCTCCTTGACAACCAAAAGTACTTGTTACATTTTAAATGCTTAGCAGGACAGAAAAATTGTTCAATTTCCATTACAATGCCGTATAATGGAGGAGAGAACTCACTTGAGGACCGCTTGAAAAGTATTAGCATTCATAAGAGGAGTGTCACTGATTGCAGTTATCATTGCTTGTGTTGGTAAGGACTTAACCGCATCATCACTTATGTAATCCCTTTATTTTCAATGACCAGTGAACATGAAATGCAAATTATGTTCAGAAAATAACATTACAACCATCGAATGACATAGAATCTCTCATTTAAGTTCGCACTGTAGTCTCATTTTCACCTCCTTTATCACCTTATTTACTTAAAGGCCCAGTGCAATCAAAAACTAGATTTGCCTGTGATTTTATATGTAATTCCACACTGAGTTGGAATAATGCTTTGAAATGATGAAAATTATGATAATGCCCTTTTAGTGTAAGATCTGTTTGAAAAGCATGCCTGAACTTTCAGCCTGTTTTGGTGGGATGGAGTTTTTGCCTTCCCAGACAGTGGCCTTTTCAGTTTTCCCCTCCACACTCAGACCTCTCCCAGACACTCCTAGCTAAATTATTGCTTGAGAAATAGCTCTTTGCTAAGAAGCTATTTTAGTTTATTTTTGATCAGTTTAATTGAAAACAATCACAGTAAGGTACTTAATTGTTCCCCAGAAATGATTTAATATTGAGATAAAAATGGCTGCATTGGACCTTTTAAGAAAAAGGATAGGTGGTCCAGGTATCCTTATGACGTGGCACAAGTGGGGGGGTGGGCCGTTCCTATTTTATCCTCTATTGTTTCCGCAAGCAAGGGAGGATGCCGATGACATCAGAGGGCACCATCAGACCAACTCCTTGAATTGCAGTTGTGTAAAACAAAAAATTATAACTATTTTGCTCAAAACATATTTTGGTACCCTGAAGTGTGTGTACATTACTGTATTTATACGTGGACTATTGTTTTCCAACATGAAAAGGTAGAAAAATTGCTGGAGTGCGTCTTCAATAGGATCTCAGTGATTAGAACATTGTGTCCTTGTTCCTTTTGCTGCAGGTCGAAAGGTTTCATTTAAAGGCCTACAATCACATAGACACATGGTGCTCTTGATGAAACATGACAACATATAGTATTCTGTGTTATGTTCTGTACCTCTATGGTTGATTTGAGATGCTGTCTCTTGGCCAGGCTTGTAAAAGATACTATATCTATGTCAATGTGAGTCACCTGTGTTGAGCCAACCCCCCCCCGTTATCACATGCCTTACAGCCACCTGTAAATACTGTTATCATCCATTTAAAGACATGCCTGTTTGTCCACTAACAGGATGACACTCCACTCTACTCTCTCCTCTCCTCCAGTCCCAAGTACGGAGGGAAGTACTGCGTGGGGGAGCGAAGGCGCTACAAGATCTGTAACAGCACCCCTTGCCCCCCCAACCAGCCCTCCTTCAGACTCATCCAGTGCAGTCACTTTAACACCATGCTTTACAAGGGCAATTTCTACAAATGGGTGCAGGTCAACAACAGAGGTGAGTGTGCGTTGTTCTAGCTAGATACTGTAACATAAACTCATACGCCCCAAAGTAACTAAATAACACAGATACATTTCCAGATGTTCAGTTTTAGCCTGTATGGTTTGTCAACTTTAGAGTGACAGTGCAAACAAGAGGAAAATACACTCACTTCATAATTTTTTTTCAAAACCATTCATTGTTCGACATCCGAGCAAGGCCTGTAGCCATTTCATGCAAGTTTGGAGTGTCAATAAAGCAGGTGATGTGAGTTGTGTATTTGTTGCATTCCAAACCCCATTGTGAAGAAATTGAATTTGAGTTCCAAATTCCACTATAGCCATGACATTTCTGTCTATTGACTGAAATGTTGTTTTGAGATCCATTGTAGAGCACAAACACATTGTGGAGCAAGACAGACAGTGTGTCTCATTCTGGTATAAATCATGTTTTCGTCTATTCACTTGGAACTATGAAAAGTGTGTAAACCAACTATTGTTTGGCATGCCAAACTCCAAAAGTTTTGGTTGAAGTAATAAGGGATACTTTTACAACAGCACTTAGTAATATTTAACTGTACAGTGTGTGCTGTGTTTATCAGGTATAGAAAGAGAAAACGCCGTAAAGTATGCAATGTAATACGTGAACATTTCTCAGTTTACTACCCTGAATAGACAAGGTTGGAAAACAATGATTCCTTATCGAAATAGAAACGTTCTGGTTGGAAACTCTTCTATACCATTATATACAGTATCGCACAGCAGCTCCTTGTGAGCCCAGCTTCTAATTGACTATGTTATCAGCCTGAAGAATGTTGAGACACAGGGGACACCAACCAGCTAAATGAATGTAGGGGTGACGATAACGTTAAGCCTGAGTTAAGGTTACACAGGTCTGTGCAGTGTCAATAATCTGCAGAGTGGTATTGCTCTGACAGTGGATGTGTTAAATACAGTACGGAATATGTAAACAAGGGTAATACTTGAACCCAACAGTGCCTTCGGAAAGTATTCAGACCCCTTGACTTTTCCACATTTTGTTACATTACAGCCTTATTCTAAAATTGATTAAATATGATTTTTTTTCTCAACAATCTACACACAATACCACAATACAAAGCGAAAACAGGTTTTATAGAAATGTTTGCTAATTTATTACAAATAAAAAACAGATACCTTATTTACATAAGTATTCAGAGCCTTTGCTATGAGACTGGAAACTGAGCTCAGGTGCATCCTGTTTCCATTGATCATCCTTGAGATGTTTCTACAACTTGATTGGAGTCCACCTGTGGTAAATTCAATTGATTGGACATGATTTGGAAAGACACACACCTGTCTACATAAGGTCCCACAATTGACAGTGCATGTCAGAGCAAAAAACCAAGCCATGAGGTCGAAGGAATTGTCCGTAGACCTCCAAGACACGATTATGTTGAGGCACAGGTCTGGGGAAGGGTACCAAAACATTTATGCAGCATTGAAGTTCCCCAAGAACACAGTGGCCTCCATCATTCTTAAATGGTAGAAGTTTGGAACCACCAAGACTCTTCCTAGAGTCTGGCTGCCTGGCCAAACTGAGCAATCGGGGGAGAAGGACCTTGGTCAGGGAGGTGACGAACAACCCGATGGTCACTGACAGAGCTCCAGAGCACCTCTGTGGAGATGGAAGAACCTTCCAGAAGAACAACCATCTCTGCAGCACTTCATCAATCAGGCCTTTATGGTAGAGTGGCCAGACGGAAGCCACTCCTCAGTAAAAGACGCATGACAGCCCGCTTGGAGTTTGCCAAAAGGCACGTAGACTCTTACCATGATAAACAACATTCTCTGGTCTGATGAAACCAATATTGAACTCTTTGGCCTGCTAAGTGTCATGTCTGGAAGACACCTGGCACCATCCCTACTGTGAAGCATGGTGGTGGCAGCATCATGCTGTGGGGGTGTTCTGTAGCGGCAGGAACTGGGAGACTAGTCAGGATCGAGGGAAAGATGAACGGAGCAAAGTACAGAGAGATCCTTGATGAAAACCTGCTCAGGACCGCATGAGTGGCTTTGGGACAAGTCTCTGAATGTCCTTGAGTGGCCCAGCAAGAACCAAGTCTTGAACCAGATCGAACATCTCTGGAGAGACCTGGAAATAGCTGTGCAGCAACGTTCCCCCATCCAACCTGACAGAGCTTGAGAGGATCTGCATTGAAGAATGGGAGAAACTCCCCAAATACAGGTGTGCCAAGCTTGTAGTGTCATACCCAAGAAGACTTGATGCTGTAATCGCTGCCAAGGTGCTTCAATATAGTACTGAGTAAAGGGTCTGAATACTTATGTAAACGTAATATTTCAGTTTTGTCATGACTGGCCTGTGAGGATCAGGCTACAGTGGACCACGGTTCTACAGAGATATCTCTGCCTCCCGCAGAGGGGGGAGGTATAGAGGGATTGATGGGGGGGTTATGATACCTCACGCCCATTGTAAATCTTAAGGCAGCAGACTAATCCTTTTCCTTTAGTGTTTGGGACTGGAATGTCTGTGTGGGCCTTATGAAGAATCTACCTCAGAACTGTAACATGCAATAAATTGACTTTGGGACATTATATTTCATCAGCCAAAATGGTGGTAACAATGATAGATGGAATATGAGAATGAATGTCGATTTTTGTGACGTCATAAACATTAACTTTAAGAGTTTTCATAATAATGCATGTTTACATACTGTGCGTTGTGTAGAAAATATCCATATCAAAGAGAATGTTTTGTTATGGTCATGTTATGGTCATGCTTAGGACAGCTTTGGTTGTCTTAATGCCAGATACAGGCCAAAAGCAAAGTGACACCTAACCTGTTTGTGTTTGCCAGTGAACCCCTGCGAGCTGCACTGCCGCCCTCTGAACGAGTACTTCTCAGAGAAGATGCTGGACGCCGTCATTGACGGGACCCAGTGCTACGAGGGCAGCTTGAGCCGAGACATGTGTGTTAACGGCATCTGCAAGGTAGTGGCAACCTTGTCCCCAGAAATCTCTCTTCTTCTCTGTCTCTCTCACTCCCTCATGTCTCTCGCTCCTCGCTCTCTCACTCGCTCTCTCTCTCTACTCAAATTGCCATTCCCTCCTAAAGTCTTAGCTGAGTAAACTTTATTTTTGAAGCTCCCCTTGTTGACGCGCTTCTCCTGGTCTCAACATTGTGCTCAGGGACGTCATTTGAAATGCACTTTGTTGAGTCAGACTGCTGCTTGTTGTCTCGGCAGAATCATGTTGAACGTTTTACATTCTGTATGAAAATGACTGTGCTGTTGGAGTAAGTCATTATCTCGCACAGTACAGTCTCACTGTTGTCCAATATCTTCATCCAAAATGTCAGACTGTGCTCTAAGGTCTGATTGGACCAAGAAAATAATGATACACTTTACCCGAGATGCATCATTTGGTGAACTTGATGTACTGTAGTGGGGACACATTTTGTTGTTGTGACCCCAGTTGAGCCGTTCTTTTTAAATGCTGGCTTTGTTTAATTGGTTTTGGCTGAAAGCAGTTAAATATTTAGTCTGTTTATAAGCCAGTCAAATATTAATGTTAGAATCTATGATTTTAGCATTTTATCTTGTTGTTTAATTTACATCTTCAAACAAGACCAACATTGTGACCTTGACCTTTGGTTTCCATGGTTTCCACTCATGTCCAAGACATGGGTCATGTTCCCCTGCTTAGACGTTGCATACATCAACCAATAATTGCGTGCCATGTCATCGACTGTGCCGTTGGACACCAGATTGCTTTAACATGTGATGTGGTTAACTGTTAAAATACCTATCAAGGCATCTTAAGATCTGGCATGCGTCAGCAACACCTGAGCAGAGGAACGTGCTCATTATCTAAGGACTGGAAGATTAGGGATTTAGAGTTCACAATGCAACTGAGGTTAAAGGGAAGGATCACCTCAAGTTAAAGGGATAGTTTCATTTGTGAATTATCACTCCAGAGGGATGGTTCACACTAAAACAAAGTTTGTCAGATGTTTTCATACAGCACAAAGGCATCTGAAGTTGAGCTCCGTCCACACCATCTGTTGTATAGATCTGGCGAGGCTATATGCATCAGGACAAATCATCAGGGCTCAGTTTCACCAAAACTACTGAAACAATGAGCAATTGCACATTCGTCAAACTCATTCCACAGAGGGCCGACTATCTGTGGGTTTTCACTTCTCCCTTGTACTTTATTGATGAATTAAGGTCACTGATTAGTAAAGAACTCCCCTCACTGTAAAGAACTCCCCTCACTGTAAAGAACTCCCCTCACTGTAAAGAACTCCCCTCACTGTAAAGAACTCCCCTCACTGTAAAGAACTCCCCTCACTGTAAAGAACTCCCCTCAGCTGTAAAGAACTCCCCTCAGCTGTAAAGAACTCCCCTCAGCTGTAAAGAACTCCCCTCACTGTAAAGAACTCCCCTCACTGTAAAGAACTCCCCTCACTGTAAAGAACTCCCCTCAGCTGTAAAGAACTCCCCTCACTGTAAAGAACTCCCCTCACTGTAAAGAACTCCCCTCACTGTAAAGAACTCCCCTCACTGTAAAGAACTCCCCTCACTGTAAAGAACTCCCCTCACTGTAAAGAACTCCCCTCAGCTGTTTGTCTAGTTCCTAATTGAATGGAAAAACCAAGAACCCGCAGACACTAGGCCCTCCATGGAATGAGTTAGACACCCCTGAGCTATTGGAACCTCTGTGTTCCACAGTATACACAGTGGAGCCTGCTGAGGGGAGGACGGCTCATAATAATGTCTGGAACGGAGCAAATGGAATGGCATCAAACACATGGAAACCATGCGTTTGGTGTATTTGATACCATTCCACCAATTCTGCTCCAGCCATTACCACGAGCCCGTCCTCCCCAATTAAGGTGCCACTAACCTCCTATGATACACAACAAATGACGCGTAGATCACATTGGAGCTATGGAAATGTTTGTCAAACATTGTTTTTAAGGTGAACTATTCCTCTGATGACAAATGCTCATTCCTGTCACTCTACAGGAGATTGTAGAGCCTTGTGCTCAAAAGTTTCCCTCACTTTTCATTTTTGCGTGTCAGACAGGTGACATTAGTTTTCTGCATCACCTCAGATAACTCATTTTTCATAATCTCCATTTATTTATTTTTTGACCACATTCTTTCCACACAACGCTATTATGCAAATTTTTTGGAAAAGACACGTTAATATTTTACTTGCAAGGTGGACGTATTGATGGATAAAGTCATTATCTCCCACAATAGTCTCACTCTTGTCCAATATCTTCCTCCAAACTTTCAGACTGTGCTCTAAGCTCTGATTGGACGTAGAAACTAATTTGGATGACTTCATGGGGCGAGGATCACATTTTGTTGTTGTGACACCAGTTGAACCATTCTGTTTAAAAGCTGGCTTTGTTTAATTAGTTTTGGCTGAAAGCAGTTAAATATTTAGTCTGTTTATAAGCCAGTCAAATATTGATGTTAGGATCCAACTGAGAATTTGAATATAGAACGTTTCTGTGATACGTTTTCATTTTGTCCATATTCTTTCCAAATAACATAGGTATAGTAGACGGATAATTTGGTTACTAGATGTGGTTGTGGTAACCCCAGTTATCAAATGCTAATTCCTGAGTCCTATCACGCTACAGGAGATTGTCCTGCCTTGTGCTTATTGCTACCTTAGCATTTTTCCTTTGTTTGTTGTTCATTTTCTGCATTACCTCCGACAACACAAATTTTTCATTCTCAGTGACTACAGAATAAATGGGGAGATGATTATCTAGCAGAACTGTGAATTTGAATATAGAAAGTTTCTCTAATAAATTTTCATTTTGTCCACATTATTTTCACAACATTATTATAGTACTCACTATGATTATTTTAGAAAAGAAGACCAGTTGTGAATTTTTTGCTGCAAAGTGGATGTATTGATGGATACTTTTGTTTCAGTGCGAGTACATTATTTTGTCCTCAAATTATCTTAATGTGATTCCGGTGAACCCTGAAGATTGAACCCAAAGACGTACTGATGTCCTAAAATGGACATCATACACTGTAATGCGTGGCATCCATTTTAGGTTATCCTTTATTCTCTGCGGAAGGCCTGTCATTCCTCTCTGCTGTCAGTTCAATCGTTATGTAGTATGAATCGGCAGGTTCTTGCTTTGTTTTGATCTTTTCAGAATGTGGGGTGTGACTATGAGATTGACTCCAACGCGGTGGAGGATCGCTGTGGGGTTTGCCATGGCAACGGGTCTACTTGTGAGACTGTGAAGAAGACCTTTGAGGAGAGCGAAGGGCTTGGTATGACACTTTCTGCACTTAAAGTGGCCCTCCAGTCTCCTTTTTCACCTCATTTAACTCCTGATTTACTTAACAAAAGGCACATCCCAATAGGTGGTCAAGGTTCTGTATGTCGTTACATGGCACATTTTACCCTTTGGTGTGTACTTTACTGTATTTATACTTGAGATACCACCTTTTCAACAGTGAAAGTATTAAAAAAAAGAATCACTGGAGAACATCTACTGATATAGGATCAGCTCTCCTCACCCCAATCCATACCTTAACCATTATGAGAGAAACAACCAGACTGACCCTGGAACAGATTTTTAAAGTGATAGACAGTGTACTGTACACTGGGTATTTTTGTCAGCGTCCTGTAGCTTGGTTTGAGCTGTCAGTTTGAATGTGAACTAGGTCATGTACTGCATCTCAAGTTTCTGTCTCATAATCAACCAAATGTTTGGTGGTACAGTATTATATTTCCATAGACTTCAAAGCACAAGTATGACATCAGTCACTTTTTGTGGAGGTATTAAGAGGGTATCAAGCTGGGTGGATTACAAGACAATAAACTAGGTCAAATTGAAAAGGAGAAAAGTAAAGTTTCAGTAGAAGTGTACTGAGGGTAGTAGAGTTGGAAGTTGAACAGCCCCTCTTGACTGGACCCTGTCTGTCTCCCAGGGTATGTGGACATTGGGCTGATTCCAGAGGGGGCTCGGGACATTCGTATCGAGGAGGTGGCTGAGGCTGGGAATTTCTTGGCTCTCCGGAGTGACGACCCCGGAAAGTACTTCCTGAACGGCGGTTGGACTATCCAATGGAATGGGGAATACAAAGCAGCGGGGACAGTGTTCACCTATGAGAGGACAGGCCAACTGGAGAACTTGACCTCCCCTGGACCAACCCTAGAGCCAGTGTGGATACAGGTAGGATCACATACTCGTGCACCACACACACACACACACACACAGCATCTGCCAAATACTCCGAACTGTCGTTTAACAAGCATTGCATGGTTTGTTTATCTAAAATACCTTCCACTTGAGAGATGTTATCCAGGAAAAACAACACGTAAACAGACAAAATGTTCACTTACACACATTTATTTTGTTTTCTTCAACTTTAATCAACCCGGGACATCTCTTTTCAATTAAACTCTATTTTGCATGATCGGCTCTATGGTTCTAGTTTCATGGAGATCTAAGATGATGTTCGCTTTTGATTATAAGTAATTATTCCCAAACATGGTTTGGTTGTTCAGGCAGTGTAGGTGTTTACACTGAGCTACAGTAATTAAATAAATGTCTCTTATTTCAAAGACTTTAACCCTGCTGTGTCAACCTGTGCAAAACTAAGGGTACAGTTTCCAAGAATTGTTTGTTGTTGACCTTGAGAGAATCCACTTTGAATCTGTACAATTCTGATCCAGCGGGAATTCCTTTGTGTTATGGCTACAAAAGAGAAGGTTTTTTTGGTCGAAGCCATTTCGTTTCGAACGGTGGTGCCGTATTCTGTCCTCCCTGTCATTACAAATTCCCCTCATGTACAGTAAATGAATCCACAGCTACACCCGTACAATGGCATCACAACAACTGAGCAACAATCTCAATGCCTGTTTTTAGACTTTAAAGTAGCTGACTGCCCAGTGAAAATCTCACTTTTAACTCCTATCTGTTAACTCATATCTACATAATGTCGTCCTGTACTCTTATTTCTGGCAGAAGCATAAATTGGAGAAAAAAGCACTTTAAAAAAACATCTCAAACAGACGGTTTCAAAAACGCTGGCTATTTCCTCATAGAACACGTTGTCATCTCCCTTAGGAGGATGAGCTAGCCAATCAGCGGCCTAGAGGAGAATGAGCTCGCCAATCAGCAACCATGAGGAGGATGAGCTAGACAATCAGTTTTCTACCGGTATACGCCCACACCAGGCCAGGTGGTGGAAGCAGTACCAGGGGGCAGATAAAGGGCTTTGTCCCACTGTGGGGATCTGAAGCCCCCCTAGCCTGGTAGGGGTGGTAGGGGGGCAGCTTTTGTCTGTCTGTTGGACCACAGACAGTGGACAGAGAGATGAGTACTGGCACTGATGTCATGTTGACCTCTTCTCTCATTGGCACTGCTGGAGTCTACTAATAGCCTCTCTCTCTCGCTCTCGCTCTCGCTCTCTGTCTCTGTCTCTCTCTCTGTCTCTGTCTCTCTCTCTCGCTCTCGCTCTCGCTCTCTCTCATGAGTTGATGCTTAACTTCCTGTCCCTCCCTCACACCAAATGAGTGTTTGTGGTGGTTTCTCACTGATGTTTCAATGTGTTTGTTATAAACTCTAATGAGACCACCTGTGTGAGGTAAGTGCACCATGTGTGATGACTTGTAGTTGTTATGTTCTGCAGTAAGTGGAAACCTATAATCAACAAGTGAGAAATTATTGATCATGTGTACATAACTGTATGACGGTTACACGCAGCGCAGCACTGAAACAACTTAACAATCTACAATGTTATTTCTGAACATTTAGCGATAGAATTCCCTTGCATCTCTATCTCTCTGTGAGGACACAATGGAAACAGATGATTTCTGTCACAAGCCTGTCACAAGGCTCCATGACTCTCAGCCAACATGCTTTTGTTTTGAGACATGTGCCACTCAAATTCAATGTTCCTATCTCCGTCTCCAGAGGAAACGTTTTGGAATGCCTTTCAGAGACAAATACCTTTCAAAACAAATATTTGCACCTTGTCCAAGTAAAACCCTGTGGAGAGAACAGCTGTTGAGCCGACTCCCCAGATCCCAGCTTTACCTTTCCATTCGTGTCAACTGTGTCTGCTCACACTCTTTACCCGTCTTGCACAAAGCTCATTCATCCCCTCAGTGTGTCAGCCTGTCCAAACACAGGATCAGGGAAGTGGCAGCGCGGTTGTTAAGTCCTCTCAAATGGACACTACAGTTCATTGTAACAAGCTTCCAGTGACACACAGAAAAGTCAATGATTTGAGGGAAGGGCGAAGGTGTCAAAAAGAGTGCTCAAAGGGCAAACACGTAACCATGGTGTTTGGAATTGGACATTGTTTGCTGAGTGTTGATAGATATTGGAGATGAGTAGCGTTCCCTAAGGAGCTGGATTCCATAGCGTTCTTCAGGTGTTTGTCTCCAGGGCCTCATGTTGGAGGTGGTGATGGAGGGTCTGGCGTGGATGGGCTTTGTATGTCCCATTTGACCACTTTACCCCATGTGTCTCACTTGAAGTGGCACTCAGACTGTCATGTTTCAGATATCACTAGGGAGGTAAGGTGTCTGGTAGATTGGACACATTTACCATGGGGTTTGGGGGCAACTGGAAAAATATTTTTATAAACCTTGGCAACACGTTGTACAGAGAAAACACATTTGCATTTCACTTAGACAAGGATGTTCATTAAATATTGAGTGATAATCACAGCCAAGTGTAAACAGACTCTTTAAAATCGGATAATATTACACTCCACTTTCTGCCAGTCTTGCTTGTCTGAGCTTGATTCATTTACTTTGCTCCTCTGTTTCTGCTGACAACCCTTTAACTAGATGTGGATCTACTTTCTGTACTAGCATAAGATGGAAGACAAATTAATTAGCTTCACAAATGTAGTCCATACGCCAAGTACCCACAAAAATAATATCCATGACCTTTTGATGGTGAAAGACAATGTACTGGATTGAAAATGTGGCTGTGATTTATATTCGAATACATGCAACTTATCACAATTATTCATGACTAATTGAGTATTCCTTTTGGCTTGTTGATAGCATATGCCTTAGTAACTGCTTACGGAATAATTTGTTATATCAGTGGGCTTTATTCAGAATTGTCAGTGTATCAGTTAGTCCCATGAAAACCCGCTTTGATGTCAGTTTTGGGGAAAAGCGAAAGAAGATTTATATTGTTCAATCAAATATTGCTTGCTTGTTTCCCAGTTTGCCTGAAGTGAGCTTCAATCCTCTCACTAGAGCTGATGTTAATAACAATGATTTGAATCAGCACCAATACATTGACAGTAAAAACAAAGATGAATTGTGTGGAGCCAGAACGTTTTGTTCTGTGCTGTCACTGTGAATGACAAATGACAGTTCTTTGGGAAAATCATTTGTCATAGGCAAGCGCATATCTTGACAGCCACTGTCTCAAATTCTGTTTAGTCTGCGTCATGTAATTATTTATCCCACGTAGAAGAGATATCACGGCCAGTGTTTCACTTCTAACTCTGTATAAAATTGTCAAACTCACTGTGACATGACTTGATAGTCAGGCGTAACACTTTGTGCTTTGACTTTGTCATGTTTGCCCCATTCCAATATGATTTGTGAAGTCCACTTAGTTATTTCACCGTGATCCAATAACAGATTTCACAACCTAAACTAAAACCTAGACTCTGGAGATCTACATGTAGAGAGTTACAGCATACAGAGTGCTGCAGAGTTACCATGGTAACATCATTCATACACTGCAACATAATGCTGTGGGCTATTCTTTTTAATGCTGCGGTTGTCAATGCTTTCAGTAGATTTGAATGATCCAATCAGACACAAGGCATCTGTGAAAGTGGAGGCCAGAATTTTCGGTTTCATCTGGCCTGAAAACAAATGTGCTTGTTCCAGCTACTAACACGACAGTGACAGTGAAATTAGCAAAGATCTTGTTGTTCTTTTTCCACAAAAATAGCAACTTCTTGTACTCATTCTCTATTGTATTTCACATTGTACTCGAATGTCTTCCCAGAGAGCCCAATGTTCAACATTGTGTAATTGATCACCTATTTGTAATGTTAAACAAAGGCTTATTAGATTAGTTGCAAGGAGCACTTCTCTATGGCAGGGGTCTCCAACAGGTCAATGGTAAGCTACCAGTAGCTCGCAGCCCACCTATGAGTAGCTTGCCGAACAATTCTGAAAGTACATGCAATTTTCACATCCAGCTACTGTACTGTTACAGGTTTTGGTTTTTCCATTTATATTTAGCACTTAGGGTGCCCTGATTGGGGTCACCTCGTTAGTAAGTATGTGTTACACCTGTGCTGGTTTGTCCATCTTGTTAGTCGGAAGGTGTTTTACCGGTGCTAGCCCAGGTGATATTTAAGAGTGGCCGGCCCAGCGCTCCAGTGGAGCTTGAGAGATGTGGTTAACCTAGTGGGCGTCCATGGTGGGTGTCTTTTAGTCTGAGGCAAACCTAGTGGGCATTCATGGTGGGTGTCTTTTAGTCTGAGGTTAACCTAGTGGGCGTCCATGGTGGGTGTCTTTTAGAACCGTTTACTAGTGGCGTTGCCAACTTTCAGTGGTCACCCACGTGGGTGCCTTTCAGAACCCCTTACTAGCAGTGGTGTAAAGTACTTAAGTAAAAATACTTGAAAGTACTACTTAAGTAGTTTTTTTTGGAGTATCTGTATATTTTTGACATCTTTTACTTTTACTTCACTACATTCCTTAAGAAAATGATGTACCTTTTTACTCCATACATTTTCCCTGACCCCCAAAAGTATTTGTTACATTTTGAATGCATAGCAGGACAGGAAAATGGTTAAATTCACACACTCAAGAGAACATCCCTGGTCATCCCTACTGCCTCTTATCTGGCAGACTCACTAAACACAAATGCTTCATTTGTAAATAATGTCTGAGTATTGAAATGTGCCCCTAGCTATCCGTAAATTAAAAAAAAAAAGACAATTGTGCCGTCTGGTTTGCTTTATATAAGGAATTTTAAATGATTTATACTTGTACGTTTACTTTTGATACTTAAGTACATTTTAGCAATTATATTTACTTTTAATACTTAAGTATGTTTAAAACCAAATACTTTTAGACTTTTACTCAAGTAGTATTTTACTGGGTGACTTTCACTTTTACTTGAGTAACTTTCTATTAAGGTATCTTTACTTTTACTCAAGTATGACAATTGGGTGTTTTTTCCACCAATGCTTACTAGTGGCTTTGCCAACTTTCAGTGGGCACCCACATGGTTGTCTTTTTGTATTATTGACTATTCAATCACTATTCTGAATGGCAGTTTCACCTTTATTTCACCATTATTTCACCTTTATTTAACCAGGTAGGCCAGTTGAGAACAAGTTCTCATTTACAACTGCAACCTGGCCAAGATAAAGCAAAGCATTGCGGCACAAACAACAACACAGAGTTACACATGGAATAAACAAACGTACAGTCAATAACACAATAGAAAAGTATATATACACTGTGTGCAAATGAGGTGAGATTAGTGAAGTAAGGCAATAAATAGGCCGTAGTGACGAAGTAATTACAATTTAGCAATTAAACACTGGAGTGATAGATGCAGAAGATGAATGTGCAAGTAGAGAAACTGGGGTGCAAAGGAGAAGAAAAAAAGAACAATATGGGGATGAGGTAGTTGGATGGGCTATTTACAGATGAGCTATGTACAGGTGCAATAATCTGTAAGGTGCTCTGACAGCTGGTGCTTAAAGTTAGTGAGGGAGATGTGAGTCTCCAGCTTCAGTGATTTTTGCAATTCGTTCCAGTCATTGGCAGCAAAGAACTGGAAGGAAAGGTGGCCAAAGGAGGAATTGGATTTGGGGATGACCAGTGAGATATACCTGCCGGAGCGCGTGCTACAGGTGGGTGCTGCTATGGTGACCAGTGAGCTGAGATAAAGCGGGGCTTTACCTAGCAATGACTTATAGATGACCTGGAGCCAGTGGGTTTGGCGACTGATATAAAGCGAGGGCCAGCCAACGAGAGCGTACAGGTCGCAGTGGTGGGTAGTATATGGGGCTTTAGTGACAAAACGGATGGCACTGATAGACTGCATCCAATTTGCTGAGTAGAGTGTTGGAGGCTATTTTGTAAATGACATCGCCGAAGTCGAGGATCGGTTGGATAGTTAGTTTTACTAGGGTATGTTTGGCAGCATGAGTGAAGGATGCTTTGTTGCGAAATAGGAAGCCGATACTAGATTTCATTTTGGATTGGCGATGCTTAATGTGAGTCTGGAAGGAGAGTTTACAATCTAACCAGACACCTAGGTATTTGTAGTTGTCCACATATTCTAGGTCAGAACCATCCAGAGTAGTGATGCTGGACTTTCGGGCAGGTGCGGGCAGCAATCGGTTGAAGAGCATGCATTTAGTTTTACTTGCATTTAAGAGCAGTTGGAGGCCACGGAAGGAGAGTTGTATGGCATTGAAGCTCGTCAGGTTAGTTAACACAGTGTCCAAAGAAGGGCCAGAAGTATACAGAATGGTGTCGTCTGCGTAGAGGTGGATCAGAGAATCACCAGCAGCAAGAGCGACATCATTGATGTATACAGAGAAAAGAGTCGGCCCAAGAATTGAACCCTGTTGCACCCCCATAGAGACTGCCTGAGGTCTGGACAACAGGCCCTCCGATTTGACATACTGAACTCTGAGAAGTAGTTGGTGAACCAGGCAAGGCAGTAATTTGAGAAACCAAGGCTGTTGAGTCTGCCGATAAGAATGTGGTGATTGACAGAGTCAAAAGCCTTAAAACCCCTTACTAGTGGCTTTGCCAACTTTTAGTGGGCACAAACATGGGTGTCTTTCAGAACCTAAATTCTATCCGCATATTGATTGCAGCACCCGCGCGGGAAATACACTAAACCATTGCTACTCTGACTTCTGCGATGCATACAAGGCCCTCCCCCGCCCTCCCTTCGGCAAATCCGACCACGACTCCATCTTGCTTCTACCGTCCTATAGGCGGGATGTACCCTTGACTAGAACCATTCAACACTGGTCTGACCAATCGGAATCCACGCTCCAAGATTGTTTTGATCACGCGGACTGGGAAATGTTCCAGGCAGCCTCAGAGAATAACATTGATATATACGCTGACTCGGTGAGTGAGTTTATAAGGAAGTGAATTGGAGATGTTGTACCCACTGTAACTATCCAAACCTACCCTAACCAAAAACCATGGATGGATGGTGGCTTTCGCGCAAAACTGAAAGCGGTTACTGCATTTAACCATGGAAAGAGGACTGGGAATATGGCCGAATATAAACAGTGTAGTTATTCAGCTCGCTGGTCACCATAGCAGCACCCACCTGTAGCACGCGCTCCAGCAGGTATATCACTCTGGTCACCCCCAAACCCAATTCTTCCTTTGGCCGCCTCTCCTTCCAGTTCTCTGCTGCCAATGACTGGAACAAACTACAAAAATCTCTGAAACTGGAAACACTTATCTCCCTCACTAGCTTTAAGCACCAGCTGTCAGAGCAGCTCACAGATTACTGCACCTGTACATAGCCCATCTATAATTTAGCCCAAACAACTACCTCTTTCCCTACTGTATTTATTTATTTATTTTGCTCCTTTGCACCCCATTATTTCTATTTCTACTTTGCACATTCTTCTACTGCAAATCTACCATTCCAGTGTTTTACTTGCTATATTGTATTTACTTCGCCACCATGGCCTTTTTTTGCCTTTACCTCCCTTATCTCACCTCATTTGCTCACATTGTATATAGACTTATTTTTCTACTGTATTATTGACTGTATGTTTGTTTTACTCCATGTGTAACTCTGTTGTTGTATCTGTCGAACTGCTTTGCTTAATCTTGGCCAGGTCGCAATTGTAAATGAGAACTTGTTCTCAACTTGCCTACCTGGTTAAATAAAGGTGAAAAAAAAAAAAAAAATCCCTCCACAAGGCAATCAAACAAGCGAAATGTCGGTATAGGGACAAAGTGAAGTCGCAAATCAATGGCTCAGACACGAGACGTAAGTGGCAGGGTCTACAGGTAATTACGGACATCAAAAGGAAAACCAGCCACATCACGTACACCGACGTATTGCTTCCAGACAAACTAAACACCTTCTTTGCCTGCTTTGAGAATAATACAATGCCACCGACGCGGCCCGCTAACGAGGACTGCGGCCCCCCCTCTCCTTCTCCGTGGCCGACGTGAGTAAGACGTTTTGTTTTTTTACCCCTTTTTCTCCCCAATTTCGTGGTATCCAATTGGTAGTTACAGTATTGTCTCATCGCTGCAGCTCCTGTACGGACTCGGGAGAGGCGAAGGTCGAGAGCCTCGTGTCCTCCGAAACACAACCCAACCAAGCCAAACTGCTTCTTGACACAATTCCCACTTAACCCGGAAGCCAGCTGCACCAATGTGTCAGAGGAAACACCTTACACCTGGCGACCGTGTCAGCACATGCTGCGTCCGGCCCGCCACAAGAGTCGCTAGTGCGCGATGGGACAAGGACATCCCTGCTGACCAAACCCTCCCCTAACCCGGGAAGATGCTGGGCCAATTGTGCGCAGCCCCATGGGTCTGCCGGTCGCAGCTGGCTGCGACAGAGCCTTGACTTGAACCTAGAATCTCTAGGGCCACAGCCTTAGACCAGTGCGCCACTCGGGAGGCCCCATCCCTTTAGATCTGTGTGTATTAGGTAGTTGTTGGGGAATTGTTAGATTACTTGTTAGATCTTACTGCACTGTCGGAACTAGAAGCACAAGCAGTTCACTACACTCGCATTAACATCTGCTAACCATGTGTATGTGACCAATAGCATTTGATTTGAACTTCCTTTGAACCCCTTTTGGTTTTATTTTGGTTGTCAAAGTGATTTTCTTTGTTAGTTCCCTTTGTTGTGAGTGACATTTGAAGTTTGTCTTGTAGGACGGTCACATTGCTATCTAATCAACGCAGCATTGACATTCTCCCATCCCTGCTTTGGTCTATCACTCAGTGTGTAGCCAGTTGATGTGGTAACCATCTTGTGGGTTGACAGAAATACTTTCCCAAAAACCTTCTCAATTAAATGTTAACTGCAAAGTAGGCTTACCTGGCAGAAGTACACTACATTACCAAAAGTATGTGGACACCTTCTCGTCGAAAATCTCATTCCAAAATCATGGGCATTAATATGGAGTTGGTCCCCCCCTTTGCTGCTATAACAACCTCCACTCTTCTGGGAAGGCTTTCCACTAGATGCTGGGACTTGCTTCCATGCCACAAGCATTAGTGAGGTCAGGCACTGATGTTTGGAGATTAGGCCTGGCTCGCAGTCTGCGTTTCAATTCAACCCAAAGGTGTCCGATGGGGTTGAGGTCAGGGCTCTGTGCAGGCCGGTCAAGTTCTTCCACACCGATCTTGACAAACCATTTCTGTATGGAGCTCGCTTTGTGCACTGGGGCATTGTCATGCTGAAACAGGAAAGGGCCTTCCCCAAACTGTTGCCACAAAGTTGGAAGCACAGAATCTTCTAGAACGTCATTGTATGCTGTAGCATTACGATTTCCCTTCACTGGAACTAAGGGGCCCGAACCATGAACTCAGAACATCCAATTTCGTTGTTTCTCTATGAATCAAAGTAATTTTAAGAGTGAAAAACCAGGACATTTTTAACTGAACATAATTTGGGAAACTATAAAACATAATTGGGGGGGGGGTGCAGATTTTATAGGGCCCCCGTTAGTTGTTTATTAACCATTATTTTCACAGGTATATTGACAGAAAACACAGTGCACTACTTTCTCCTAGTGAAGTGTTGCAAAGGGAGAGAAAAGATGAATGTTCCTGCTTGAAAGCTAGAAAGAATGTGTAGCATGAGACATGTTTCATTTTAAGTAGCTCTCATGCTAGAAGAGGTTGGAGAGCCCTGCTCTATGAAGTATGCAACATGAGTTATTGCTTACTGCCTGTGCAAGATTAGGATAAAGGCAGCGTATCACTGGGTATCACAGCCAACAGACTCTCTGCCCTGGCAGTCTCCCTGTGCTGTCCCAAGCTGACCTGTTCTAACTTTACATCCTGTCTGTTTGGATAGCTGAGATCAGCTCTGGGCCTCCCAATGATGCTTGGTCCAGAAATTAAAGTGTAAATTGGTATGTGATTGTGCTGTTGGCTGGAATAGGTGTGTTGACTCGCTGAGAGCTCCAGCACGCGGGTGAGCTGGCCGTCTGATTGGCTGGCTGGGAGGAGATACCATCCATGCCCCCCTCCTGTGGGATCATCCACCACCCAATCCAATCTCCTAAACACATATTAGCCACACACACCTCAAACCACTAACATGAGCACATTCCACACACTCCCCAAAAGACATGCCCCCCCATACCACTGCACAGCATGACACATACACATAGTACACACACACACAGTACACACCAAACAACAAACCCTTCAACATCACTTCAAGAAATATGTGATCCGAAGCAGCAATGGCTTGTTGACTGTTTGACCTTTTGGTTTGTGTGTTTTATGCTTTTGTCTGTCTCGTCTGTCTCATGCTGTCTCGTCTGTCTCATGCTGTCTCGTCTGTCTCATGCTGTCTCGTCTGTCTCATGCTGTCTCGTCTGTCTCATGCTGTCTCGTCTGTCTCATGCTGTCTCGTCTGTCTCATGCTGTCTGTCTCATGCTGTCTGTCTCATGCTGTCTGTCTCGTCTCTCATGGTATCTGTCTCGTCCTGTCTGTTTCATGCTGTCTCATGCTGTCTGTTTTCATGCTGTCTCATCTGTCTCATTCTGATTTATCCTATGTGTTCTACAGTTACTCTTCCAGGAGACCAACCCAGGGGTGCGCTATGAGTACACCATCCATAGAGAGACTCCTCTGGACTCAGACAATGACATCCCTATCCCCGGTTTCTTCTGGAAGTATGGCTCATGGACTGAGTGCAGTGCCACCTGCGGGACAGGTAAGACACCAGTAATGGTGGTTGGCTACAATGGATGTTTACCCAGAGATGTAGTTCATTATATCCTACTTGTCTACTATTTACAACACATCCAGGTTATCATGCATGAGTGGCTTCGCTTAGTCTCTTATGGGTCATGTGACAATGTACTACTTCACTAGATAATTACAACCTGGACAACGGCTTTGAGCTTTGAACTCCACTGCTGTCCCTTTCTATTTTTAAAGACCCAGGTGTGAATCTAACTTTGGTCTTGATTTATTTATAAAGTATATTGGAGGTTAATTGTTGTTTATTACTCTTTTAGTTTGAGTCACAACCAACAACAGTAAAAGGGTGTTGTGGTGAAACTACATTTGTGAAATTGGTGGCTCACTCACTCAGATTCAAAATGGAGTGAAGGATGCCAACAGCATGGAATCCCTCAGTGGAGGATAGTGAAGGATGCCAAGAGTATGGAATCCCTGGGTGGAGGGTAGTGAAGGATGCCAACGGCATGGAATCCCTGAGTGGAGGGTAGTGAAGGATGCCAACAGCATGGAATCCCTGAGTGAAGGGTAGTGAAGGATGCCAACAGCATGGAATCCCTGAGTGGAGGGTAGTGAAGGATGCCAACAGCATGGAATCCCTGAGTGAAGGGTAGTGAAGGATGCCAACAGTATGGAATCCCTGAGTGAAGGGTAGTGAAGGATGCCAACAGCATGGAATCCCTGAGTGAAGGGTAGTGAAGGATGCCAACAGTATGGAATCCCTGAGTGGAGGGTAGTGAAGGATGCCAACAGCATGGAATCCCTGAGTGGAGGGTAGTGAAGGATGCCAACAGCATGGAATCCCTGAGTGAAGGGTAGTGAAGGATGCCAACAGCATGGAATCCCTGAGTGGAGGGTAGTGAAGGATGCCAAGAGTATGGAATCCCTGAGTGGAGGGTAGTGAAGGATGCCAACAGCATGGAATCCCTGAGTGGAGGGTAGTGAAGGATGCCAACAGCATGGAATCCCTGAGTGGAGGGTAGTGAAGGATGCCAAGAGTATGGAATCCCTGAGTGGAGGGTAGTGAAGGATGCCAACAGCATGGAATCCCTGAGTGGAGGGTAGTGAAGGATGCCAACAGCATGGAATCCCTGAGTGGAGGGTAGTGAAGGATGCCAACAGCATGGAATCCCTGAGTGAAGGGTAGTGAAGGATGCCAACAGTATGGAATCCCTGAGTGAAGGGTAGTGAAGGATGCCAACAGCATGGAATCCCTGAGTGAAGGGTAGTGAAGGATGCCAACAGCATGGAATCCCTGAGTGAAGGGTAGTGAAGGATGCCAACAGTATGGAATCCCTGAGTGGAGGGTAGTGAAGGATGCCAACAGCATGGAATCCCTGAGTGGAGGCTAGTGAAGGATGCCAACAGCATGGAATCCCTGAGTGAAGGGTAGTGAAGGATGCCAACAGCATGGAATCCCTGAGTGGAGGGTAGTGAAGGATGCCAAGAGTATGGAATCCCTGAGTGGAGGGTAGTGAAGGATGCCAACAGCATGGAATCCCTGAGTGGAGGGTAGTGAAGGATGCCAACAGCATGGAATCCCTGAGTGGAGGGTAGTGAAGGATGCCAAGAGTATGGAATCCCTGAGTGGAGGGTAGTGAAGGATGCCAACAGCATGGAATCCCTGAGTGGAGGGTAGTGAAGGATGCCAACAGCATGGAATCCCTGAGTGGAGGGTAGTGAAGGATGCCAAGAGTATGGAATCCCTGAGTGGAGGATAGTGAAGGATGCCAAGAGTATGGAATCCCTGGGTGGAGGGTAGTGAAGGATGCCAAGAGTATGGAATCCCTGAGTGGAGGGTAGTGAAGGATGCCAATGGCATGGAATCCCTGAGTGGAGGGTAGTGAAGGATGCCAAGAGTATGGAATCCCTGGGTGGAGGGTAGTGAAGGATGCCAATGGCATGGAATCCCTGAGTGGAGGGTAGTGAAGGATGCCAACGGCATGGAATCCCTGAGTGGAGGGTAGTGAAGGATGCCAATGGCATGGAATCCCTGAGTGGAGGGTAGTGAAGGATGCCAATGGCATGGAATCCCTGAGTGGAGGGTAGTGAAGGATGCCAACGGCATGGAATCCCTGAGTGGATGGTAGTGAAGGATGCCAACGGCATGGAATCCCTCAGTGGAGGATAGTGAAGGATGCCAACAGCATGGAATCCCTGAGTGGAGGGTAGTGAAGGATGCCAATGGCATGGAATCCCTGAGTGGAGGGTAGTGAAGGATGCCAACGGCATGGAATCCCTGAGTGGAGGGTAGTGAAGGATGCCAACGGCATGGAATCCCTCAGTGGAGGATAGTGAAGGATGCCAACAGCATGGAATCCCTGAGTGGAGGCTAGTGAAGGATGCCAACGGCATGGAATCCCTGAGTGGAGGGTAGTGAAGGATGCCAACGGCATGGAATCCCTGAGTGGAGGATAGTGAAGGATGCCAACAGCATGGACTCCCTGAGTGAAGGATAGTGAAGGATGCCAACAGCATGGAATCCCTGAGTGGAGGCTAGTGAAGGATGCCAACAGCATGGAATCCCTGAGTGAAGGGTAGTGAAGGATGCCAACGGCATGGAATCCCTGAGTGGAGGATAGTGAAGGATGCCAACAGCATGGAATCCCTGAGTGGAGGCTAGTGAAGGATGCCAACAGCATGGAATCCCTGAGTGGAGGCTAGTGAAGGATGCCAACAAGGTGGAATCCCTGAGTGGAGGCTAGTGAAGGATGCCAACAAGGTGGAATACCTGAGTGGAGGCTAGTGAAGGATGCCAACAAGGTGGATCCCTGAGTGGAGGCTAGTGAAGGATGCCAACAAGGTGGAATCCCTGAGTGGAGGGTAGTGAAGGATGCCAACAAGGTGGAATCCCTGAGTGGAGGCTAGTGAAGGATGCCAACGGCATGGAATCCCTGAGTGGAGGATAGTGAAGGATGCCAACAAGGTGGATCCCTGAGTGGAGGATAGTGAAGGATGCCAACAAGGTGGATCCCTGAGTGGAGGGTAGTGAAGGATGCCAACAGCGTGAATCCCTGAGTGGAGGATAGTGAAGGATGCCAACAAGGTGGAATCCCTGAGTGGAGGATAGTGAAGGATGCCAACAGCATGGAATCCCTGAGTGGAGGATAGTGAAGGATGCCAACAAGGTGGAATCCCTGAGTGGAGGATAGTGAAGGATGCCAACAAGGTGGAATCCCTGAGTGGAGGCTAGTGAAGGATGCCAACAAGGTGGAATCCCTGAGTGGAGGGTAGTGAAGGATGCCAACAGCGTGAATCCCTGAGTGGAGGATAGTGAAGGATGCCAACAAGGTGGAATCCCTGAGTGGAGGATAGTGAAGGATGCCAACAAGGTGGAATCCCTGAGTGGAGGATAGTGAAGGATGCCAACAAGGTGGAATCCCTGAGTGGAGGGTAGTGAAGGATGCCAACAAGGTGGAATCCCTGAGTGGAGGATAGTGAAGGATGCCAACAAGGTGGAATCCCTGAGTGGAGGATAGTGAAGGATGCCAACAAGGTGGAATCCCTGAGTGGAGGGTAGTGAAGGATGCCAACAGCGTGGAATCCCTGAGTGGAGGCTAGTGAAGGATGCCAACGGCATGGAATCCCTGAGTGAAGGATAGTGAAGGATGCCAACAAGGTGGAATCCCTGAGTGGAGGCTAGTGAAGGATGCCAACAAGGTGGATCCCTGAGTGGAGGCTAGTGAAGGATGCCAACAAGGTGGAATCCCTGAGTGGAGGCTAGTGAAGGATGCCAACAGCATGGAATCCCTGAGTGGAGGCTAGTGAAGGATGCCAACAAGGTGGAATCCCTGAGTGGAGGATAGTGAAAGATGCCAACAAGGTGGAATCCCTGAGTGGAGGCTAGTGAAGGATGCCAACAAGGTGGAATCCCTGAGTGGAGGGTAGTGAAGGATGCCAACAGCGTGAATCCCTGAGTGGAGGATAGTGAAGGATGCCAACAAGGTGGAATCCCTGAGTGGAGGATAGTGAAGGATGCCAACAAGGTGGAATCCCTGAGTGGAGGATAGTGAAGGATGCCAACAAGGTGGAATCCCTGAGTGGAGGGTAGTGAAGGATGCCAACAAGGTGGAATCCCTGAGTGGAGGATAGTGAAGGATGCCAACAAGGTGGAATCCCTGAGTGGAGGATAGTGAAGGATGCCAACAAGGTGGAATCCCTGAGTGGAGGATAGTGAAGGATGCCAACAAGGTGGAATCCCTGAGTGGAGGGTAGTGAAGGATGCCAACAGCGTGGAATCCCTGAGTGGAGGCTAGTGAAGGATGCCAACGGCATGGAATCCCTGAGTGAAGGATAGTGAAGGATGCCAACAAGGTGGAATCCCTGAGTGGAGGCTAGTGAAGGATGCCAACAAGGTGGATCCCTGAGTGGAGGCTAGTGAAGGATGCCAACAAGGTGGAATCCCTGAGTGGAGGGTAGTGAAGGATGCCAACAAGGTGGAATCCCTGAGTGGAGGCTAGTGAAGGATGCCAACGGCATGGAATCCCTGAGTGGAGGATAGTGAAGGATGCCAACAAGGTGGAATCCCTGAGTGGAGGATAGTGAAGGATGCCAACAGCATGGAATCCCTGAGTGGAGGGTATTTCTAATACAAGGCCTTGTTGAATTTCGTGCCTGATTATCGTTGAGCATGATTCACTCATCACCCTCTGAAGTAAACATTGAACCCACATGAACCCCTCAAAGATGCAACATAGTCATACTCAGAGGAAAATATTTCCAGCTAATTATTCTTATTTGAGAGTAATTCAACACTGCCTTCCTTAATGGTAAGTTTGAAGTTTAAAAGGATAATTTTGAACGTGTATAAGAGAGCTTTCACCAGGTATTTGAGAATTCCCTACATTGCTTACTGTAGCAGTGAATTTCCACAGGCTATGAGAAAAACGTCTTTCTACCTCAAAGAAGTCATTTCGATCCACACAGTAACAACGAGCTTCAATCACTTGACAGAACGTGAAAATCACTGCCACTCTTTTCTATGTTATTCTACTGTATGCATTGAACCATCCAGTCATCTTGTTCCATCTACTTTTACAGGAAATACTTTGACAGTTTCTTACGTTTAACTAGTCCCTGTGGAACGCATATTTAAAACTCTAAATTGTATAGAATTTTTTGCATATGCAATGATCGACAGGAAAATCCCTCATTTTTTAAAAGTTTTCTGAATAATATTACCTGCGTTTTCTTACTTAAACTGGCTTAAGGGTCATGGAGTGATGCAGTTACACATAATTCCATAGTGCAAGGAAAATTGGGTGGAAATGCTTGTCCAGATTGCATTTTATATCATGTCAAAGTTTTCAAAAAGTCTTTGATCTTTTTCTGTGATGTGCTCCTGTATACCTCTATGCATATTTCTCTTGGGTCTCTAACCTTTTTCAGTTGAACAAGAAAGCAACCACATGATAATCGATTACAAATGGTTTGGATGAGTAAAGAATCTTATTGTATAGACTATTCTTACGCTAATGCTTTTCTATTCAGTAGTTATAAAGTGTCTTCTGGCTCGCAAATCCTGCTGGCCAGAATCAATTATTAATCAGGACAGAATTAATTATTAACTTGTCATTAAAGTCAACCAAAAGGTACTTGAATGTGCTCTCTCACCGAAAGTCTGCAAAGGATGAAACCTTTTTAATTAAGTTGCCCTCATCTGGAATATGATTTTCAAGGATCAAAGGCTGTGTAGTAATTCAGTAATTACATTGACTGTACTGCCTTAAAAAAGACCCTTTCAAATGGAGTGGAAAACTGATTTGCTGCAAGGATTCTATGACTTATGAGAAGTAACCTCTGCATCGCTTATCCCTTCACACTCCTGGGAATTGGCCTGTATGGATAGGGCTACATTGAAATGTTTCTTACAGAAGAAATATGGAATGCATAACCATGGTAGCAATGAAAAGGGAACAGTTTGGCGTTTACGGGAACATTATTTGACTAAAGGTGAGGACACAACAGTTCACCTAACACAAAACTGAATTCAAACCTTACACTGTTGATTTGATGTGCATTTTAAATTAACTGTACTTTTCGCCACAATTGTTCAAAACGAATCTGAAAATGCTCTGGATACATTAAGTAACATAAGAATATTCTTGGAGAATTTGGGGAAGGTGCAACATAAGACAAAACAATGACAGGAGTTTGAGTGAGAAGTCTAACTGGCGTCTCCAAGTGGCCACAAACCTCTCCAAAGTGTGCACAGTTCCTAAGTCATTTCAACACACTTTTATGACTCAGTCTTCAACTATGAGGTGCTTTTTGAGCTCTCCTAGCTGTGTCAATGAGGAATTAGAACATGCACTCTTTGGAACACAGCCTAGCATCCCAGCATCCCCGCCTTCACACAATTGCTGTTGTTGTCGAAGCGATCCAAACACCATCCATTATAAATCACGATCTGGGTCAGGTGGACATAATTTGAAAGCTTCTATTGCCAACATGACTAGCTAAATGATAAAATATGATCTTACAGTATTAGGCTTTCACAAGGTAATTCAGAGAAGCAGATGGTCGTTTTGGTGCACATAGAATGGAGTCATGAGTGCATTCAGATGCGTGGTCCGTGGAACATTTTCTTTACAATACAACAAACACAGGCTCATTCTGTTCAGGGCAACCCAGGGTATAATGCCATATCATCTTGTAACTGTACATCAAACATAGTGATCATAAATGTTGACACTACATATCATAAAACGAATGTAATATATATATATATAAAGGGCACATTTGGAGTCAGAGGTGTTTGGCTTGCTTGTATTTCATTATGATTCTCAACTTTGAAAATACATTGAGTCATCTTAATTTAGAGCATTTCCCTTACTCAGACAACAACGACAAACAAAGAAACAGAACTGTGAAGCGGAGAGCCTGAGCTCTGACGTCATGTATAGCATGTTACTATACAGCCACTGAGTTCTAATTTCGGTGTCCAAATCTGCCATTTTCAAACCGTGTAAAGGGTTTTGGCGTGACATGTAGAAACGCAGTCTGACTTTCAGATTGGATACGTATTGAGTTCATTAGAATGAGGGGTAAATGGTTTGCAACCAAGTCCCAAATGGTTTTAGCCAAACGACAGAGCACTCAAGGGGAACTAAAGCAAAAGGCAATGTTGTGGGCTGATACTTCTTCGGTTACCCAAGAGTGCCTCTAGGACTAAGGCCATCTGTCTGCATCCTGGCTGGCTGACTCACTGAAATAGGTTTTGGGAGAAGTTTCCCAAATGTTCTCTTCCTTTCTTTCTGCCACCTATCTGACAGCGGTGTCCTGACAGCGGTGTCCTGACAGCGGTGTCCTGACAGCGGTGTCCTGACAGCGGTGTCCTGACAGCGGTGTCCTGACAGCGGTGTCCTGACAGCGGTGTTCTGAAGTTAGGAGGGCATTGCAATGGAGAGAGTCGCAGCTTAATCGCCAGGAGAGCAGAGGGCGATGACCAGACTCCACAAACATCCACAGCTTTTGACTGCAGCATAAATACTGTTCTGGCCGAACTGGTTATTTAATTATGTCACTGAATATTGACTATTCTATCACTATTCTGAATGGCAGTGAAGGCTATGATTTAGGAAGTGGATATTCAGCCGGCAGATCCAAAGGTTAACGCTGCAATATGTAACTTTTTGGGCGACCGGATAAAATTGACATAGAAATAGGAGTTATAGATCTGTCATTCTCATTGGAGGCAAGTCTGAGAAGCTGTAGGACTGTTCTTTATGTGCTATTTCTATGCTTCTCGTTTTGTTTCTTTTTTGCGTCTTTTACTTTCGGTTTTGTACATCAGCTTCGAACAGCTGAAAATACAATATTTTTGGTTATGTAAAATATATTTCACAACGGCTTAGATGGTACAATGATTCTCTACACTATACTTGCTTGTTTTGTCACATAAACTGAAATTAGGCGAACTATTAGAATTTTAGCAACTAGGAAAGGGCAGAGCGATTTCTGCATAGTGCAACTTTTAAGTTAGGCATAGGGGCGGGGCGGCAGGTAGCCTAGTGTTTAGAGCGTTGGACTAGTAACCGGAAGGTTGCAAGATCGAATCCCCGAGCTGACAAGGTAAAAATCTGTCGTTCTGCCCCTGAACAAGGCAGTTGACCCACTGTTCCTAGGCCGTCATTGAAAATAAGAATTTGTTCTAAAATGACTAATTTGGAGAAGGTTAAGGGTTATGGGTGAGGTTAAGATTATACATTTAAAGGTTTGGCATAGGGTAAGCAAGCCGCCATCTGGAACCATTCAATGTTGTGTGTGTGTGTGTAGTGCATTCAGAAAGTATTCAGGCCCCTTGACTTTTTCCACGTTTTGTTCTAAAATTGATTAAATATTTTTTTCCCCTCATCAAACTACACACAATACCCCATAATTCCAATGTGAAAAGCAAATGTAATAAAAATAAAAAACGGAAATACCTTATTTACGTAAGTATTCAGACCCTTTGCTATGAGACTTGAAATTGAGCTCTGGTGCATCCTGTTTCCATTGATCATCCTTGAGATGTTTCTACAACTTGATAGGATTCCACCTGTGGTAAATGCAATTGATTGGACATGATTTGGAAAGGCACACACCTGTCTATATAAGGTCCCACAGTTGTCAATACATGTCAGAGCAAAAACCAAGCCATGAGGTCGAAGGATTTGTCCGTAGAGCTCCGAGTCATGATTGTCTGGAGGCACAGATCTGGGGAAGGGTACCAAAACATTTCTGCAGCATTGAAGGTCCACAAGAACACAGTGGCCTCCATCATTCTTAAATTGAAGAAGTTTGGAACCACCAAGACTCTTCCTAGAGCTGGCCGGTTGGCCAAACTGAGCAATCAGGGGAGAAGGGCCTTGGTCAGGGAGGTGACGAACAACCCGATGGTCACTCTGACAGAGCTCCAGAGTTCCTCTGTGGAGATGGGAGAATCTTCCAGAAGGACAACCATCTCTGCAGCACTCCATCAATCAGGCCTTTATGGTAGAGTGGCCAGACGGAAGCCACTCCTCAGTAAAATGCACATGACAGACCACTTGGAGTTTGCTAGACGGCACCTAAAGGACTCTCAGACCACGAGAAACAAGATTATCTGGCCTGACAAAACCAAGATTGAACTCTTTGGCCTGAATACCAAGCGTCACATCTGGAGGAAACCTGGCACCATCCCTACGGTGAAGCATGGTGGTGGCAGCATCATGCTGTGGGGATGTTTTTCAGCGGCAGGGACTGGGAGACTAGTCAGGGTCGAGGGAAAGATGAACGGAGCAAAGTACAGAGAGATCCTTGATGAAAACCTGCTCCAGAGCACTCAGGACCTTAGACTGGGGTTGAAGGCTCACCTTCCGACAGGACAATGACCCTAAGCACACAGCCAAGACAATGCAGAAGTGGCTTTGGGACAAGTCTCTGAGTGGCCCAGCCAGAGCCCGGACTTGAACCCGATCAAACATCTCTGAAGAGACCTGAAAATAGCTGTGCAGCGATGCTCCCCATCCAGACAAAGCTTGAGAGGATCTGCAGAAAAGAATGGGAGAAACTACAGGTGTGCCAAGCTTTGTGTCATACCCAAGACGACTCAATGCTGTAATCGCTGCCAAAGGTGCTTCAACAAAGTACTGAGTAAAGGGTCTGAATACTTATGCAAATGTGATATTTCCGTTTAGAAGTTAGCAAAAATGTGTAAAAAACAGTTTTTGCTTTGTCATTATGGGGTATTGTATGTAGATTGTGGGGGGGAAACAGTTTAATCCATTTTAGAATAAGACTAACGTAGCAAAATGTGGGAAAAAATCAAGAGGTGTGTGTGTGTGTGTGTGTGTGTGTGTGTGTGTGTGTGTGTGTGTGTGGTGTGTGTGTGTGTGTGTGTGTGTGTGTGGTGTGTGGTGTGTGGTGTGTGTGTGTGTGTGTGTGTGTGTGTGTGTGTGTGTGTGTGTGTGTGTGTGTGTGTGTGTGTGTGTGTGTGTGTGTATATATATACACAGTACCAGTCAAAAGTTTGGACACACCTACTCATTCAAGGGTTTTTCTTTATTTTTACTATTTTCTACATTGTAGAATAATAGTGAAGACATAAAACTATGAAATAACACATACTGAATCATGTACTAACCCAAAAAAATGTTAAACAAATCCAAATATATTTTAGATTATTAAAAGTAGCTGCCCTTTGCCTTGATGACAGCTTTGCACACTCTTTGCATTCTCTCAACCAGCTTTGACTGGAATGTTTTTCCAGCAGTCTTGAAGGACTTCCCACATTTTCCTTCACTCTGCGGTCCAACTCATCCCAAACATTCTCAATTGGGTTGAGGTCGGGTGATTGTGGAGGCCAGGTCATCTGATGCAGCACTCCATCACTCTCCGTCTTGGTCAAATAGCCTTTACACAGCCTGGAGGTGTGTTAGGTAATTGCCCTGTTAAAAAACAAATGATAGTCCCACTAAGGGCAAACCAGATGGGATGGCATATCTTTGCAGAATGCTGTGGTAGCCATGCTGGTTAAGTGTGCCTTGAATTCTAAATAAATCACAGACCAGCAAAGCACCATCACACCTCCGCCTCCATGCTTCACGGTGAGAACCACACATGCGGAGATCATCTTTTCACCTACTCTGAGTCTCACAAAGACACGGTGGTTAGATCCAAAAATCTCACATTTGGACTCATCAGACCAATGGAACGATTTCCACCTGTCTAATGTCCATTGCTCGTGTTTCTTGGCCCAAGCAAGTTTCTTCTTCTTATTGGTGTCCTTTAGTTGGGGTTTCTTAGCAGCAATTCGACCATGAAGGCCTGATTTACACAGTCTCCTCTGAACAGTTGATGTTGAACTCTGTGAAGCATTTATTTGGTCTGCAATTTCTGAGGCTGGTAACTAATGATGTTATCCTCTGCACCAGATGTAACTCTGGGTCTTCCTTTCCTGTGGCGGTCCTCATGAGAGCCATTTTCATCATAGTGCTTGATTTGCGACTGCACTTGAAGAAACTTTCAAAGTTCTTAAAATGTTCTCGGATTGACTGACTTTCATGTCTTAAAGGAATGATGGACTGTCGTTTCACTTTGCTTATTTGAGATGGACTTTGTATTTTACCAAATAGGGTTATCTTCTGTATACCACCCCTACCTTGTCACAACACAACTGATTGGCTCAAATGCATTAACGAAGAAAGAAATTCCAAAAATGTACTTTTAACAAGGCAGCTTCATTAAATAGTACCTGCAAAACACCAGTCTCAACGTCAACAGTGAAAAGGCGACTTCGGGATGCTGGCCTTCTAGACAGAGTTCCTCTGTCCAGTGACTGTATTCTTTTGCCCATCTTAATCTTTTATTTTTATTGGCCAGTCTGAGATGTGGCTTTTTCTTTGCAACTCTGCCTAGAAGGCCAGCATCCCGGAGTCGCTTCTACACTGTTGACGTTGAGACTGGTGTTTTGCTGATACTATTTAATGAAGCTGCCAGTTGAGGACTTGTGAGGCGTCTGTTTCTCAAACTAGACACTAATGTACTCTTTCTATTCTGGTTGGAGCCAGGAATAGCCTTAATTTCTCAGAACAAGAATAGACTGACGAGTTTCAGAAGAAAGGTCTTTGTTTCTGGCCATTTTGTGCCTGTACTCGAACCCACAAATGCTGCTGCTCCAGATACTCAACTAGTCTAAAGAATGCCAGTTTTATTGCATTATTAATCAGGGCAACAGTTTTCAGCTGTGCTAACATAATTGCAAAAGGGTTTTCTAATGATCAATTAGCCTTTTTAAATTATTAACTTGGATTAGCTAACACAGCGTGCCATTGGAACACCAGGAGTGATGGTTGCTGATAATGGGCCTCTGTATGCCTATGTAGATATTCCATAAAAATCAGCTACAATAGTCATTTACAACATTAACAATGTCAACACTGTATTTCTGATCAATTTTATGTTATTTTAATGGACAAAAAATGTGCTTTTCTTTCTAAAACAATGACATTTCTCAGTGACCCCAAACTTTTGAATGGTAGTGTATATCCAACATCTGTACTTGGCTTGAGCCTCTGTATATATTCAGTCTCTTCCTGGAAGCTCTCGCAGTTGGCATATTAATGAGTTCCAGTGGGCCTGTCCCATCCACTTACAGTTAACAATCAATGTCTTTTCAGTGTTTCCAGTGTTACAGTATAGTCCTATGCTGCATTATATAAGGGACATGGAAGGCTACATACAATGTTTTATGATCTTTTACAGTCAATGGCAGACCACTAAACGGATATGATTCTACTAAGGTTATGTTTGATGTCCAGCCTCTTGTCATACTGAAGTTGTCTGTCAGCTAAGGCTGGGTATGTGTCCTTTGATAGGTATTCAGAGCAGTCTGTTAGCCAAGACTGGGTGTGTGTCCTTTGAGTTATTTAGAGTATCTATGTCCCTGAGTAGAGAAGTCTCAATTAGTCCTTTGTCTGCAACGCAACCAGAGGTCAAAGGGGTTATCTGACCACACTCTTGTGTGCCTGCATTATGCAAATGTTTCACAGATTTTCCGGTGTCAACTGTCCTATCTGTTATGTGTTCGTAGCATTTACTATCTACCTCGGGATATAGGGCACATTTGCCCTAGCCAGTGACGGGAGAGATAATGCAATAATGAGAGCATTGCGTAACTGTTTAAAGGGCATTTTTAAAGACAGCAGGTGCCCCAAAATATTACTCCCTGACGGCTTCTTGTGAATATGGTTTATTTTGTTATTTGTTTCTTGGGGGTTTTCATCCATAATGCATTGTTTGCCAGCTGATGAATATGTTTATTTTGACATTTAAGTCATTTATCAGACGTTCTTATCCAGAGCGTCTTACAGTTGCATTCATCTTAAAATAGCTATGTGGGACAACCACATATCACAGTCATAGTAAGTAAATGTTTTCCTGGAAGTGGCAATCAGCAAAGTCAGAGCTACTAAGGGGGGGGGGCTGTTAGTTAGGGGGTGGTGTTAGTTCACATAAAAGCTTTTATTTTATATTTCATTTAATTATCTGTGTGGCATTGTCAAGACAGATGCACTGTTTATTCTTTCCTTTTCAATTCGCTGCAATTATTTGTTGAGTAGATACCAAGACTCTTGAGAGAGAGCTGTCTTGTCACTCTGAATCAGACCTGACCTATTCTATACTGAAGAAAAATATACACCAAACATGCAACAATTTCAACGATTTTACCCTCTTACAGTTCATATATGGAAATCAGTCAATTGAAATAAATGAATTAGGCCCTAATCTATGGATTTCATATGACTGGGCAGGGGTGCAGCCATGGGTGCACCTGGGAGACATAGGCCCACCCACATGGGAGCCAGGCCCAGCCAATCAGAATGACTTTTTCCCCACAAAAGGGCATTATTACAGACAAATACTCCTCAGTTTCATCAGCTGTCCGGGTAGCTGGTCTCAGACGATCCCGCAGGTGAAGAAGCCGGATGTGGAGGTCCTGGGCTGGTGTGGTTACATGTGGTCTGCGGTTGTGAGGCCGGTTGGACGTACTGACAAATTCTCCAAAACGATGTTGGAGGTGGCCTATGGTAGAGAAATGAACATTCAATTTTCTAGCCACAGCTCTGGTCAACATTCCTGCAGTCAGCATGCCAATTGTACACTCCCTCAACTTGAGACATCTGTGGCGTTGTGTGAAAAAAAACTGCACATTTTAGAGTGCCCTTTTATTGTCCCCAGCACAAGGTGCACCTGTGTGATGATCATGCTGTTTAAACAACTTCTTGATATGCCACATCTGTCAGGTGGATGGATTATCTTGGAGAAATGCTCACTAAAAGGAATGTAAACAAATTTGTGCACAAGATTTGAGAGAAAGACGATTTTGTGCGTATGGAACACTTTACATGTTGCGTTTTTATATTTTTGTTCAGTATAGTTGGTTATTGTTTTCAGTGTCTGCTCTGCTTGGTATTTACTCAACCAGGATCTTCCCTGATAAGTGATGATCACACAGAATGCTAATGTTGTTCACTTTCAGCCTGACTTACCCCACGTAGACTGAGGAAGAGGTTGCTTAAGGTCCTTGGGTACTCTGCATTAGGGCTTAGAGAGAGCAGCATCTTGTAGTCAGGCTATTGAACTTCCGAAAGTCTTCACAGATGTGGGGCATGTAAGTCAGTGTGAAGAAAACAAAACTACTGAAGCGCCCCACTGTTTAGATGTTCTCAGTGTTCATTGCTGAGGATCCCCCTTAGCTTGGGGAGAAGTGAACAACATGCTGCTACTATTCATCTCATCTTTCTCATAGAAAATGAGTTTCTGCCCAGCGTGTCTAGGGCAGTCCCAATAGGCCCAGTGTTTATATGGGACTTTTGCCAATACTCCAAGTATAAATCTTCATAATCCTACCCTGGAGGAAAGACAAATTGTGCATTATCATTAGTTGTGGCTTATGTAATGTACTGTAGGCTCTCTCCTGTATATTCTTGTATATGCTGTGTTTAAACTCCTTCAGAGTTTGATCCCAGGTTTAAAAAGGGGCCAAAAAGAGATCCTAAATTACCTCAGTCTTGCCTCACTGGTTCCCAACTTTTGATTGGTCTAGAGGAGCAGCTAATTACTTATTTGGTATTGACCACAGCATTGCGATTCACTGCCTACCAGGCGTGCAGTCCAGTTTTAGAATTTGGAGATGAGATGACAACTTGGGATTTTGAACGTGTTAAATTCGAATAACTCATGCCAGTTGTGGCATCTGTATGCCTCCGAGTGCATTAGTCATTCATTACTATGATTGAAGAATGGCATGATGTGGCTGAATTCCCAAAGATAATTACAAATTAGACTTCATGGAACGACCCTTTTTGTTCTGTTCACTCGTTTATTAAATGAGTTTAAGGTCAAAACCTAAGGATATCTGATGACTGCACGGCCAGACACGACTCCAACACCATCATTAAGTTTGCCGATGACACAATAGTGGTAGGCCTGATCACCGACAATGACGAGACAACCTATAGGGATGAGGTCAGAGACCTGGCAGTGTGGTGCCAGTACAATAACCTCTCGCTCAACATGATCAAGACAAAGGATATGATTGTGGACGACAGGAAAAGGAGGACCGAGCACGCCCCCATTCTCATCGACGGGGCTGTAGTGGAACAGGTTGAGAGCTTTGAGTTCCTTGGCGTCCACATCACCAACAATCTAACATGGTCCAAGCACACCAAGACAGTCATGAAGACGGCACGACAAAGCCTATTCCCCCTCAGGAGGGGTATCTGGGTCCCCAGATCCTCAAAAATGTCTACAGCTGCACCATCGAGAGCATCCTGACGGGTTGCATCACTGCCTGGTATGGCAACTGCTCGGCCTCCGACAGCATGGCACTACAGAGGGTAGTGTGTACATCCCAGTACATCACTGGGGCTAAGCTTCCTGCCATCCAGGACCTCTATACCAGGCGGTGTCAGAGGAAGGCCCTAAAAATTGTCAAAGACTCCAGCCTTCCTAGTCATAGACGGTTCTCTCTGCTACCACACGGCAAGTGGTACCGGAGCACCAAGTTTAGGTCCAAGAGGCTTCTAAACAGATTCTACCCCCAAGCCATAAGACTCCTGAATATCTAATCAAATGGCTTCCCAGACTATTTGCATTGCCCCCCCCTATTTTACACTGCTGCTGCTCTCTGTTATTATCTATGCATAGTCACTTTAATAACTCTACCTACATGTACATATTACTTAAATTACCTCGACTAACCGGTGCCCCCGCACATTGACTCTGTACCGGTACCCCCTAAATATAGTCTCTCTATTGTTATTTTACTGCTGCTCTTTAATTATTAACTTTTTTTTTTATTCCTTAAAACTGAATTGTTGGTTAAGGGCTTGTAAGTAAGTATTTCACTGTAAGGTCTACATCTGTTGTATTCGGCGCGTGTGACAAATAACATTTGATTTGAATGGGCACGTTAGCAGAAAAGCATCCTCTGAATACTTATTAGAATTTCCGTTTGTGATTTCTTTTTCCTATAGTATAATGATGATGACCAATTGTCTACAATGAATCTTCTGCCATGGATGGTAACATGTGGACAATTAACATCCTACTGTAAATCATGGGTTTGGAGAGACCATTTAGCAGTATAGATTAATGCAGGATGAGGCCTACCCTGGTAACAAGCTGCACCAAATTCCGATGTGTTGACATCTGCTCAGGCACCATCTTTTTATTCACAAGAGGCCTCCCGTATTAAATGAGACGCTTCTGCGATTTAATTCAGTTTTAGGTCATTTGAGGTTGGAATTTGAGCACAGATGGTCTTGCTTCTCTATACAGTCTTCAAATTCTATGAACAATCTCGAAGTGACTAAGAGCCTGTCTCTTTAGCGGGTACTCATAGGAGTATTGCAATTTAACTATAAGTGGGTTTTTTTTTTTTAAATGGAGCCTTCTGGAGATTGGAGGCTGGATTTGAATTTCACAAATGCAGGGTATTTAATGTGTGCGTGCTGGCATCATTCTTCTTGCCTGAAGAATGTTAAGTTGTTTCCTTCCATTTCACTACACAGACTAACCTATTTCTTTACTTTATCATCCAGTCCCTCTATGCCCTTTTATATAGGAATTTAGATTATAAAAAGTAACGTCACAAAACTAACAAATCGATTTAATTCAACTAATAACGACCCCGAATTCCATGCTGTTTTCATTATAACAAGGACAAAAAAAAGCAATTACAACAACTGTCGCTGAATGCCTCTATTAAAGTGTATCTTTGACTAAGTCAATTATTTTTTCTAAAGAATCGCACCGAACTGTGATGTCATTATCCTGATGCATCTTTGTCCTCTGTTATAACCATGATGGCTTAATGGCTTTCTTCTTTGGAATACTGAGCCGTGGTGAATTCTTGGTATTTCTATGTAGGCGGCTGATGCCATGCCTCCTACTGGAGTTGGACTGAAGTCTGCTTGTACACAGTACTCTCTGACTCTCCTGGCTTGTGATTGCATTATCCCATATAAACTGATGTGGATAGCAGAGATTACTTTTATGCCAAATGGCCTTTCAAGAGATCATTGCCTTGCCTTGGAAGACTGTCTTTGCACCTCGTCGACTTGATGTCCGAGCTTTGCCAATTGACTTGTGTTCACACAGATTTCAGATTAAATATGAACTGAGTATACCAAGCATTAGGAACACCTTCCTAATATTGAGTTGCACCTGCTTTTGCCCACAGAACAGCCTCAATTCGACAAGGTATGGACTCTACAAGGCGTTCCACAGGGATTCTGGCCCATGTTGACTCCAATGCTTCCCACAATTGTCAAGTTGGCGAGATGTTTTTTGGGTGGTGGACCATTCTTGATACACACTGGAAACTGTTTAGTGTGAAAAACCCAGCAGCTTTGCAGTTCTTGACCCAAACCGGTGCGCCTGGTACCTACTACCATACCCCGTTCAAAGGCACTTAAATATTTTGTCCTGCCCATTCCCTCTCTGAATGGCACATATACACAATCCATGTCTCAAGGCTTAAAAATCATTCTTTAATCCATCTCTTCCCCTTCATCTACACTGATTTGAAGTGGATTTAACAACTGACCTCAATAAGGGATCATAGCTTTCACCTGGATTCACCTGGTCAGTGTATGTCATGGAAAGAGCAGGTGTTCTTAATGTTTTGTATACTCAGTGTAGATTACATATTCTGTCTCTGGCACAATGTAACCTCGTTTAGACTGTCTGGATAAGTAGTTCCCTCTTTCCCCAATTATAGTGGAGTAAATCTGAGATAGAGATTGGCATTGCTCTGTGTTTATCATATCAGAACATGGTAGTTTGCTATAGCTGTCACTGAATGTTTCATTTCCTATCATAGCAGGGGTCCGTTTACGATATCCTATGCAGTATTCACAAGTTTAAGTGCATTACACCTGGTGAGTTCTGGGTATAAAATGACTGGTTCCCACCCTTCAGGTTATTGTTCTGACTTTCCCAGGAAAGCCCAGGGGTTCTATCCCGTTCTATTCAAGCCGCGTAGGAGTGTAGATATACACCTCTTTTATCAAGATACTGCTTCGAGCAAAATGATGTGAGCTTCATTCTGCAGAATCCATTATGTGGGGGACCCGTGGTTCACCTAATACATCAGACATGCTCCTGAACATCCCTCTAATCTACGTCTCTGATAGCAGAACCCACTGATCCTTCCCACCATCTGGCTTCCCTTTTCCCAGTCTCTTATATGATGTCATTTCCCCCCTACTCCCCCCCTAACCTGTCCTCCTCTCCACTCCCTCCATCCCTTTCTACTGGTTCGACAGACCGAATGGTATTCTTTAACCAGCGGAAACCCTCCCTCTCCCAGGGTTTGCTGTGCCTCCCCCTCCCTCTCTCCCAGAGGTTGCTATGCCTCCCCCTCCCTCTCCCAGGGGTTGCCGTGCCTCTCCCAGAGGTTGCCGTGCCTCCCCCTCCCTCTCCCAGGGGTTGCCGTGCCTCCCCCTCCCTCTCCCAGGGGTTGCCGTGCCTCCCCCTCCCTCTCACAAAGGTTGCTGTGCCTCACCCTCCCTCTCCCAGGGGTTGCTGTGCCTCCCCCTCCCTCTCCCAGAGGTTGCCGTGCCTCCCTCTCCCAGAGGTTGCCGTGCCTCCCTCTCCCAGGGGTTGCCGTGCCTCCCCCTCCCTCTCCCAGGGGTTGCTGTGCCTCCACCTCCCTCTCACAAAGGTTGCTGTGCCTCACCCTCCCTCTCCCAGGGGTTGCTGTGCCTCCCCCTCCCTCTCCCAGAGGTTGCTGTGCCTCCCCCTCCCTCTCCCAGAGGTTGCCGTGCCTCCCCCTCCCTCTCCCAGGGGTTGCCGTGCCTCCCCCTCCCTCTCCCAGGGGTTGCCGTGCCTCCCCCTCCCTCTCACAAAGGTTGCTGTGCCTCACCCTCCCTCTCCCAGGGGTTGCTGTGCCTCCCCCTCCCTCTCCCAGAGGTTGCCGTGCCTCCCTCTCCCAGAGGTTGCCGTGCCTCCCTCTCCCAGAGGTTGCCGTGCCTCCCTCTCCCAGGGGTTGCCGTGCCTCCCCCTCCCTCTCCCAGGGGTTGCTGTGCCTCCACCTCCCTCTCACAAAGGTTGCTGTGCCTCACCCTCCCTCTCCCAGGGGTTGCTGTGCCTCCCCCTCCCTCTCCCAGAGGTTGCTGTGCCTCCCCCTCCCTCTCCCAGAGGTTGCTGTACCTCCCCTTCCCTCTCCCAGGGTTTGCTGTGCCTCCCCCTCCCTCTCCCAGGGTTTGTCAATCAAGGTGTAAGTCAGCTAGCAGACAAAGCCGTCTCACTGGCCCATGCAGGAAGGACCAGCGGAGGTGAGAGGTTGGCCCCTGCTCAGATGGGTTGTAAGCCCTGAGGGGGAGTAGAGGCTAATGACGGGGATAAAGATGAGAGGAACAGATAAATTGGTCTCGCCACCTCAGGGGGTTTCCTTCTTGTCTTGTCCAGCGCTGTCTCACAACCACAACTCTCATCACAGCGGCTCGCTAGATTTGAGGCTTATTCTGGCTATGAGGTGTGACATGAGGGATGTTGTCTCAGTGAGTCGAGCAGAAGACGAAGAGGGACAATAAAGTTTCTGTTCTGCATTCAGACAAGTCCCAGCTTGCTAGACAGAAGTTTATGAGAATCATTAGAAATGTGTGCCTCCAATGGATTTCAGATTTCTTTGTGTTTTAAACTACTGTAAACATTGACTTACAGAAACCCCTTTGCAAAATCTCAAGTTACCCTAATATTGCTGGGTATAAAATGTATAGGAATGTCTATAATTCATCATTAAGGATGACACGTTCTAAAATGAATAGCAGTAGAATGTATTAGCCTAATATTCATTTATATTCAGTCTTTTAATAATCCTCCATGTTTCCAGAATTGAATTGCAGTGGTAATTTGACAGCCCATATTGTATTATAAATAACTGAAATATCACATTTACATAAGTATTCAGACCCTTTACTCAGTACTTTGTTGAAGCATCTTTGGCAGCGATTACAGCATTGATTTTTCTTGGGTATGATGCTACAAGCTTGGCACACCTGTATTTGGGGAGTTTCTCCCATTCTTCTCTGCAGATCCTCTCAATCTCTGTCAGGTTGGATGGGGAGCATTGCTGCACAGCTATTTTCCTATTTCTCAGAGATGTTTGATCGGGTTCAAGTCCATTCTCTGGCTTGGCGACTCAAGGACATTCAGAGACTTGTCCCATAGCCACTCCTGCATTGTCTTGGCTGTGTGCTTAGAGTCGTTGTCCTGTTGGAAGGTGAACCTTCACCACAGTCTGAGGTCCTGAGCGCTCTGGAGCAGGTTTTCATCAACGATCTCTCTGTACCATAGATTCATCATTCATCTTCCCTTGATCCTGTCTAGTCTACCTGTCGCTGAAAAACATCCCCGCAGCATGATGCTGCCACCACCATGCTTCACCGTAGGGATGGTGCCAGGTTTCCTCTAGACATGACGCTTGGCATTCAGGCTAAAGAGTTCAATCTTGGTTTCATCAGACCAGAGATCTTGTTTCTCATGGTCAGAATCTTTAGGTGTCTTTTGGCAAACTCCAAGCGGGCTGTCATGTGTTTTTTACTGAGGAGTGGCTTCCGTCTGGCCACTCTACCATAAAGGCACGATTGGTGGAGTGCTGCAGAGATGGTTGTACTTCTGGAAGGTTCTCTCATCTCCACAGAGGAACTCTGTAGCTCTATCAGTGACCATCAGGTTCTTGGTCACTTCGCTGACCAAGTCCCTTCTCCCCCGATTGCTCAGTTTGGCCGGGCAGCCAGCTCTAGGAAGAGTCTTGGTGCTTCCAAACATCTTCCATTTAAGAATGATAGAGGCCACTGTGTTCTTGGGGACCTTCAATGCTGCAGACATTTTTTTGGTACCCTTCCCCAGATCTGTGCCTCCAGACAATCCTGACTCGGAGCTCTACGGACAATTCCTTCAACCTCATGGCTTGGTTTTTGCTCTGACATGCATTGTCAATTGTGGGACCTTATATAGACAGGTGTGTGTCTTTCCAAATCATGTCCAATCAATATAATTTACCACAGGTGGACTCCAATCAAGTTGTAGAATCATCTCAAGGATGATCAATGGAAACAGGATGCACCTGAGCTAAATTTCTAGTCTCATAGCAAAGGGTCTGAATACCTATGTAAATTATGTTCTTTATAATACATTTGTAAAAATGTCTAAAAACAATTTTTTTGCTTTGTCATTATGGGGTTTTGTATGTAGATTTCTGAGGATTTTTTTATTTTATTTCATCCATTTTAGAATAACAAAATGTGGAAAAGGGGTCAAGGGGTCTGAATACTTTCCAAATGCATTGTACAACTCAGTTGACAGACCAACATTTACTGTAGGAATCTGCTTTGAAAGCTATTAATCAGTAATGCATCTTAAACTGTGGAAACATTTGACTTGTGTTCATGCCTGTGTGAGTTTCTGTTCTGAGACCTGCTTCTTGATGCGTGTCCGAGGATATGTCTGGGTGCTTTGGTGTGTGTCTGCGTTTTAAATGTTTAGATGTGTATGTATGTGTAGTATACATGTCTGTCTGTCTCTGTTCTTCTGTGTAAGAATCTGTGTGGGTCTTTCTATGTATGTGGGTGTGTGTGTGTGTGTGTGTGTGTGTGTCATTTCTAACAGCTGTTCCTGTGTATCCCTCTGGAATTCCAGGTGTTCAGCGACAGATTGTTCACTGTGTGGAGAGGACCTCTGGGATAGTAGAAGAGGGCTACTGTGACTCAACGACCCGTCCTGACGATAAACGAGCCAGCTGCAATGAGGAGCTTTGCCCGGCCATGTGAGTTTGCCCCCAGGACCAGATTTATACTGGGACAAGACCCACTGTAGGGCTTGCATGCTCTCTCACACACACACACCTTTGTAAACATACACACACGTACATGCACACGCACGCACATACACACAAATCATACACGCGTTCATAAACACACCAGAAAGGCCTCCCGAGTGGCGCAGTGGTCTAAGGCACTGCATCGCAATGCTAGCTGTGCTGCTAGAGATTCTGGCTCTGTCGCAGCCGGACACGACCGGGAGACCCATGGGGCGGCGCACAATTGGCACAGCGTCGTCCGGGTTAGGGGAGGGTTTGGCCAGCAGGGATGTCCTTATCCCATCGTGCACTAGCGACTCCTGTGGCGGGCCGGGCACAGTGCACGCTGACACGGTCGCCAGGTGTACGGTGTTTCCTCCGACACATTGCTGTGGCTGGCTACCGGGTTAAGTGGGCATTGTGTCAAGAAGCAGTGTGGCTTGGTTGGGTTGTGTTTCGGAAGATGCACTGCTCTCGACCTTCGCCTCTCCAGAGTCCTTACGGGAGTTGCAGCGATGAGACAAAACTGTAACTACCAATTGGATACCATGAAAATGGGGGGAAAGGGGTAAAAGAAATATATAATAATAAACACACCAGAAAGAATACACCCTCTCAAACATGCACTAAGCATAAACACACACACACACCAAACACACACACATTACACTTTCTGTCTGTCTTTCTTTGTGACCATTCCATTCAGATGGTGGGTGGGCGAGTGGCAGAAGTGCTCGGCCACGTGCGGTGAGAAGGGCTTGGCCAAGAGGACGGTGCTGTGCATCCAGGCCGTGGGTCTGGAGGAGAACAGAGCCCTGCAGCCCTCTGAATGTCACCACATGCCCAGGCCTGAGTCAGCGGCGCCTTGTAACGCTCATGTCCCCTGCCCCGCGGACTGGTCCACAGGCAACTGGTCAGAGGTGAGGAGGCCATTCAGGGGAATGTGATATGGCTCCAGCAGTGACTCACACAGAGAAGGGAGAGACTAAGGAAGGAAGGAACATCTGGTCTCGTCTTGTTTAATGTGGAAAATGCTGAATTTTCTGCACTGGGCGTACAAGTTGAAACAGAGGCTAGTTTTACTCTGGTTCCACGACATTTGAGTGAAGTAGACATGGGAAAGATTTTGAGGAAGCAGCTAACACACAGTGTATAACCTAATTAAAATGTATACTCACTTAATTGTAAGTGAAAACTCTTATGAGCACCATGAAGGGTAGAGGAGACGGACAGGTCCTGAAGGGTAGAGGAGGCGGACAGGTCCTGAAGGGTAGAGGAGGCGGACAGGTCCTGAAGGGTAGAGGAGGCGGACAGGTCCTGAAGGGTAGAGGAGGCGGACAGGTCCTGAAGGGTAGAGGAGGCGGACAGGTCCTGAAGGGTAGAGGAGGCGGACAGGTCCTGAAGGGGTGGACAGATCAGGAAGGGTAGAGGAGGTGGACAGGTCCTGAAGATTAGGTGTGTACAGTACCATGTTGTTTATAAAGTTGGCACTCTAACTGGTGTTTAGCGGTTGTAAATTTAAAGCTGTGTTATCGATCAGTTACCAGTCTATCCTAATCTGACCCTCCTCTGCTTCTCCCATAGTGCTCGCTGACGTGTGGCGGTGGTGTGCGGAGCCGAAAGGTTGTCTGTTCCAGAAACACAGGGGTGGACTGTGACCCCCGAAAGAATCCCAGTTCCCTTACTCCATGCTACCTCCAGGACTGTCCTCAGATCATCGACGTCTTCGGTGGCAGCAACGACTGGTCTGGCAGTGGCTCGTCAAGCAAGGAAATCAATGAAATCAACTCCATCCCTGACTCCAACCACCTGCCCAAACACAGTACGACTAGAGCTCAGCCAAGGGCCCCTAACAATCTGAATAACATCATCCCCCACCCGAATCACATTGACAAGACTACTGACAACTCAGCCAAAAACAATGTACCGGTGGACGATTTTTACTACGACTACAACTTCATCAAATTCCACGAGGACATTTCCTATGACTTTGGCTTGGGGAACAACGGTAAAGACTTGGTGGATGATCTTGGACTAGATCCACAACAGGAGCCTAAACCAAGCTCTAGTGCAGAAGAACATGTTTACAGAGAAACTACAACAGATCCTCCCACAGCTACCTCACCCATTTCTACCACTTTTAAGACGACTCCTTTCATTAGAGAAGTTGAGGAACCACAAGACCCTAACCTGGACAATGCAGAGGTTGATGGAAGACCACAGATGGAGAAACCCAATGAAGTAGAACGAGAGGAGGAGGATGTACTCCTTTCAGAGGACTATTTTCTACCTGTTTCCACCACACCCTCAGCACCAGTTTTAGGGACCAGGTTTTCACAAAGCTGGAAAGGAACAAACGGTAATTTTGGTTGGCCTCATTACCTCAGCTCAGCAGCCAGCCTGGTGTCCACTAGCATGGGGACCACTGAGAACACACATGGGCCCCAGAGTGAAGAAAATGATGATGAAAACACTGACATTTATGTCCATTTTGATGTGGAAGACGGCAATGTTGGTACAACCATCGAATGTACCACCACTGCCCCTGTCAGCCATGACTATGAAGATGGCACCGTACCCACAACAATGGTAGAAGAGGTGAAAGAAGTGGGTGTTTTGGACTACAATTCCCACCAGGAGACTGTAATTGGACTACAATCCCCTGGCTACCAAGATGAAACGGAGAGCCCGGTCCCACCCCTGGATCCACCTTCCCCAGGTCCTGTGTTTAAGTTTGAAACATACGAGGACAGCTTTTTCACCACAACCCTGTCCCAATGGGAGGCAACCACCTCTCTTCCATACGCGCCACCAGCCCCAGACTCCACTGAGGATTACAATGGCGTTTTCCCTGGTGAACCAGACTTTGATCAGCAGGACTTTGAAATTGAGGCCAATGCTGATAGCGAAGTCAATTTAGGGGTCACCGACAGTGACTTCACCGTGACCTCACGTCCTGTGTCTCAGGAGTCACATTTTCCACCCTCTCCTCCCCCACCTCTTTCCCATTCACTCTCAGGAAACCAGGAGAACATCAAACACAGCACATCAACAACTGGAAGTGACTCCTCTCCTCCTACTTATCTGGAAGGAGACCCTCAGTCTCCACCTGGAAGTGACTCCCCTCCTTCCACTCATCTGGAAGGAGACCCTCAGTCTCTACCTCCGTCAATGTTAGCAGAGACAGAGCCAGCCACAGCCCAGTTAGAGACAGACATTTCAGCACAGTTCTCCACGACTGGGCCAACTCCATCTAAAGGGGCCAATGGGGGCCCTCCAGTCCCCTCCCCATACGGGTGGTCAGAGATTGACTACAATGAGATCCTCATCCCCCCCATGCTGAGATCCAGGGGCTTGGACCCTCCCCTCACATACCAGCCCCCAGTGGATGTCACCACAACCACTCCCCAGGATGGCACGAAACCCATGCCCCTCACCCAGTCTGAGCCAGCCGTGCCCCCCACCCATTCCCCTGAGCCAGCCATGCCCCCCACCCAGTCCCCTGAGCCAGCCGTGCCCCCCACCCAGTCCCCTGAGCCAGCCGTGCCCCCCACCCATTCCCCTGAGCCAGCTGTGCCCCCCACCCAGTCCCCTGAGCCAGCTGTGCCCCCCACCCAGTCCTCTGAGCCAGCCATGCCCACTCTGCCAACCCATTCTCCCACTACACTCTGGTGGACACCAGAGCCAACCCCAGTGCCAAGCCAAGCTTCAACTCCAATCGCCACAGCTTCCTTCTGGAGAGCCGGCAACTGGAGCGCAGTGAGTTGCACCACTCTATGCATTCCACACATTCTCCCTGGTGTAAATGTAGTGTGTGGGAGGAACAAGGCCCAGCAGTGTGCCACTATTAATGTCCCCATCCCTTTATTATGCTGACATACTGTCACCCTGGCCTCAGGTTCCCACAGAAACAACCCAACTCTCCTATCATGATGAATGGCTGCTCTCTGACCTTTTCAGATTGCCAGCAGGGAAATATATCAGCCCAACAGGTCATGCCACAGTGCATGCCACTTTCTGTCTGTATTTTAACAGTGAAATCAAATATGACTTGCACTCTCTCAAAGTCAACCACATTCACTCTGTACAGAAAGACAGAACAGTCTCTCGTATTCTACTGTGTTGGGTTTTTAAATGAGGAACTATTTTGTCCTCCGTGACTAATCTCTATGTATCTGAATGGGCTGCATCTCTTACAATGTATTACAAGATATTGAATGATGCCTGGTTCACTCCTCACTGCCTCCCCTTGTGTTGCAGTGTTCTACTAGCTGTGGTCTGGGGGCCATCTGGAGGCTGGTGGTCTGCAGCACGGGACTGGAGTCTGACTGTGACCTGACCAAGAGGCCTGTGCCGGCCCGGCGCTGCTACCTCCGACCCTGCTCCTCCTGGAGGATAGGGAACTGGACCAAGGTGAGGCCCCACACCAGGGAGTGGACGATAATGGAATGTTTTAGCGATAACTCAGGGATGGTTCGATAATGGAATGTTGTGTCATGACTCATGTTTGGGACGATAATGAAATGTTGTGTCATGACTCAGGCATGGGCCGATAATGGAATGGTGTAGCGATAACTCAGGGAAGGGACGATAATGGAATGTTGTACCATGACTCAGGCATGGGACGATAATGGAATGTTGTAGCGATAACTCAGGGAAGTGACGATAATGGAATGTTGTACCATGACTCAGGCATGGGACGATAATGGAATGGTGTAGCGCAATAACAATGATGGGACAATGGAATATTAATGCATTAATAATAAATCAGTCAGTATAGTATCAAGCAACTTTTTATCACGATAACAGGATTGTTTAAGCCCCGTCCCTCTCACCCTCTTTCGCCCCAGTGTTCCAAGAACTGTGGTGGTGGGGTGACCCTGCGTGAGATCCACTGCTTTGACACCAGGGACCAGAGGCCTTTGCGGCCCTTCCACTGTCAGACCGTGTCTACCCGGCCGGTGGCCCGCATGCCCTGCCTACCCCAGCCCTGCCTGGACTGGTACTCTTCTTCCTGGGGACAGGTTAGTTACATCCTTTCCTCCCATCTCCTTCTCTCCTTACCTCTCTCCTTACTACCCATAGTTATGCCTAACCTCTCACTGTGATAGTTGGGGTTATCTTCTGTGACAGTTCATTTGTAATAAGAAGTTATCATCACTGTGATAGTTGATGTGTAATAAGGGATTATCATCACTGTGATAGTTGATGTGTAATAAGGGATTATCATCACTGTGATAGTTGATGTGTAATAAGGATTTATCATCACTGTGATAGTTGATGTGTAATAAGGGGTTCTATTCACTGTGATAATTGATGTGTAATAAGGGGTTATATTCACTGTGATAATTGATGTGTAATAAGGGGTTATATTCACTGATAGTTGATGTGTAATAAGGGGTTATATTCACTGTGATAATTGATGTGTAATAAGGGGTTATATTCACTGATAGTTGATGTGTAATAAGGGGTTATATTCACTGTGATAATTGATGTGTAATAAGGGGTTATCACTGATAGTTGATGTGTAATAAGGGGTTATATTCACTGTGATAATTGATGTGTAATAAGGGGTTATATTCACTGTGATAATTGATGTGTAATAAGGGGTTATATTCACTGTGATAGTTGATGTGTAATAAGGGGTTATATTCACTGTGATAATTGATGTGTAATAAGGGGTTATATTCACTGTGATAATTGATGTGTAATAAGGGGTTATATTCACTGTGATAGTTGATGTGTAATAAGGGGTTATATTCACTGATAGTTGATGTGTAATAAGGGGTTATATTCACTGTGATAATTGATGTGTAATAAGGGGTTATATTCACTGTGATAATTGATGTGTAATAAGGGGTTATATTCACTGTGATAGTTGATGTGTAATAAGGGGTTATATTCACTGTGATAATTGATGTGTAATAAGGGGTTATATTCACTGTGATAGTTGATGTGTAATAAGGGGTTATATTCACTGTGATAATTGATGTGTAATAAGGGGTTATATTCACTGTGATAATTGATGTGTAATAAGGGGTTATATTCACTGTGATAATTGATGTGTAATAAGGGGTTATATTCACTGTGATAATTGATGTGTAATAAGGGGTTATAGTCACTGTGATAGTTGATGTGTAATAAGGGGTTATCACTGATAATTGATGTGTAATAAGGGGTTATATTCACTGTGATAATTGATGTGTAATAAGGGGTTATATTCACTGTGATAATTGATGTGTAATAAGGGGTTATCTTCACTGTGATAGTTGATGTGTAATAAGGGGTTATCACTGATAATTGATGTGTAATAAGGGGTTATATTCACTGTGATAATTGATGTGTAATAAGGGGTTATATTCACTGTGATAGTTGATGTGTAATAAGGGGTTATATTCACTGTGATAATTGATGTGTAATAAGGGGTTATATTCACTGTGATAGTTGATGTGTAATAAGGGGTTATCACTGATAATTGATGTGTAATAAGGGGTTATAGTCACTGTGATAGTTGATGTGTAATAAGGGGTTATATTCACTGTGATAGTTGATGTGTAATAAGGGGTTATCACTGATAGTTGATGTGTAATAAGGGGTTATATTCACTGTGATAGTTGATGTGTAATAAGGGGTTATATTCACTGTGATAATTGATGTGTAATAAGGGGTTATATTCACTGTGATAATTGATGTGTAATAAGGGGTTATATTCACTGTGATAATTGATGTGTAATAAGGGGTTATATTCACTGTGATAATTGATGTGTAATAAGGGGTTATATTCACTGTGATAATTGATGTGTAATAAGGGGTTATATTCACTGTGATAATTGATGTGTAATAAGGGGTTATATTCACTGTGATAATTGATGTGTAATAAGGGGTTATATTCACTGTGATAATTGATGTGTAATAAGGGGTTATCTTCACTGTGATAGTTGATGTGTAATAAGGGGTTATATTCACTGTGATAGTTGATGTGTAATAAGGGGTTATCTTCACTGTGATAATTGATGTGTAATAAGGGGTTATATTCACTGTGATAATTGATGTGTAATAAGGGGTTATCTTCACTGTGATAGTTGATGTGTAATAAGGGGTTATATTCACTGTGATAATTGATGTGTAATAAGGGGTTATCTTCACTGTGATAATTGATGTGTAATAAGGGGTTATCTTCACTGTGATAATTGATGTGTAATAAGGGGTTATCTTCACTGTGATAATTGATGTGTAATAAGGGGTTATATTCACTGTGATAATTGATGTGTAATAAGGGGTTATATTCACTGTGATAGTTGATGTGTAATAAGGGGTTATATTCACTGTGATAATTGATGTGTAATAAGGGGTTATCTTCACTGTGATAGTTGATGTGTAATAAGGGGTTATCTTCACTGTGATAGTTGATGTGTAATAAGGGGTTATCTTCACTGTGATAGTTGATGTGTAATAAGGGGTTATATTCACTGTGATAATTGATGTGTAATAAGGGGTTATATTCACTGTGATAATTGATGTGTAATAAGGGGTTATATTCACTGTGATAATTGTGTAATAAGGGGTTACCCACATAGTTCCCCTCATACAATGTTAAGTGCTTTGAGACTGTTTGAAAAGCACTACGCACAGTCATGGTTATCCTTGTGTGTGTGTGTGTGTGTGTGTGTGTGTGTCCCAGTGCTCTGAGGTGTGTGGGGGAGGGGAGCAGCAGCGTCTGGTTACCTGTCCAGAAGAGGATCGCTGTGATGAGGACCATCTGCCCAGCAACATCCAGGCCTGTAACAGCCAACCCTGTACCCAATGGGTCACTGGCTCCTGGGGACAGGTAAGAGACACATACTGTACACACACACACAAACACAGCCTACAGGTGTTGTGTGTATGTGAAGGATGTACCATTGTGCCTTCATTTACAGTAATGTTGCATTGTATTGTGTACCTACTCACATGCACCCACACAGAGACAATCACAGCACCATACAACGTGATTGTTTACGCTCTGCAGTAGTAGATGTTCTGTCTTCGACTTTAATGTGTGAATCACAATACAGGATCAAAACAATTCAGGAGTGTAAACAAAGGAATAGGAACTCCTAGGTGGGAGAGTAGAATAGAATGGAACTCCTAGGTGGGAGAATAGAATATAATGGAACTCCTAGGTGGGAGAGTAGAATAGAATGGAACTCCTAGGTGGGAGAGTAGAATAGAATGGAACTCCTAGATGGGAGAGTAGAATAGAATGGAACTCCTAGGTGGGAGAGTAGAATAGAATGGAGCTCCTAGGTGGGAGAGTAGAATAGAATGGAACTCCTAGGTGGGAGAGTAGAATAGAATGGAACTCCTAGGTGGGAGAATAGAATGGAACTCCTAGTTGGGAGAGTAGAATAGAACTCCTAGGTGGGAGAGTAGAATAGAATGGAACTCCTAGGTGGGAGAGTAGAATAGAATGGAACTCCTAGGTGGGAGAGTAGAATAGAATGGAACTCCTAGGTGGGAGAGTAGAATAGAATGGAACTCCTAGGTGGGAGAGTAGAATAGAATGGAACTCCTAGGTGGGAGAGTAGAATAGAATGGAACTCCTAGGTGGGAGAGATATAATGGAACCCCTAGGTGGGAGAATAGAATGGAACTCCTAGTTGGGAGAGTAGAATAGAACTCCTAGGTGGGAGAGTAGAATAGAATGGAACTCCTAGTTGGGAGAGTAGAATAGAATAGAACTCCTAGGTGGGAGAGTAGAATAGAATAGAACTCCTAGGTGGGAGAGTAGAATAGAATGGAACTCCTAGGTGGGAGAATAGAATGGAACTCCTAGTTGGGAGAGTAGAATAGAACTCCTAGGTGGGAGAGTAGAATAGAATGGAACTCCTAGGTGGGAGAGTAGAATAGAATGGAACTCCTAGGTGGGAGAGTAGAATAGAATGGAACTCCTAGATGGGAGAGTAGAATAGAATGGAACTCCTAGGTGGGAGAGTAGAATAGAATGGAACTCCTAGGTGGGAGAGTAGAATAGAATGGAACTCCTAGGTGGGAGAGATATAATGGAACCCCTAGGTGGGAGAATAGAATGGAACTCCTAGTTGGGAGAGTAGAATAGAACTCCTAGGTGGGAGAGTAGAATAGAATGGAACTCCTAGTTGGGAGAGTAGAATAGAATAGAACTCCTAGGTGGGAGAGTAGAATAGAATAGAACTCCTAGGTGGGAGAGTAGAATAGAATGGAACTCCTAGGTGGGAGAGTAGAATAGAATGGAACTCCTAGTTGGGAGAGATAGAATGGAACTCCTAGGTGGGAGAGTAGAATAGAACTCCTAGGTGGGAGAGTAGAATGGAACTCCTAGGTGGGAGAGTAGAATAGAACTCCTAGGTGGGAGAATAGAATGGAACTCCTAGGTGGGAGAATAGAATGGAACTCCTAGTTGGGAGAGATAGAATAGAACTCCTAGGTGGGAGAGTAGAATAGAATGGAACTCCTAGTTGGGAGAGATAGAATAGAACTCATAGGTGGGAGAGTAGAATAGAATGGAACTCCTAGGTGGGAGAATAGAATAGAACTCCTAGGTGGGAGAATAGAATGGAACTCCTAGTTGGGAGAGTAGAATAGAAACGCAACTCCTAGGTGGGAGAGTAGAATAGAATGGAACTCCTAGGTGGGAGAATAGAATGGAACTCCTAGGTGGGAGAGTAGAATAGAAACGCAACACCTAGTTGGGAGAGTAGAATAGAATGGAACTCCTAGGTGGGAGAATAGAATAGAACTCCTAGGTGGGAGAGATAGAATGGAACTCCTAGTTGGGAGAACAGAATGGAACTCCTAGTTGGGAGAACAGAATGGAACTCCTAGTTGGGAGAATAGAATGGAACTCCTAGTTGGGAGAGATAGAATAGAACTCCTAGGTGGGAGAGTAGAATGGAACTCCTAGTTGGGAGAGATAGAATAGAACTCCTAGGTGGGAGAGTAGAATAGAATGGAACTCCTAGGTGGGAGAGTAGAATGGAACTCCTAGGTGGGAGAGTAGAATGGAACTCCTAGTTGGGAGAGTAGAATAGAATGGAACTCCTAGTTGGGAGAGATAGAATAGAACTCCTAGGTGGGAGAGTAGAATGGAACTCCTAGGTGGGGGAATAGAATGGAACTCCTAGGTGGGAGAGTAGAATAGAATGGAACTCCTAGGTGGGAGAATAGAATGGAACTCCTAGTTGGGAGAGATAGAATAGAACTCCTAGGTGGGAGAGTAGAATAGAATGGAACTCCTAGGTGAGAGAGTAGAATAGAATGGAACTCCTAGGTGGGAGAATAGAATGGAACTCCTAGGTGGGAGAATAGAATGGAACTCCTAGGTGGGAGAATAGAATGGAACTCCTAGTTGGGAGAGATAGAATAGAAACGCAACTCCTAGGTGGGAGAGTAGAATAGAAACGCAACTCCTAGGTGGGAGAGTAGAATAGAACTCCTAGTTGGGAGAGATAGAATAGAACTCCTAGGTGGGAGAGTAGAATAGAATAGAACTCCTAGGTGGGAGAGTAGAATAGAATAGAACTCCTAGGTGGGAGAGTAGAATAGAATGGAACTCCTAGGTGGGAGAGTAGAATAGAATGGAACTCCTAGTTGGGAGAGATAGAATGGAACTCCTAGGTGGGAGAGTAGAATAGAAAAAAACTCCTAGGTGGGAGAGTAGAATGGAACTCCTAGGTGGGAGAGTAGAATAGAACTCCTAGGTGGGAGAATAGAATGGAACTCCTAGGTGGGAGAATAGAATGGAACTCCTAGTTGGGAGAGATAGAATAGAACTCCTAGGTGGGAGAGTAGAATAGAATGGAACTCCTAGTTGGGAGAGATAGAATAGAACTCATAGGTGGGAGAGTAGAATAGAATGGAACTCCTAGGTGGGAGAATAGAATAGAACTCCTAGGTGGGAGAATAGAATGGAACTCCTAGTTGGGAGAGTAGAATAGAAACGCAACTCCTAGGTGGGAGAGTAGAATGGAACTCCTAGGTGGGAGAGTAGAATAGAATGGAACTCCTAGGTGGGAGAGTAGAATAGAAACGCAACACCTAGTTGGGAGAGTAGAATAGAATGGAACTCCTAGGTGGGAGAATAGAATAGAACTCCTAGGTGGGAGAGATAGAATGGAACTCCTAGTTGGGAGAACAGAATGGAACTCCTAGTTGGGAGAACAGAATGGAACTCCTAGTTGGGAGAATAGAATGGAACTCCTAGGTGGGAGAGTAGAATGGAACTCCTAGTTGGGAGAGATAGAATAGAACTCCTAGGTGGGAGAGTAGAATAGAATGGAACTCCTAGGTGGGAGAGTAGAATGGAACTCCTAGGTGGGAGAGTAGAATGGAACTCCTAGTTGGGAGAGTAGAATGGAACTCCTAGTTGGGAGAGATAGAATAGAACTCCTAGGTGGGAGAGTAGAATGGAACTCCTAGGTGGGGGAATAGAATGGAACTCCTAGGTGGGAGAATATAATGGAACTCCTAGGTGGGAGAGTAGAATAGAATGGAACTCCTAGGTGGGAGAATAGAATGGAACTCCTAGTTGGGAGAGATAGAATAGAACTCCTAGGTGGGAGAGTAGAATAGAATGGAACTCCTAGGTGAGAGAGTAGAATAGAATGGAACTCCTAGGTGGGAGAATAGAATGGAATGGAACTCCTAGGTGGGAGAGTAGAATGGAACTCCTAGGTGGGAGAGTAGAATAGAATAGAACTCCTAGGTGGGAGAGTAGAATGGAACTCCTAGGTGGGAGAATAGAATGGAACTCCTAGGTGGGAGAATAGAATGGAACTCCTAGGTGGGAGAATAGAATGGAACTCCTAGTTGGGAGAGATAGAATAGAAACGCAACTCCTAGGTGGGAGAGTAGAATAGAAACGCAACTCCTAGGTGGGAGAGTAGAATAGAACTCCTAGTTGGGAGAGATAGAATAGAACTCCTAGGTGGGAGAGTAGAATAGAATGGAACTCCTAGTTGGGAGAGATAGAATAGAACTCATAGGTGGGAGAGTAGAATAGAATGGAACTCCTAGTTGGGAGAGATAGAATAGAACTCATAGGTGGGAGAGTAGAATAGAATGGAACTCCTAGGTGGGACAATAGAATAGAACTCCTAGGTGGGAGAGTAGAATGGAACTCCTAGGTGGGAGAGTAGAATAGAATGGAACTCCTAGGTGGGAGAGTAGAATAGAATGGAACTCCTAGGTGGGAGAGTAGAATAGAAACGCAACACCTAGTTGGGAGAGTAGAATAGAATGGAACTCCTAGGTGGGAGAATAGAACTCCTAGGTGGGAGAGATAGAATAGAACTCCTAGGTGGGAGAGTAGAATAGAATGGAACTCCTAGGTGGGAGAGTAGAATAGAATGGAACTCCTAGGTGGGAGAATAGAATGGAACTCCTAGGTGGGAGAATAGAATGGAACTCCTAGGTGGGAGAATAGAATAGAATAGAACTCCTAGGTGGGAGAGATATAACGGAACTCCTTGGTGGGAGAGATATAACGGAACTCCTTGGTGGGAGAGTAGAATGGAACTCCTTGGTGGGAGAATAGAATGGAACTCCTAGGTTGGAGAATAGAATGGAACTCCTAGTTGGGAGAGATAGAATGGAACTCCTAGGTGGGAGAATAGAATGGAATGGAACTCCTAGGTGGGAGAATAGAATGGAATGGAACTCCTAGGTGGGAGAATAGAATGGAATGGAACTCCTAGGTGGGAGAGTAGAATGGAACTCCTAGGTGGGAGAGTAGAATGGAACTCCTAGGTGGGAGAATAGAATGGAACTCCTAGGTGGGAGAATAGAATGGAACTCCTAGTTGGGAGAGATAGAATGGAACTCCTAGGTGGGAGAATAGAATGGAATGGAACTCCTAGGTGGGAGAATAGAATGGAACTCCTAGTTGGGAGAGATAGAATGGAACTCCTAGGTGGGAGAATAGAATAGAATGGAACTCCTAGGTGGGAGAATAGAATGGAACTCCTAGGTGGGAGAGTAGAATGGAACTCCTAGTTGGGAGAGATAGAATAGAACTCCTAGGTGGGAGAATATAATAGAATGGAACTCCTAGGTGGGAGAATAGAATGGAACTCCTGGGTGGGAGAATAGAATGGAACTCCTAGGTGGGAGAATAGAATAGAATAGAACTCCTAGGTGGGAGAGATATAACGGAACTCCTAGGTGGGAGAGTAGAATGGAACTCCTTGGTGGGAGAATAGAATGGAACTCCTAGGTTGGAGAATAGAATGGAACTCCTAGTTGGGAGAGATAGAATGGAACTCCTAGGTGGGAGAATAGAATGGAATGGAACTCCTAGGTGGGAGAATAGAATGGAATGGAACTCCTAGGTGGGAGAGTAGAATGGAACTCCTAGGTGAGAGAATAGAATGGAACTCCTAGTTGGGAGAGATAGAATGGAACTCCTAGGTGGGAGAATAGAATGGAATGGAACTCCTAGGTGGGAGAATAGAATGGAACTCCTAGTTGGGAGAGATAGAATAGAACTCCTAGGTGGGAGAATAGAATAGAATGGAACTCCTAGGTGGGAGAGTAGAATAGAATGGAACTCCTAGGTGGGAGAATATAATGGAACTCCTAGGTGGGAGAGTAGAATGGAACTCCTAGTTGGGAGAGATAGAATAGAACTCCTAGGTGGGAGAATAGAATAGAATGGAACTCCTAGGTGGGAGAGTAGAATAGAATGGAACTCCTAGGTGGGAGAGATATAATGGAACCCCTAGGTGGGAGAATATAATGGAACTCCTAGTTGGGAGAGTAGAATAGAACTCCTAGGTGGGAGAGTAGAATAGAATGGAACTCCTAGTTGGGAGAGTAGAATAGAATAGAACTCCTAGGTGGGAGAGTAGAATAGAATAGAACTCCTAGGTGGGAGAGTAGAATAGAATGGAATTCCTAGGTGGGAGAGTAGAATAGAATGGAACTCCTAGTTGGGAGAGATAGAATGGAACTCCTAGGTGGGAGAGTAGAATAGAATAGAACTCCTAGGTGGGAGAGTAGAATGGAACTCCTAGGTGGGAGAGTAGAATAGAATAGAACTCCTAGGTGGGAGAATAGAATGGAACTCCTAGGTGGGAGAATAGAATGGAACTCCTAGTTGGGAGAGATAGAATAGAAACGCAACTCCTAGGTGGGAGAGTAGAATAGAAACGCAACTCCTAGGTGGGAGAGTAGAATAGAACTCCTAGTTGGGAGAGATAGAATAGAACTCCTAGGTGGGAGAGTAGAATAGAATGGAACTCCTAGTTGGGGGAGATAGAATAGAACTCATAGGTGGGAGAGTAGAATAGAATGGAACTCCTAGGTGGGAGAATAGAATAGAACTCCTAGGTGGGAGAATAGAATAGAACTCCTAGTTGGGAGAGTAGAATAGAATGGAACTCCTAGGTGGGAGAATAGAATGGAACTCCTAGTTGGGAGAGTAGAATAGAAACGCAACTCCTAGGTGGGAGAGTAGAATGGAACTCCTAGGTGGGAGAGTAGAATAGAATGGAACTCCTAGGTGGGAGAATAGAATGGAACTCCTAGTTGGGAGAGATAGAATGGAACTCCTAGGTGGGAGAATAGAATGGAATGGAACTCCTAGGTGGGAGAATAGAATGGAACTCCTAGTTGGGAGAGATAGAATGGAACTCCTAGGTGGGAGAATAGAATAGAATGGAACTCCTAGGTGGGAGAATAGAATGGAACTCCTAGGTGGGAGAATAGAATGGAACTCCTAGGTGGGAGAGTAGAATGGAACTCCTAGTTGGGAGAGATAGAATAGAACTCCTAGGTGGGAGAATATAATAGAATGGAACTCCTAGGTGGGAGAATAGAATGGAACTCCTGGGTGGGAGAATAGAATGGAACTCCTAGGTGGGAGAATAGAATAGAATAGAACTCCTAGGTGGGAGAGATATAACGGAACTCCTAGGTGGGAGAGTAGAATGGAACTCCTTGGTGGGAGAATAGAATGGAACTCCTAGGTTGGAGAATAGAATGGAACTCCTAGTTGGGAGAGATAGAATGGAACTCCTAGGTGGGAGAATAGAATGGAATGGAACTCCTAGGTGGGAGAATAGAATGGAATGGAACTCCTAGGTGGGAGAGTAGAATGGAACTCCTAGGTGAGAGAATAGAATGGAACTCCTAGTTGGGAGAGATAGAATGGAACTCCTAGGTGGGAGAATAGAATGGAATGGAACTCCTAGGTGGGAGAATAGAATGGAACTCCTAGTTGGGAGAGATAGAATGGAACTCCTAGGTGGGAGAATAGAATAGAATGGAACTCCTAGGTGGGAGAATATAATGGAACTCCTAGGTGGGAGAGTAGAATGGAACTCCTAGTTGGGAGAGATAGAATAGAACTCCTAGGTGGGAGAATAGAATAGAATGGAACTCCTAGGTGGGAGAGTAGAATAGAATCGAACTCCTAGGTGGGAGAGATATAATGGAACCCCTAGGTGGGAGAATATAATGGAACTCCTAGTTGGGAGAGTAGAATAGAACTCCTAGGTGGGAAAGTAGAATAGAATGGAACTCCTAGTTGGGAGAGTAGAATAGAATAGAACTCCTAGGTGGGAGAGTAGAATAGAATAGAACTCCTAGGTGGGAGAGTAGAATAGAATGGAATTCCTAGGTGGGAGAGTAGAATAGAATGGAACTCCTAGTTGGGAGAGATAGAATGGAACTCCTAGGTGGGAGAGTAGAATAGAATAGAACTCCTAGGTGGGAGAGTAGAATGGAACTCCTAGGTGGGAGAGTAGAATAGAATAGAACTCCTAGGTGGGAGAATAGAATGGAACTCCTAGGTGGGAGAATAGAATGGAACTCCTAGTTGGGAGAGATAGAATAGAAACGCAACTCCTAGGTGGGAGAGTAGAATAGAAACGCAACTCCTAGGTGGGAGAGTAGAATAGAACTCCTAGTTGGGAGAGATAGAATAGAACTCCTAGGTGGGAGAGTAGAATAGAATGGAACTCCTAGTTGGGGGAGATAGAATAGAACTCATAGGTGGGAGAGTAGAATAGAATGGAACTCCTAGGTGGGAGAATAGAATAGAACTCCTAGGTGGGAGAATAGAATAGAACTCCAGTTGGGAGAGTAGAATAGAATGGAACTCCTAGGTGGGAGAAT